>NC_082599.1:9877221-10250971 GCF_030936135.1 Gavia stellata
TATCTAAAAAGTCTGAAAGCGTCCCTGAACCTCACTGTGTCCTTATCTCAGCCCTAGCCACAGAATATGCCAGAGGACCAAGCAAGCTGCAGTTCTTTCCTGCTGTGATCTTGGGATAGTGGCAAAACAGGTAATCCGTGGGATATGATGTTCTATAACTCAGTGTACATGCAGCCATGTGAAACCAAAGCTTCACATATTTCTGGGTTTTCTCCATGTCTTCTGCTCATCGAGGATTTCCCCTCTCTGTTTCCATACTCATGGCAGCACTGCCCAGGTAGCCCAACCAGAGAGGTCAGGAAGATTTTTGGTCTCCAACACCCTCCTGCACGGACTGTCATGATAGGGTGTCAGACGAATCTTTTCAACAGCTCTTACACAGACTACATTGATCCTGTCACCCAACGAGGCCTGCTTTCCTTTAAAAATCAGCACCAGGTCCCATCAATTTGCATTATTTCA
This sequence comes from Gavia stellata, assembly GCF_030936135.1. Taxonomy (NCBI): domain Eukaryota; kingdom Metazoa; phylum Chordata; class Aves; order Gaviiformes; family Gaviidae; genus Gavia; species Gavia stellata. The sequence continues at coordinate 9,877,684 of NC_082599.1, forward strand.
TTACTCACCACAAAGAAGGCTTCCGGCAAGGCGCTTCAACAATTACTAGATAATGGTTGGGAAGCATAAGTAATCATTTAAAAACTTATGGGACTTTAATCAGCATGCCATTTAGGCAGGGTTTTTATGTTGCCTGGTAGGAGAGCGTGCATAATGGGGCCTCTTCGGAGGCATTTTTCACAACAGATTACTCAGCATATAGCAAGGGATATAGTCAGTATTAAGGTGTCTGAGCCAGAAGAACTGGGCAGGAATGGGCAAGCTCTACCAATTCATGCAGATAAACTCAGTAAGAATGGCTTTGTTTGCGGGCAACCTTGCAGGCATTTCTCTTGTGTCACGACAGCTTTTCTTGCACGGGAACACCAGCACAGAGAGCCAGTCTGCTGAGAATTACCCGGCACAGAGATGAGCCCGAGAAGGCCCTGGAGGGGCACGGGATTTAACAGAAGGTAAGAAAGGAGTTGCATCGTGCTCCCATCTATTAGTAAAAGGCAGACAGACTATGCCATGTTGCAAACAATACGGCTTACCTCTGCAAAAAAAAATAAAATTGCTTTCCTTCCCATCTGAAGAAACTGAAGCAGAGACAGTTGAATTGCTGCTAGGCCCTAGCACTGGGTTGGCACAACAGGATCTAGATTCATCTCCTCAAAACAGCTGAAAAACTCTAGCAAAAGGCTCAAATATTTGTTTAATCTATGGTTAAAACCCCATGTGTTAAACAGTCTTAAAATAATAGTCATGAATAGAATTAATTAAATTGCTTTAAAAAACCCCACATAAAGATCATCCCATAGGGTGGGCAGAACACTGTGTCAGAATGCAACAAAGTGCTAAAGGATGGAGATCTGGATTTACCTCTCCATCTTAAACCATAGCAGTCCTTGGGTCCTTTTTTGACAGGAGAATATAACCCCAGCAGATCTTTTTGGTACCTGAATAACATTATGCATATATATGTCACCATGCAGTTACTTTTTAAAAGGGGTTTCAGATTCTGCATCACAGACGAGCTATTGACAATTTTACCCTGACAAGTTTATTTTTTCCTTGCTTACAGCACATCAGTCTCTTTCCCTGCTCTTCGGTTGCTCAGTTGTTCTTCGCACACCCACAGGAAGGTCTGAGCCTGCCTGTTGGCTTCTCTCTGAAGAAAGTCCTGGATGGAGCTTGCTGTCAACGCAGATTTCAGGACAAAGAAGGAAGGGTTTTAAAAATGTAAACTGGGGCACTGTGCCTAACTCTGTTGAACTGTTGGTGGGAGCAAGGCACATCAGTGACCTTTGTACTTTTAAAAATCATCCTGAGAGCTATTTATCAGATTAAGGTTTTAACACAAACAGTTTGACTCTTGCCACAGTCTGTCCATTCAAATCATGAGGAAGGAGGAAGAGCTTGAGTTTTGCACTTGGATTATCCTCAAGAAATGTTCATGGTTAAAAAAAATACGTATGGAGTCTGTGTTTAAATCTACATCCAGCACTACGCAAATATTTGCATGCTGTAACTTAACTCGACATAAATCAGGGTTCTTGTCAATGATTTGTTTGATTAATCAGTGGCTTAATTTGTACATCAGAGCAAGAGAGGGGAAAACAACCCAAAATGGCTGTGTGATTGGTTTCTCTTTCCTCCAGACCAGCCCAAAGTATTGTATAAATAACCAGCTTCTATTGTGGTTAACTTCCACAAAAGATAAAGAGGGAGGCCAGAAGCTTGCTTTTCCACAGTCCTCACTTGAACACTGGTAGATCCAGGGCTGTGAAAATCCCAGTACAAGCCTGGAAAGGCCCAGGGGTGTTGAATGTTGGGCCACTGATCTACACAGGTTGGATCAGCTTGGGTGATTTGGCCCAGAGAACCTACAAAATATGAGAGTTTTCAACAGTTTTGAAATGGTCTCCAACTTTTGAGCTCTCTGGCAGGGTAAGCTTTATTGTACAAGTAGGGTGACCATTCAGAACATAAAGATCATCAGAATGACTATATTTGTTCAAATTAAAGATGCATGTAGTTGAGGATGATCTTTTTGTGGCCAGTGGCAGATTCTCTAACTGCAAGACAAACATACAGTGCATCGAGTAGTCGAAGCTAATCAGTAAATGGACACTTAATCTCTGTTGAGGACCCTGATGCTTGCTGCTTCCCAGCATATTCAGTGGACAGCTCACCTTGGATTGGCTGTGTCCCTGCCCTGTCCCATCCTGCAAACGCCAGCCCCTACTTACTTACCGCATTATTTAACGGCATTTTGAGTTGGGCTATGACACCTCTACCCTTACTTGGAAATGTCTGACCAGGAGGTGCCCTCTTGTTCCTTGGCAGCAAAGGCAGAAGACAGCCCCAAGATGTGGATGCTCTGCAAGGCTGATACAGCTGAGGTAAGCAGGAGTATCATCTATTTCACACTTGGGCTGACTTTACCTTCTACACCACACATGGATGCTTATCTACTCTCCGTATTTGCCATTATACGCATTCAGTGCGGCAGCGTTAAAGCTGTTAAAGCTGTGTGTAACCTCCTGTGCTACAGAGTCAGCTCTCCCTGCAGTTGTGGGTTGGTGCAAGAACAAACTTGCTGTGGTGCTACACATGATTCCCCAGTCACGTCGGGAATCAAACAGTGGGACATGTGTCACAGTCTGTGTAATGGGAATTTGAATGTAAGCGATATCCTTTTCCTGTTAGACTGAGTGAGCTGAAAGGTCTTGGAAATTTGTCAGGTGATAAGAAATTGAGAAATAGAGGCTGGGCTTCTAGAGGCATGTGGTGTGGAGGAACGAACAGGTTTGGGTGAAATCACTGAAGGAGGCTCGGCAGGTCCTGTGCCTGCCTTTGCCCCAGACTCCTGCATGACAAGGAGAAATGCAACATCTCTTGGTTGTGGTGTGATGTGGGTACAGGAGAGTGGTGAAACACCCATCCTACTCAGGAATACACTCAGGAGTGCTCGCCACATTTTGCTGGGGGTTGCAGAAATAGGGGCTATGGCAGGAGACCCTTTGGCATACACACCAAGAAGTCAAAGGCTGGAACTGAGACTGTGGTCATCTCTCTGATAGCACCATGCACTCAAGCAATGAGAGAAGTCAAGCCCCTTCAGGGAGAAATGGCACTTAGCGTGTTTTAAAAAAACACCATTCAGAAATACCATCAGCAGCTCAGAGGTTGATTTCATCTTTTTATCTCTTTCCTCTCTGCTGCCTCTTTTCTTTGCTTTCTTCTGTTTTGCCAGCAGTGTTTTCCACCAAAAGACTTCCAGTGTTTGGACAGTTTCACATTTAGGCTGACAAAACCCAGAGACCTTTGGTGCAAAGGAGGCATATGTAAAATGCTGTGTAACAGGTTGACAGCCAGGGTTTTCGGTTGCTTAAAAAGCCCTTCAGAACAGAAGCATTGACGTCCTTTCCCAGACACTATTCAGTTTTAAAACAGTGGCTGCACAGTAGGAGTTGTGGTAGAAACATCACTGCATTAAAACTGAGGCAGACCAGATGAAAAAAAATGGAAAACCACAAATTTCCTGGCAGATGTAAAATAAGATGCAAATTCTTGCTGCTGGAGATTCACTATGACCAATATAAAAGGCAACACCATCCTGGAGGTCTGACACGATGCATTTGGGATAATGCAAGTTTTAATGTTTGATAAGCACTTAAATGGCAGCCCAGTCAGAGATGAGGCAATATCTCTGTGAGCACTCCCGGAATTCTTCTGGAAATGTCTAGGGTAGTGTTTTAATGGGTCATGAGTATCCAAATCCCTGAGGTAGTGCTGAAAATTTCAGCCCTATATAATGCTGGACATACTACACACAGAAAAGCAGCAAGTGTATTCGCCTGCAGCAGAATCAGAGATTCTTTGAGAAGCAGAAACTTCCTTCTAGCCTTGGAGCTTTCCACACCCTGATGAGTTTGTCAAAGCTGTATGTTTAAATTTAAGATTTGGATTAAATGTAGGAGAGAATGTTTCAATAAACTATATTTATCATTTGGCAATGCAAGTCACAGGTTTTGAGGTATAACCCAATAAATACTAAAGACAACAACAAGAAAACAGAACTGATAGTCCTTTGCATACTGTTGAAAAATATGGAAAAACATGCAGGTAGCAAAGTTTGTGCAAAAGCTGAGACAGCCACTACTTTCCAGGTGTTGCCCTTGACGACAGTGATGGGGTCCCAAAGGAAGAAGCAATGTTCCTAGACATACTGGAGGACTGTTTCCTTACAAGGTTTGTTTAGCAATCAACAAGAACAGACACTGTTTTCACTGTGTCCTAGGAAGTGAGCCAGGTATAATAAATAAGTAAGGAGTTGGTAAACATCCAGGGTCTCCTGTTCACAGTATCATCAGAAAAACTCCTGGGGATATGTGCAGAAGTCAGCAGCAGAGAAATATTGGCAATGCGGGAACAAAGAATGAGGTAAAGAAAGTTGACTGATATTGCCAGAAGAAACATCTTGTAAAAATGGAAAACATAAAAGAGAAAGTTAGAAGTTATTTCATTTCAACAAATAAAAATGATGTTACTTTTTACATGCAACATAAGGAGCAAATTCTAAACAAATTTGCAAAGAAAAATATCAATTTTATGCATGCAAGTTTTGGCTTGTTTACAAGCATTAGGTAAACATGGCTACACATCCAGAAATCAAACATAGCCTTGGGGCAAATGTACACATTTTTTTTTCTTTTCTCATATAATGACTAATGACAAGGTCAGCAGTTGAATTTACACTAATCTGTATGTATCATGAAAGAACAGTGTATCCCTTTACCCCCGTTGTGAGAAAATAAGGCAACTGCTGATATCCTCCTTGTCTTGATATACCTGACGTCTTTTTCCAAGTCCTTTGAAACTGTTGGGGTCTTTGCTATGTCATGGCTATGGGATGATTCTGCAGGATGGAGGAAAGGAGTCCCCTTTTCCATATTCAGGCTTGTTCCATCCTATTTGATGCTCCTTTGCTCCTGACTGGAATGGATTCGGTAGCTGTATTCATTTCATTTCTTCCAGTCTACTAGTGAACAGCCCTATCATGTTATTCTTTACCTGCTTTCCTTCCAAATTAATTTCTCATCATACACATGTCAAACAGAAGCGTTCCTTGTTCCTATTCATTGTGTTTGTCTTTCTTTGAACTGCCCTGTTTCCCCTGTGAATCAGTTGTGAGACAAAGAGATTTATCTCATTGAACTTTAAATATGTAGAAGTTAGACCTAATGTAGTCTGATTTAATCCTGGCAAATTCTCTGACTAGTCTGGAAAAAAACAAGCACCTCAAGAGGGCAACTTTTCCATATCTGTTTCAGAAAGATCAGACCTCTTTCTTTGGTTCAGATACATTGAATACCTAGCATAGCTGTAGATGTCTAAAGACAAATGTTAGTTCTTTAAATGTCTGAAGGCAAAGGTGTATGTAAGGCTTCTTCACGATGAAGAAGCCATCTTGGTGTGTCTATATGGTCAAAGGAGATCTAGCAGCCAGTGCCAGTGGAAGTTTTGGTGCAACTGCTCCTCCTAAAGCAAGATAGACCAGATGAACCATGCCCAGACTTCTAGCATGGAGACGTCTGTTTAGGATCACCCACAACAGCTAATGAACCCATTGACACTGGTGAGGCGCTCTGATACAACAGTAATGGATTACTCTAAGAAATTATTGCGTGAGAGAGATCATTTAGCTGGCAGACCAGAGCTGTCAGATTTCCAATGGAGCTTGCCAGAAAATATGGTGGATTCATCGTACACTTTCAACCAGTTCTGTTTTCTTGTGTTACGTTCTTGAGCCATTCTCTATCCTTTCTTGCATTTTGTTTGCATTTTGTTTGAAGAATTCAGTATGCCAACGAGATCTGTTTCTTGAGCAATTGCCATTAATTCAAAATCATGCAAAATGTGACTACGGCTGCACTTAGTAGCCTGCTAAACAGCCGTGCATGGCCTGGGGCAGATTTGCAGTATATTTGGCACCTTTAGAGAAAAAAACACAGCACTTTTACCATCTTTACTTGGAGGTAAGCTATTTGTTGTAGAAGCATGTATTGTACAAGGAATGGGGAATACCATGAGTACCAGTAATACCTTGCATAACAGTAAAAAGTTAAAAGGGAACTTGTTTTTAAGGGCTCCCATAGCAATAGGCTCTGCATCACATGAGCAATCCCTTCAGCCATCTGAAAATAAACCGCGTTTAATTGACTGGATAAGCAGATCACATACGTTAAAGCTAGGAATGCCCCTTCAACTGTAACTTTGAACTGTAGCTTACACACCCTTTGGCAACGCATTTACACAGAAACGTGTACATCCCTTGGCTATAACAGTAATTTTGGCTGCAACCGTAACATGTACACCCTTTGGCAAAGCTCGTGCACAGAGGAGGAGAAAACTTTTTTGAGAAGTGGAGCGTTTCCCAGTTACACCCTGGCTGTACAACACACTCACTTTATTATTGCAAGAGTATCTTTGAAAATATCTTTCATCCCACTACAGCAAAAAAGTACTTTGCACCATGCACACCATCAGCAAAGAGAAAAGGGGCAGTTTAGGCTTCTTTTGGGTTGCAGACCAAATTCTTTTCTCAGTTATGCCAATGGTGATCTATGAGAAGTCCAGTGAATTCACAGGAGTTACTAAATGCTTCCACATCATCAAGCAAGAAGATCAGAACTGGATCATTTGACCATATTTATGCACAGGTACAAATTTCACTCTAGAAGGGAGCATTTACTTAACTGACACAGAAATTCTTTGCTTGACTCTTCTTTCATCTAAGCAAATTAAAATTATACCAGGAAGGCTTATATGCAGCAAGGAAGCAAACAGTGAAGTAAAATCCTCAGAAGCACAGAAACTTCTGTGCATGCTGTCACGAGCATAAATGATGTTCACTACATACCTTCTGGAAGAAGAACCATTACACTTGTGATAAGCCATGCTAAAATCTATTAGAAACTTGTGTGTGTCTGTGTATATATGTACATGGGTGTAAACAATCTTTCATTAAAAAATGTGTACATTGTAGCAATGAGCCAGCCAATGAAATGAGCCAAAGGGCAGACTCGAACTTGGCTCAGCAGTCATGAATGAAGATGAGCCAAGGAGGAGCAAAGGACATTGCAAACAATCTGGCACAGGTTCCTGGCAGTCAGTGATCACTTCAGGTATTTTTCTTTCAAGGTGTGTACGGGCGCATCCAGTGACTCACCTGTATTTATATACAAAGAGCCAAGATGGACCCATACCTTGGCCCTGAGCTGTACCACATCCCGTATTTATAGCCTGTCTTGTTCCAGTAAATAGAAAGCAAGCAGGAGAGCTGTCTGTTAAATTGTCATCTTGTAAAACTGAAGATCTTTTCAGCTGATTGGAAGTCTGTAGCATTAGATCTGACTGATGCAGAATAACTCTGCCTCTTTGAGGTCGGGAGAGAGCCACCAGCCAACAGGACAAGGAGCCAGTTGTCCAGCTGTTGCTACTACATCTTTGCTCTGTAAAACCTGCAGTGCCTTCGCTCTTCTCTTGTTGTCACTGCTTTATCAGTCACGGATGTGTATTCCTGTCACCAGTCACCCATAGTGAGAGCTCAGAGACCTCCATGAACTATCAGTCTGTCTTCTCTGGTAATAGCCATGAACTTAAGCATTGTTGTCTCTCTTGTGTCTTCTACACCATGTGGCATGCCCACTGAAGTTACTGGGATTTAAATATATTTGATATACTCTGTTCTTCATATTCCATTCCCTATCCAGACTTCCCTGTCATTCCTTTTCCTAGACTCCCTTTCAGTGTAAACCTATAGACCTTCAACTGGTACTTTAAAACAACTTACTCTCTGCCTAAATTCACCTTGCCGCCCCGAGTAGTAATGTGCTCAAGGAGAGATGTGGTGAGCCAGTATTTTTAATTCCTGCTTTTTTTTGAGACATATTTGACTGTCATTTTCTTTTGTCATTGCTAAAGAAGAACAGAGCTGGCTGAACATGATGACAAGTGGAATCATAAAAGCCTAAGTAAAGTTATAGATTTGCTATAAGCCTTACTCAGCATGCAGTGGAAAAGAAAGTTTTTAAGTGTTGGAGTGATAAAGGTTAGGCTACATTGCAGGCCTTGAAGTCAGGATACCTTTGGGTTCTCACTGGGGCATCCTGGAAGCTCTTCAGTCCCACACTTTGCCTTAATATGAGTGTATCTGAATGACCCACACACGATCTAATTCTACAGGAATTTTTCAATCACCTGGGGAAATAAAGGTAAAATACCGAATAGATTCATGGAGCGAAACAAGATTAACAAGAATTGAAGACCACTTTTCCCACTGAAATTAAAGAAAATCAAGAGGAATAAAAAACCTGCCAGCCACCTGATAGTTATTGTGGTCTGGACACCATTCCCTCCAAAACCCCCAAAATGGAACTCAATGCTTTCATTCATGAAGTGCAAAGAAATCAGGTGCTTTGGAAAGAAATATTTTGTGATCATCCTGTGCATCTGACAGTCCTCCACTAAATTAAGACTTCAAATCCATTGTCTAGTTTCCATGCAAAGGACCACCAGGCTGGACAGGAGCTACAAAACAATAGTTGCTTTGGATAAGTGGATCATGTTCTGGGAAAAGGTATATTAAGGTCAGAAATGCATCTACTAGAAGACCAAATATTCCTTCTCATGTTGTCTTTTGTAGTCCTATCATGGACCACCTGACTACCTGACTTGCAGTCTTCATGCAATGGACAGCAAATACCTCCTTGTACAGAAGACTATAAACAGTGCATACAAAAACAAGGAATCACCACCAGAAGCACGTTACACTATAGACTCAGCCTGAAAACAGTGCCTGACTAATGGTGCTTGCAAAGAGTTTGAATGAGGATAATGAGGTAGTTCTGCAACACATGTTTACAGGTGCTTCTTCCGTAGCTTGAAAAGCAACTTGAGATAAAACACAAGGATGTCTGCTTGAAAAGAAAACAAATTGTCTTGTTAACTTTGCTTTCCTGGCAGTGTTAGCAGGCTGAATATGTTTCAAAAAAAAAAGCAGGAATTAAAAAGAAGAGAGGTTTTTTTGTTTTACATCTAAAGATGGAGTAGTGAAAACTGTGATACATGGCTATATCTACATTGGGAAATGTTATGAATGTTTATTTCTGTTTTATTTTAACTGGATAGTCCCTAAGGATAAAAAGACTTTCATTTATGGTGAAAATCTAATTATTCAAAGTCATTAGTCTGTTCTCCTTCACATTTTCTGTGCTTTTGGCCATAAAACTCAGGCTTCAAGGAGTTCATTTTCTAACAGAAAAGTCAAAACTTTTGACACTTTCCACTTTGGTGGAAAGCTGTTTGACATTAGTGTCATGCAGATCCCCCACTGGTGGAGATGTACACCACATAGCCGTACACCACATAGCCTTACACCACATAGCCCTTACGGCTGTCTGTAGGGTCACGGAATGAAATAGATATTTTCAGAGTCACCGGCTCTATTTACAAAGCTGAGATGGACCACATTCTGCAAGAACATGTTTCTAACAGTGTAGCTGATTAGCTCAGAGGAATGTGCCTACAGTGTAAACATCTATGTTTGGGTAGAAGACTTCCACTCTTGATGCCTTCTGAAAAAAAAATCAGCATCAAAAATTTAGTTGAAAAACTGCTTTTGATTCCAAAGCAGCTTTGATACAAAATTTTAATAAGCCTTAAAAAAGATTCTCCTTGCAGCAGGAGAATGCATCTTTGAACAGCCAAACATGATATTGAGCATACTCCGAATAAAACATTTACCTTTACAACTGACTGAGAAGTTTTCCTCCATCTGGGCACCAGACTGAACTTGGTTTTCATCAGCTTTGCTGGGAATCAACTCCACCACGAATTCTCAATTAACAAATTAATTGCACAGTATCTTTCAAATGCATGGGGTTTTCCTAGTTCTTTCACATATTCTGACAATAAAAGAAAGGGCTTAGAAAATGCCATCTGATTGGCTGGGAGAAGGCAGATTCAAGAAGCTCTGTGTCACATCTTACTTGAACTTTACAGGGATATGTGTTTTATTTGTTTACTTAAATACAATTGCTTACGGAAAACAACAATGAATGCCCATGCACACAACAGACCTGAGCATAGCAAAGCATTTTGGGGGCACAGTTTAAAAAATTCAAACTCACAGACAATGCCAGGACAAAGTTCCTTTTGTCTTTTTAAAACTCTCTTATGAATATCCCTGTATCTATTGAAGGAGGTGTTTTTTATTCCCCTCAGTGAAGATGGGTCAATATTTTCTCTTAAACTTTACAGTTTTACATCCAAAATCAGTAATTACTCTGAGTAATACATAAGAATCAGGCACTTATCTTAAAGTCTAATCTGAGGCTGATTGAATATTTTATTTCAAAAATAGCTTCATTTGACAATGACTTCTTAGAGCTTGATCTCATTTCTTTTGCCAGGTTGATGACAGTAGCATGGCTATATATCAGATTGTTGAACATTGCAATGCCAAAATCCTGTCTTTAGTCAGGGCTTCAGTCCTCACCTGTGGAAGAACACAATGGGCAGATATGTAGACAAAAAGTTCAGACAGGTTTTGAAAGAGAAGTAATATAATTTCTTTCTATGAATGAAATTACTCTAGAAATGGTATGATACTTACAGGGCTCATTAAAAGATCAGATATATTTACTTCTCATTCTTGAAGTGTATGTTATGCCTCAGAAAAAAAAAAAACAAACCTGAATGCCCACAAATACTGAAAGAAGAAATCACCTCTGAACTTAACAGCATTCAGCAGATGTCATTTCAGTTCAATGCAATATAAAATAGGTTTTTTCACACATTATCATAGTATTTAAATAGGTGCTACTGCTGCTATAAATCTGTCCTAATCATGAAATCAAAGTTCCCTTTGCATATACAAGAGATCTTGAAAACTGCCTGAAAGTTTGCCAGATCTTTTCCAAAATATGTAATCTTTGTAGAGGTTATTCTCAGAGCATACTAGTGACTTGAAAACCCAAATATAGTTTCTAAATCTCAGTGCAACAGACAGAAAAATATCCACCCAAGGATCTCTCACAGACCTGAGATAGCTCTGTGTAAGTTACAGGTAGGTGTTACATTCCTTAGCATGCCATCTGTCAAGTGATAGACATTGGCAGAGATTGTTTCTTTATTCCGCTTTTCTTCTCTCAAGAAGCTAGTTTCAAATTTTTCCTAGGTATTTACAGGAGACAAACAAGCTGCAGTGGATTTCTGCTTTGTTTTATACTGTTAGAGCTTTCTCACCTTTTTACTTCAGTCTCAGTCACTAGTGGTGGCCACATCTTGTCAGGTTGGGGATGATGGATCTGATGGAGTGCGGCACCTCTGAAATACAGTATGTGAAGAAGTACCAGTTTAATAGACTGCAATGCTACGGCGCTATGTCAAGCCTTGTAAGATCTGACTGTAGACAAAGTGTTCAGGTTGAAGGCCTTTCAATGATTGAAACGAGCAAGAGAAAATGTCAGGATTTGCAGTCCTTGCAGACTGGGCTCTTAGTATTGCATTAAAACATTACCATATGCAGAAGCATATAGTGGCTTCTGTCTGTTGTGTTGTGGCTCAACATTCACCATGAAAAAGCTCCTAGTGACAGTGCAGAACTTTCACTCTAGTGCAAAAGTTCTTCTGCCCGAAAAGTCTGATTTAAGCAGGCTCCTTGAAACGCTCAGGTTCTCCTGTGTACCTGCAGCAGGTTATATTGGTACGGATTTGTATGGCCAAGATGCACTAAGACTTTGTTCCTGACCTCCTGTCTCTATCAGACAGTAACAGGCTGGATCTCATCACTGTGTGTGCAAGGAAATGAGGGCACAATTAACTGAAGGTAACACCCTGCTTATATTGTAAGACTAAAGCCTTACGCTTTGCAGGGTTCTTCTGCCCATGGTACTTGGTCATAAAAAATGCTGACCAGCAGTGTACTTCTAGAAATGTTTAGCATATATTTGCAAAAAGGATCTGCCAAAAAGTTGATTCTGCCAAACATTTGTAGACTGTCACCAATACTGCAAGGGGGCATCTTAGAACCAGAACCGCTGCAGCATGTGGGTAAGACCCACCTGGTTCCAAGCATGGAAAGTATGCTGAAAATATAAGCACATACTTAAGTACTTTCCTATTTAGGGATGTTTTTTTGTCAGCTTGATCATTGAATATCATTATGAAAGCAAGAATCATACATTTTTTGATAAGGAAATGTACTCATCAGAAATATCACCAGTACATTCTTAAGACTAACATGATTTAGACTTAAGCCCTTTGATGATGTTTGTTACAATACAGAAGGTACTTCTTTACATGACACCGGATATTGCAGGGCTTGATTGCTGTGGCTGAGGGCTTAAGGCATTTTATAATGAAAGAGTTATGATTTCAAAAATCCCCCAAACTATAAACAGAGTATCCTGGCTCCTGTTTTGCCTTTGAAGGGGATAAAATTGTTTTGCTTACATAAGCCACTAGGAGTAGCTCCCCTGTCAGACTTTGTCTGTACTCATATTCACCTGTGTCTACGTGGTCTCCTTTTCATATTCATCTGTGTTCGTAAGGTCTCTTTTTTGCATTGTGCCCTTACCTGTGAGAGCATCTCCTCTAGCAACAGCAGTGCACTCAGGAGCACTGTCCTGTCCCCAGAGCCTGCCCGACCTCTCCGGGAGAGCTGACGGACTTACAGTCATTTCTCTGCATCTTCAGGGGCCAAGTTTGTACAGCACCATGAGACTCGTGAGCTGCTCTTTTAGTCTTCCCAACTAAGAATAGAAAAAGAAGTCTCTCTTCTTCAAGGCCAGGAATAAAGAAGTCCAGCAGCAGAACTGGGTCCTTCATTTCCTTCCCTGTCCCTATCAGGTCAATATAAAAGATAAAAAATCACAGGTTTTCCAGTGTCTTATTTACCCTTAGACTCTTCCTTCTGCTCTCTCCTCACTTTCTTTTTACTGTTTCCTTTTCTAGTGATTAATTTGTGATTCAAAGGGAAAACTTTGTGGCTTACGTGCCTATGGATGACTTCCATCCTGATCAGTTAGGTAGTATTAGTGGAGTTGGGAAGTTGCTTGAGTTGGGGAGTTGGGGAGTTGGGAAGTTGGGAACAGTCTGACTTCTTTAGGAGAGCTACAAGGCTGAATCCCTCAGATAAAAGTGAATGGTGTGACCCATGCAGCCTACATTTGGATCTAAATTCCCACACTGTCTGTGAGGTTGTGGGTCCTGTGGGTCAGTCCGTGTCTGAAACGAAACACTAGCGTTTGCCACCCTTGTCTGCATCCAGGCTACTTTCTCTAAACCCTCCTTTTTAAGAAGTGACGCCAAAATAACCAGCTACCAAAGAGAGTGATGATGCGCCGGCCAAGACACATTGTATTTTTAAATTCTTATTAGTTTAGTTGACTCCCATTATATATACTCATAGATGACTGTCCTGCTTTGGCTGTCTCTTTGTCTGGTCATGCAATTAGAAAAATGAGTTCGGTTCCTGGCACATAAGACTGACGGGGGGGAGAGAGGAGCAGGAGAGCATTTCAGGGGAAAGAACACATATGATTAAGCACTGGAATGATTGATTTATGATGAAAGATTAAAAGAACTGAGTATGTATAGCTAAAGGGAGACATGCTGAGTGCCTATGAGTAAGTGGAAGGTGTAAGCACCAGGGAAGAGAGGAGGTAGTTGCAGGGGCCTGTGAAGGAACATGAAGGAAAATCTGGAGCAAAGGATATGCTGGTGTCTATCAGGAAAAATTCAAGAGGGAAACTCTGAGGGATTGACCTCTAGGTGAGACTGCAAAACCATTGCTGCAGTATATTTTGGGACAGTGACACTTCCAGAGAATATTTCTGATCTTTGGTGTGGACTTGTTTGAAAGCTTGACCAAAAAGGCTTCCTGGTTGTGAGGAAAGGAAAAAGAAAACAAAGCATCTTTCCTACGATTCAAAAGAAACTGCAAATTTGCTACTGTGAAAAAGCTGTGGTTGAAAGATGCCACAGGTTAATCCCATCTCCATTGCTCTTGCAGAAGTGTTCATAATTCCTTTTCTATAAAAACTCTTTCTTGGGGAGACCTGAGGAAAAGCAGGGCTGAGAAGTCTCAAGCTTAGAGAGTCTGAAAATAGCTTTTGGCTAAGAGAGGTGTGCAGCTTTCTTCTGGAAAGAAATTCTTCCCATTTACTGTCTTGTTAGCTTTTGAAAATCAAAGTGCAGAGTCTGTCCAAAATATATTTTTATTGTTCAATATGTAATATATGCATCTAAGAAAGGATGAAGGGCTGGTACATGCAATGAGCTGCTCACATGCTGAGCTCCGGAGGGCCTCCTCTTTTCCTTTATTAAAACAAAATAATCCAGAAAATGAATAACACTGTAAACAAGCATCAGTGCTACATACTTTCATATGCCAAAAGGTGCTGGATTCAGAATTAAGGTTAAAAATTAACTTACCTGTGCCCAGGAGTGAATAGCCAAAAAGGGTATATGCATTATAAAATACGATAACATATTGTCTCTGAACTAATATTTTTTCTGTATCTTTAGGTACACAGGAATAGTAACTGGTGGTTGTTCTTACTGTTTCCCAGATTAAGGGCAAATAGAGCCAGGTAATGTCCTTTGTACAATAGTTACCTAGTAAAACTCTACTTCAACAACAAACTACAGGTGACGTATGTAACACAGCAGTGACTGAAACATTTCTGGGAAAACTATTTACCCAAGTTGCATAGAGAGAAGAGAACTTATCATGTAAAAACATCTTGCTTTGATATGCTAGAACATGAGGACAACGAAATTAATTCAAATATACAAATATGGGAGGAGTTAAGGTGGGGCTAACAAGTGATACAGAAGTTAATCTATGGTTTTAAAAAAAGAAAAAAACCCAACAGCACAATGGAAAAATAGACTCAGTGCCATGCATGAAGGAGGCAAAGCTTTGCTTGTCTATTGCTTAACCTTAATGTTCTTCTAAGGTCATTTTTATATTTCATAATAACAGAAGAGATAAGCAGCACTTACAAAGACAGGTGCAAGCACTGCACTCCTCTGCTTGTACTCTGAGCTGGCAGGACACGAGCTGGCGCCAACCCAGGAGCCATGTAAATGTGTGGGCAGAAGGCACCGACTGAATCAGGACTGTCAAATCCCAACCAAGGAGGCACAGACAGGTTACCCAGAGCCATATTGCACCTTACCTCTGCTTTTGTCTTCCTCTGAAGTGACCTTTCAAAGGTATTGAAGGAATATGACTAAGCATGAGTGTGCCATGTGCTATGGAGAACTTTGTGTCTCCAGCCCTCAGTTTCCCCAGTTGTAAAAGGTAAATGTTGTCCCTGTTGCACAAGCATCTTGTGAGGCTTTTGTAATTGATATTTTGGAAGCTGCCAGAAGCTGGAGCTGAGGAAACCTTTCCCAGAGCTGCACGATATCTTTAGCTGAACATTGTAATACATGTTCTCTCTGCAGTCTGAGTAACAGCATTGCAACCACATCTATTTTTGCTTAGAATAAAAGTTGGCAGGAAAAATTGAGAGGCTTATTTACAAAAATGCTCATGATACTGGGTAAGAAGTTCTTCATTCTCATTTTCTCTATAAAAGCAGAAATTCTATTCTCTAAGAAATGAATTCGGAATGACATCACGTGCTGGCAGGAAAACTTATCGGCCTCCCTTCCCACTCTGCACTGGCAGTGGAACTGACACATCTGTTGGTGTTTTGGTCGGAACATTTGTCATCCCAGTTATTTGCACAATATAAATGCGTGTTAGCTATGATTTTGGGTTGTGTCTAACAAACAAGTGTACAATTTGGGGTCTGCCGTCAGTATGTAGGATTATGTCAAAGAAAGAAATGGCAAAACCAAATGATTCTCCTTTGTAACAAGAGCACAGTCATGGGGAGATAAGTAAAGAGGCCTGACAGGTGCAAAAGCCAGCAGTGATGAGACATAGATATGTTTAACTATGCAGCAGTATCTACCTGACAAGGACTACATTCTTTTCCCAACAGTGAAAGACGGTCTTTATGTGTCAAGAAGACAATACTGGAAAACGCATGATAGGACACATAAGATATGGACAGCTGCCAGGCCTCTGAACAGCTGTGTGGTGTATAAGAATTACTGCAGCTGTATTTAAACTAGAAATTAAATCTTTTTTTTTTTTTATTTAATGTGTTCAGGCTTTTTACTTATCCAAAAGGAAACATTAGCAATTATGAAATGTTTATTTCCCCACAAGACGTGCTGTTTTTGTTTCTGCTGTCTGTGAGCTCTGATGTTCAGGAGACATCACTGCTCATCCTTAAGACCGTGTATGTAGATCAGGGGGGATATTTTCTTTAGATGCTTTGGTTAGTGGGAGCAAGGCATTCAAACTGAGCTTTACACCACTTCAGGAGCAACTTGAAAAGGAATAAGGAATCGGGTCTCTCCTGATGTTTTGGAAACACTGGGAATGAATTCGATACCAGTGTGTGTTCAGGATCCTTATGAGGCCAAGAACTTCAAGGCAGGTTCCCACAGCATGACTGATCTTATAAGCTTGGTGGGTGTGCAGGAAGTGGAGCACTTCTTCCCCAACTTTGGAGATGCTTCCCTCACGCTGGTGAAAATAGTTTGCTCAAATGAAATGAACTGATCACAACAGAGTTGGGCCAGATGTAGTTTTCCCCGTTTTCCAACCTCATGTATTCCTTTTCAATTTTTGTAGAAAAAAATTAAGAAGCACATGAAGTCAGTTCATCCTGAACTTTCTCTCCCCTTCTCTATAATTCTGTGTAGGTGGAACACAAAACTGAGGAACATGTATGTGAATTGTTTCTAAAGAAGACAAATAACATAAATTACTGGCAATATTAAATTCCTCAAGGGACAGCTTGGCTTGTTGTGGCATATTTTGCTGTTCACTAAGGCCAACCCATGAATGGGATGTTAGATGTCTTCCATGGTGTCGACATAGAGTTGCTGGTTCCCATGCAAGCTTTCAGCTTTATTACTGCTAGAGCTAAACAAGATAGTAGAAGGTACCTGTGGTTTTGGAATGAAAACTCTCGGGTTCTCCCTACAAAGCCACATCTACGGTGTGTGGTTTGGCTGGCAACCATGGATTCTGATTTGTATACAACCCTGTGGACACTTCTAATTTAAAGTTTGTATGAAAGGCTAACTCTGTGGCCACTTTTAATTAAAGGAGATTTCCGGTAAAGTTAGTCAACAATTTTTGTTACTGGAGGGAGAGTACAGACCCATGTTAAAGAATTTTTGGACAACTGTTGTGAAAATAAATGGTATAACATTTGGTAACAATTGTGAAAATATGTGAAATTTCATATGGTGTTTTATTGCAAAACCTAAATCCAGAAATTTTCATTTGATATGAGTTCTCAAACTTTCTTTTTACTGTTTTTGATTACCTTCCTGGATTTTAGGGTTAGATCCAGTGGAAGGGAGAGGAAGGGAGTTAGAGCCCCAGGCTTGCAAGGCAGCATTGTCATTTTCAGGTATCCCCTTCAATCCACATAAAATTTTGGTGCCATAACATCCATGGTGAGGAGATCCCAAGTTGACTACCTGCTGCACAGAGAACCACTTTGTTTTGCTTGTTTTGAACATAGCTCCTACTAGCTTCCAGGAGGGATGTCATACTTTGGTGCTGGTGCATTTTCCTGCCTGAAATCCTAAACACATAGAATCATAGAATCATTTAGGTTGGAAGAGACCTTTAAGATCATCAAGTCCAACCATAAACCTAACACTACCAAGTCCACCGCTAAACCATGTCCCTAAGCACCTCACCCACACAGCTTTTAAATACCTCCATGGATGGTGACTCCACCATCTCCCTGGGCAGCCTGTTCCAGTGTCTGACAACCCTTTCAGTGAAGAAGTTTTTCCTAATATCCAACCTAAACCTCCCCTGGCACAACTTGAGGCTATTTCTTCTCATCCTATCACTTGTCACTTGGGAGAAGAGGCCAACACCCACCTCTCTACAACCCCCTTTCAGGTAGTTGTAGAGAGCGATGAGGTCTCCCCTCAGCCTCCTCTCCTCCAGGCTAAACAACCCCAGCTCTCTCAACCGCTCCTCATAAGACTTGTGCTCGAGACCCCTCACCAGCTTCGTCGCCCTTCTCTGGACACGGTCCAGCACCTCAATGTCCTTCTTGTAGTGAGGGGCCCAAAACTGAACACAGGATTTGAGGTGCAACTTCTTTTTAGAAAGGCTGGTCAACACACAACTAAACCTAATTCTTCACCAATGATGACATTTATACCTCACAAATGGAGCATGATACACTTCATTATGATCTAGTAGACATTCATCTGTTCTGCAGAGGGGTAAAGGGTCTCAAATAAGGAAGATAAATGGAAGATAAAGTTAGTATTTGGGTTCACAGTTAATCATCTAAAAGTTTTTATAGTCTAAATAAAAAAACCTCTCTCACTTTGGACAAATGTAAGTCAGAGACAGAGCAAAAGCAAAAGGGAATATTTACTCTGGAGTGGCACTTGTTTTTCTAGATTAAAAATATTGAAATTTTGAATAATGCCTGTGAATAATGCCTAGTGAATCAGGAAGAATGGCAAAAAATCTTGGATATTTACATGAACAGAAATCCCATAAAAGATTAAATTTCAATAAATAAAATAATTTTCTTTTGATAATTTCAAAGTGCTTTGTTACGGCTCTAATCACTTCTTTTTTTTCCTACTGTAATTAGCTGATCTTAGGGATGTGCAAACAAGTTGCCACAAGTGTTAGGCTACTTAGTAATAACTGTACACCTTTTTACCCATCAGTAAGTGTAAGATCATTTACTTCCAAGAGGGGGAATTCAGAAGAGGGATAGGCAACCTCAAATTACCACACATTTATAACCATGTAAAAGTCTCCCCACAGGCAGTTACCACAGATGAGCTAAATTACTGCAAATTCAGACTCTGGCTTACATCATATTAACCACATTATGTGCCTATCTTTACATTTTAAAACAAAACATAATTTCTACCCAGAAGACATCCAGTTCTTATATAGTTATGTTAAACTGAATTGTTTACACAGCTGGAAACAAACAAAACATCAATTTTTTTGTGAACTTAAGAAATTTGTTGATTTCACTCCTTTTCTGAAGAAAGTTTCAGCTTCAATCACTCTTTAATTTCCTACTGGCAGATTTTTTTTCCCCCAAGTGATTCTTTACCATCTCAAGGTGAAATCTTTTTTTCCTGATGAAGTCAATGGAAGAATATCCTTTGATTTTCATCAGGAATTTCTGCCAGCTCCTGAATATCTAGAAGCCATCAATATTTTCTCATTCTTCTTCCTATAAAAACTCATGCCACAGATTTTTAAGGTTTTTTTTCTGTGACTCTAAGGCGTGTGGAATTTAGAAGCTTTCACTGAAAAGTCTGTAAGGAATCAGACATTTTTACTAAAAAATCAGCATAAAACCAGGAATCTGAAGAAAGGAGATTTCTGATTTTTTATGAAAAAAGACTGGCAAGACTTGGACCCCATAAGGGATCTAAGAAAGTGCAGCACTCTTTATACCAAAGTAATCTAAAACTGGACAAAACTCTAGAGTTTCTTGTATCGCTACTGAACCAGATGCTGTTAGAAGATCAGCCACATTGTTTTTCTAGTGCTCACCCTTCCAGAATGAGCAAAAGAAAAGGTAAAGTAGAGACCAAATCTCACAAGTCAGGAGTGTGAGTTCAATTAGGGCTGCACGCTATGTCATTTTTGTTCTGTAAGCTGTCATCTGCATCTGAATCTTTTAATTCCTTCCTAGCCATGACCATAGATTCTGACTGCAAATCCATCCCTCGCTTGGGGAATTCCTGCGGGACACTCTTTGCTGGGGGACAGTCATGGCTGCTCCACTGGCACAACTAAGGCAGTTCACACCTTGAACTATTAAGAAATGGGTCATGTGTTTTTACAGTCCACCTCTAAAATAGGTTTTGCATTGCTCACCTGGAACATGGTAGTCTTTACCAGAAGGTAACCTATCATCCTTATTCAAAATACTGGACAGCAGACTGGTCAGGTACTGCTTGGTAGTTATTCTTGGCCCTATGTTGACTGGATGAAAAGTAGGTCTGAACTTTGTTCTTCACCAAATTACTCCTCCATATGCCTAGATGACTGTGAATTGATTACTTTTTTCCCCTCAGCTAAATGTATTCTTGGTCAATATTTTCCAGACTCTGATGTATTGGGGAACTCTTCAATTCTAGTGTCCACATCCAGCATTTATTGTGTAAGCCATCTCCAAAGTCTTTTTTCTACTACATATTTTTCCATTCCTAGGAGAAACAATACATTTTTTTTCAACAGGAGACACAGATCATAGTCATTCAGGCTGGGCAGGAGCTGGGAAGGTCTCTGCTCCAACCCCCTGCTCAGATCAGAGTGAGCACAGCCTTCAGACCGCCACAAAGCTGTATGAATTCAGGGACTTATAGTGAAAGTTACAAAATTCAAGAAACTTTGGGGATTTACTACCATCTCCATATAGTCATTGCCTGGCTAATAGCATTTTGAAAATAATACAGGCTCATGAATCATAGATAATCTACCTGTGTACTTGCCAATCCATTTGTTACTTTGATTCACTTTAATAACACCCATTTTTGCTCCAGTTTTTGTATTTTACTATTCACCTGCTGTCTCCTTCACATACAGGGAAAGAAAGAAATGAATTAAGTAGAATCAGTCTGTGCAATCAGAGCTGAAGCCTCCTGAGCTGAAAAATGACTCACATTTATCTGCTGGCATCTCTCCTCACAAACCTCCTGCAGCAACATCTCTCAAAGTCTCTACTAATTGAGCCATTTTCTGAATGCTAGCAGTGAATGGGAGTTAGTGAGACAGCGACCAACCAGCATATGAAATCTGTCATTAGTGGGAATGGCAGTTTTCCTAGAAGATTTTTGACTAAGGTGTATTGAAAGTGCCGCTGAAGAAGTGTAATTTACTGCAAGCCTGCATTAAGTACTGACCTTCAGTAGTAGGCCAAGAAGCAAAGATGTTAAAATACAATGGAGGGCTTAAATAGAAGTGACTGTAATTAAAAATATATACTGGATTTGGGAAATGCCTGGGTACCGTTTTAATAAAAACATTACTGTACCGCTGTTATTAAGATTTAAATCCATCAGAAAGAAATCACAGACATACACATATGGTCTAGTTCTCTAGACAGCTAAAATGACATGCTCCTGCTCTTCTCCTGCATTATGTATCCAGCTGCATTGTCTTTCTTATTTCATTTTTGTAAGTAGCTTAATTCCATAGCCCCATTTTTTATGGTACATTAGTATGGAGCAGCAGGGGCTTACCAAAAGCTCTTTGCGTCATTAAGAGCACCCATGACATACTAAAAACTTATGAAGGATCAATGCATGTATAGCAAGGCTGTTTGTCACTTGTGGGCAGAGAATCCCTCCCTGCCCTGACAGCTAAAAGGACTCCAGTAATGCCAAATGGCAGCCAGTATCTTTTCTGTGAGAAGAAAAATTGCAGTACTGTAAGGAGTGTGAAAATCAAATTGTACTGAAGAATATAAAAATCATTCTGCTGGGTTAAAGAAAATGTCTGTGCTTGGTATCAGTAGCTGGTTGTAGGTGCCTGCAGAAAGCAGATGAGAAGAGCAGTGCCTTTGCCTGAGCTGTACCCTCCCAGCTCTGCTAATCTGCAGTTGAGAGACTTCCTGAGCCAGACACTCAAGCTTATGTTTCTTGGTGTTCAATGGACTTGGTTAATTACCTTTTTTTATCTGCTTTATACATTTTGCATCCAGAAAATCCTGCAGCAGTGTGTTCCACGGTGTAACAATTTAGTAAGTGAAAAAAAGCCTTCGTTTTATTTATTTTGAATCTTCTGATTACTGATTGCTCTGTGTGTCCAGTAATTTGTGTTTCACCAGTAAAGAGGAATAATCATTCTGATTTACTTTCCCCATGCAAGATTTAGAAAGTTGTGTAAACTTTACGATTGGACTCATTGATTTAAAGGTCTTTTCCAACCTAAATGATTCTATGACACCTTTATTTTTGTTTTTCTTAGTGTAGGCAGAAAAGCTCCTACTCAAGATTACTGGCATGAGTTTTCTGGACAAGTATGTTTATACGCATTCTGACAAGAATAATTTTTTTCTTTGATTACGCCATTATAACATAGAAGAAGGTAACAAACTTATGGAGGTAAAGTCAGAGGAGAAAGGGGCCAGAGTTTACCTATATTCTCAGCAGCTTTCTCTGCTCGTCTGATCCATATCTCTGATCATGCTGCAATTTATCCCACAGTAGCTGCAAGGGATATTTTCCACATCACTTGTAATACTGAAGGAAAAAGTCCTGACTCGTTTTTAAGCATACTCCACCTTTCTTTTTATGACTATATGTATATATTCACACAGCTACACACCTCCGTAAACTGAAAAAAAGTAGATATTTTTTTTCCTCTTTCCTCACAGTTTTGAGTGCAATGTATTCATTTTATGTCCTTGGGTCTCAGTTTTGCAATTGAATCTCACAGTGGAGATGATCTTGGATTCTGCAAGTGGGTGGATTTGGGATCAATGTGAATAGGACTGGATCCATGTTTTTGTGCTGGCAGAGTCTTAGGACCATCTGTCAGACACACAGCAGAAATTTACCTGGTTTGTGAAAGCCTCCTCAGATGCTGCCCGCTGCAGTTCCCTCGTGAGTGGAGCCATCCTTTTCCCCATGCAAACTCGGGTATGGGCGGAAGCTCGCCATGCAGTGATGCTGTGTCACAGTACCATGGGAGACAAGGGGCACTCAGCTGCAAGAAGGATAAAGTTAAAGCTCCGAAAAAGCTATGGCATTTTTCCAGATAAGCAGCAGTGAGGTTTGCAAGTTCAATGTTTTCGTTCTTTCAAATCTGGTGGAAATGATGGTGTTCCTTTCATACGATCGCATTCCTTCACTATTTCTTCCTGTTCCGAGAAATGATTTAATATCTATTTGGCACTAAAGGAAGGAAAACTGTGATGACGTGAGATGTTTGGAGAGGGTCCTCAGTTTTATTTGTGGTTTTGGTTTGCATTTGATTATTTGCATCTGTCACTGATGTATATAGATAACTAATAGTAGGGCTAGAAACCCATTTGTGCATTGGTCCCCCAAACCCACAGCCATCAGGGGACTGTTCAAGCTGTCACTTGTCAGTCACACACAGAATATTTAGACTGAATAGAGGTGTGGATCTCAGTTGCTCATCGTTGCCCACACACCTTCCCACCAGCCAGGCTCTTTGGACTTTTTCCTCAGGTTCTTCCTCTCTTGAGGATTGCAAAAATGGGCCCCTGTGACTGCCCCACTCATCTCCCACAAGTACCTCAGGCTGTGCTGGTGCCTCCATAACTTGGAACCTGGGTAGGATCTAGGCTGCAGTTGAGTGATAGGCTTGTCTTTGCATGGCGATGGCGAACTATCTACATCTCTGGGGTGTTTTTGAGGAATAGCTTTTCAACCTCATGAAATGTATGCATGGCATGAACAGAGATTTGCTGCTTGGAAATCGGTTTTGCAACAGAAGGCATTTACTGTTGGTGCACAGCAAAGCAGGACTTTCTGCTACCCCATGCACTGCATAGAAAGCTTGGTATTGCAGATTGAATTTTTGCTTGTGAGAGTGACATTCTCTGCTAATATGTTTTATGTTAACAGTCCACGTTCTGCCCTCATTCTCATTTCACTTAGGCAAAAACATTATCAGCTGCACTGATGGTTGAATACTTTCTCTAGAGATCAACACCAAGACCAACACAAGTTTTGTTATCCAGACTACATATATAACATGATTTTAAAGGTCTTGGAACATTTAAAAGAGGATAAATGAATTAAGGACTGCATTATTAGCCCACATTCAGTGGACTATACTTGTCAAAATTGGTTGAATATCCAAATTAAGTTGAAGCTAATCCCTGCACGAGCCTATAAAAACCTGTTCCCAACAAGCCTTCATAATAAATTCTTTGTGCCAGGAAATATGAATTAAATTGTTTTAAAGCAATAATGTTTAGGTAAGTAAAAAAAAGTTTCCTACTGAGAGATATTTTATGAACAAAATTAAATATTATAAAACCATATTATTAAATTTCTGTCAAAAAGGTATTAATCTTGTTACTCTGGCATTGGTACCTCAGTTCTCCATAATTATGGATTAAGACTTAAAACAAAAATATAGTGTGGAAGGTGTTTTTCAAAGTTCCTGAAAAAGAAAATAAAACTTGAAAGTATAAACCTTTAGACTCGCAATATGTCATTCTATTATAATTATTAACTTATTAAGTGCTGACTTTATGATCAGCATTGTATAAAGCTCAGTATGAATACAGACCCTGCATAAATGAATTTACAAACTGTGGAATCAACCTCAAAGAAGACACATTTGGTAATTTAAGATGGTACAGCACAGGGATATCCGTGTGGGCTGAGGTTAAAGAAAACTGCACCATTAACTCCTGTAACTTTTATGTGGCTGCTCTAGTGCTCCTGGTCCCATTGTAGGAAAAAAATAACCTTTTTAAAGGAGAGAGTGTGTGGGGAAGGGGATTCTATTTATCAATCACAGAAAAAGGTGCAAGGAAGAGACACAGTTTGTTAAGACAACAACTAAGGATACATAAAAAAACTGGGAGTAATCTCATGTTTATCTGCCCACCAGTTAGGTGGACAGGTGTAAAATAGTCATGTCCTCTAATCAACAAAGACAGATAGCTTGTTCCACTCTCAGAAATGTTTCCAGGATAAGTGAATTATCTTTTGGAAGTACCTCTCTCCCTTCCATTGAGTGTGTAATGAGCTTAGAGTTTCCCTTGGGAGGCTTTCCTCTCTTAAGGAACAAAAAGTATATTACATGTAAGGAAAAACTGTAAGACAATATAAGCAAAGGAGTGAGAGAATGGATGGGACCACAGAAGATGAAGGTCCCACTGTTCCTGGCTCCCCCTTGCAGTACGTCACTGAGCGACCTAAGTGGTAGCGATTAAAGCTGCTCCAATGCCTTACATCAACATATGGTTGGGCACCTAATAACCACAGGGTTACAAACATGTCTTTGGCAGTCTGCAGTCTCCAGTGCACCCAAGAACAGCTGTAGCATGATGGAGAGTAAATTCCATTATTTCCATCAACTCTAATTTTATGAGAGGGAATGAGAGTTAAAAAATTATACCAAGAGATGCTCCAGATATAGAGGGGTTTTTTTCGCCAGGGTGAATTGTCCCTTGTGATCTTTTTTAATTCCTTTACTACAACTAGTAAAAGCATTCTGTAGATTTACTACTTTCCCTAATTGGATTATCTCTGAACGAATGCAATAGGTAGATGTTCCTGTACTAGTACATGTACATCATAACTCTACCACTCTTCCCTGTAAGTCATTGTTATTGGATCATAACCCTGGAATTCATCAGCAATTTTTGCTATAATCCAGGTCATTTATTCAGATTATTTGTTGGTAATACGGCATGCTTGGGGTTTTATTACACTTTCTTTACACTCTGAAGCACTTGCAGGCAACCATTAAGGATAGGGCAATGCTCAATCACATTTTGTTTTGTCTGATATTTACTTTATGCTGGTAACCCACTAAGACATAAGCGAAATAATCTCAGAAAATGTGTAATGAACTGGATTTTTCAGTTATTTTTCCTCCAGCTTTATAGATTACTAACTTGATTATAGAGTCTGTCACCTCCAAGTAATACCTTTGTAATCAATCCAAAATGGCAGCTTTCTAGTGATAGCTAATTAGTCTAGGTAGAAGGAGTTGGTTTAATCTATTTCATAGTGAGTATATGTCCACAATACACTTTTTTAGACATAGGATTGACTGGAGCACATGTTTTAACCTCTGTAAATGTGACAAGAATTACCTTTTCACCCCACCTGATCCCTCTTGAATTCTCCTGATCCCATGTGGGAGGACATCTTGCACTGCAGTTAGTATTGCATCTATTGTTCGTACAGCTAGAGAAATACAGACAATTGTGTTCACTGGGATGGGAACACCAGCAATTATATAAATTCTGTAGTGATTCACAAAGTTTTAAAATGTACCTTGAGATTACATCATTAAGACCTGACAGTTCAGAAGCCTTTGGAAACTTCCGCATGATAATACATGGCTGCAGAAATCTGCATAAATATGTGTATCTCTGAATTTTTATTTCTTTTTTTTTTTCCAAAACCAAGTTCCAGTTACCATTCCCTTCCAAAATTGTTCTGCATAAGCACATAAATGTTGGATAAATCTATATTGTAATTTGAGTAAAAGAAATTATTTTCTTTAACATCCTTTTTGTACCTTTTATAAGAAAGCTCTAGAAAAGTGAAGATTCTGCAGAGACCATAAAATCTGGGGATGTAAATGCTCAACAAAAATTTAAGAACCTATTCCATTTTCACAGTGATCTTGGACAAGTTTAGTGTACGGTCTTTGCTGTAACATAAAGAGCTGCCAGCCTAAGGCCAGGGGTCAACTGCAGCTTTTCCATTCAAGGGTGACCTGTTTTAACGTAGTATTTATTACTTCTTCCTTTTGTTTACTTCAAATGCGAGGCACCTCTATGCGCAACTTCATCATTTAGATTAAAGGATAATAAACCATTTGTACTTGTACTTGATGGGGTGAATTTCAGAGAGGACAAGTGGCAAGGCATGATTTGAGTGTCAGTGAATCAGTGACGTTCTTTGACCTTTGATGTAGCTACCAAAATCTTTGACACCATCTAGAACATTTTTGTTTGTTTTTTTCTTTGTAGAAGCACAGAAAAAAAAAGACCTGTCTCTAAAGCAGAAGCATTGGCTTTTTCATAAAAAATGTGTCTGTGGATAAAGAAAGAGGATTGGATGTGTAAAGGTTTAAAAATTATCTACATTCCCCCAGCTTGAATATACAGCTTGATATTGTTCAGATCAAGCCACGGTTTAGCATTTCTTTTTATTTCTTGTAAATGCAGCTAAAGGGTGTTTGGCTTTATTCACATTTGTTTAAGTTTTCTTCCTTGGGAAAAATTGCTATTGAAACAATTAAAAGAAATGGTCTTTCTTGAAGATCTTTCCATCATCTCATATTTTAGCAGTTGTTCATAGAGGTTAGAGGTCTGTCAGAAAAAGGGAGTTGACTCTATCCAGTTTTTTTCACTCATATCTTTTGGCAAAATTAGTTCAGTGGGAATGGCTGAATGTGACAGCATCTTAAAACCCCTTAAAATAGATCCAAAAGTCAACAAGTGATGAAAGCCAAGCAGATTCCAGAAGAAAGGGACACTCTATAAAATGGCATGTACAACTCTTTCATGTCTAGAAGACCAAAGGGAGTAATATATCTGGGGTATGGCCAAAATAGTCACCAGGCTATAGTTTTATCAGCTTTGTGCCTTCTTCTAAAATAACTCTAAGTGCAAAACACCTGACAGTGGGATCTGGATGGGGAAGACAGAAGAGGAAAAAAAAAGCACGTAGAAGAGGAAAATGCTCACTTAAAATCTTACTGTTAAGACATGTTGAAATTTTACTTTTGAGCCACAGGGCATCAATTCAGTATAAAGCATGTTTGCTTCACTACCACCTTCTTTAAAAATGCTCCAGTGTTTAGCAGATGGATACTGACTGTCTGTGGCACCTTGCAATTACCTTGCTGCCCTGTTAAGGCATTTGCTTACACTGACAGAGAAACAGGGAGAAGGGAGGTGTGGAGCAGGCTATAGAGATGTAAGTTTTTAAAAGACCTAACCTTTGAAAATAGCTGATTGAAAAGTTATGTCAGACAGAATGTATATTAGTTATGGCTAGAATTTAGGAAAATATGTATGAATTGTTTAAATGCTTAGAAAGAATTATTATGGTTATTATTTTTGCATGACTCCTTTTTAATTTTGCGTTGAAAATTTGAGAAAAAAGAATCTTCTGTACTGGAAAACAACTCAAAAACTGTTTAGGGCAAAGCTGTTTTCTGAATTCGCAAGAAGCAAGAGGTGTTTGGATTTGTATTTATAACCAGTGCTCACCAGTTTACACTTACAGTATCAAAAGACCTTAATTGGGTTTTCCTTCTCCACACCTCATCCTTGCCTTCATCTCCATAACTTCATCTCCCAATCTTTGTCTCTCAAATCTCTGCAGTTGCACCCATCAGGCCTTGCTCTTTTAGTCACTCCAAGTCATTTTGTGTTCTCTTGTTCTTGGATTTTACGTTGTCAGGAATTCTCCCACTGTACTGGCCTTTCATTTTTCCAGACCACTGAAACAGAAAATGAACAAAAGTCAATTGCCGTGATCGTCTGCATGGTGCTGTGACTCCAGGCTGGGGTGGGCCTTGTGCTTTCCAAGGCAGAACAGCTTGGAGGGTCACCAGCCTCTGACTTTCCCCAGGAGGGACTCTACACACATCTACACTACTGCATCAAACAGTGCCAAGGAACAGTTCAAGCACCAAAATTTTATAATCCATACTGTAAAACAGTCATGAAATCACAGAAAAATTAAGGTTGAGAGAAACCCCTGTGGTCACCTTGCCAAACCTCCAGGCATTCTTTTGTCCTGAGCTAATGAACATTTTTCCAAACAGCTCCTGGGTATGCCTTATGGACCAGAAACTGCTTCCAATAAGGGGTCTGCATGCAGCCACCCCACTCTGGAGGCTAAGGGAAATTAACAGTGTGAATATGGGCTCTTCCGTGGCAGCTGAGCTCCATGCTGGGGGTTTGTGTCAGGCACACTTAATTCATGAGTATGAAAGTAACCTCTATTAACTCTGTTGACACTGAGTATTTGCCATCTACAAAAATATATTGCTTAATGTCTGCGCTGGCTTTGCGGTACTACGTCACCAGTCATCTCCTTCCATCTTCTACATTGTTTGAAGGAGGAATTTGCTCATGGTCATAGAGGAACTTCTGTGAGACACTGTGATCATGCCTGAGTTAAAAATAAAACTTTGTGATATAGGTTTAAGCTATCCAATACATTGCCTTCCTCACAGGAGAAAAGAAAGTAGATTGACTCACACCTCGGGACCACATAAGTACCTCTTGCTCCTGTGCTTGTGTTAAACCAATTGCCAGATTTGGGGTGGGGAGGGAATTTCTCTGTTCCCCAGGTAGAGCCGGCAAGGACTGTCAGGGGGTTTCATGGTGTCCTCTCCAGTGTAGGCTGTGGTCATCCAGATCACCAGGCTGATTTAAACCTTGAGCTAGTTCTTTTCTTTTCCATCTTAACAACATCAATCTTTGTGGCATGGATAATCTTTAAACTAGCTTTAGGTGGTTAAGAAGTGATTGTATCTAGGCATGCAAAGCCAACAGACAAACCACATCATGGCCTGGGTTTGGCATGCGGATTGCTTGTCTGTGTAATCCCTGGTCTGTGTATTCCTCTTTTTGTATTCCCCAGGCACCCTAACTCTCTGTCATTACCAGCAGAAATTAAAATACAAATTCTTAAGGGCAGCTGCTACATCTTTCTTTACTCTGAGAAGTTCTGTACTTACATATAACCCTCTGATGATTTTTTAATAGCAGAGAGCCTAACTTTGACTCGTTGAAAATACACACAATTTCTTGCGGTCATTTTTTGAATGTTTTCCTTGATTTTTTTCCAGGGAAAATCTTTCCTTTTCAGTAGTGGCAGGGTTTCTATTAATGCATTTTTCCTTGAGAATGTTTTGGGGGAGGAAATGGTGTTTTACATGAAGAATATTTTCAACTAGAAAAAGTTCGAATAGCTGTAACTGATAAAAAGATTAGACACAATTGAGAACAGGAATGAAAAGTGACATTTCAGTAGAAACCTGCAACTCCTCGGTCTGCTATGCCAAAATTCAAGACCTGAACAAGTCCAAACTTTGGGAAAAGAAATTCAGCAATTAATTTCATGCAGCAAACTGATACATTTCTCCCAGGAGTGATGCTTTTTTGATATTGCTGCTATTATCTATTGCCACTGTGAAAAGCGAGTGTATTAGCAAAATATATTAGGATAATGACAGTTTAATTACAGCATTGTTCAGTGTAGTACCAGCTTTCAATAAGCCCGTAAAAAAGTAAAAGAGATAAGGCAGAATGATGTGCTAACACGGCTTGGCTGCCTTGAATAAAAAGTATCATTTAGTTTGAATTTGGGTATCTCTGCATGAAATTGCATAATTCCGTGTGGAAACATACCCTAGGAGTTTTAGTGGCCTAGTTAGGGTGGTACAGTGATACCAGCAGAGTTATGCAACCAAACCGGGAATGCAGACAGCTCCCTCTGCTCCGTTTCATGCGGATGCTCCTTCTTATGTATAACCTGCCCTCTTGGAAGCACATTAAGCAAAATATGTTTTCCATGCAACCCCATGCAGGATGGCAGCTGAAGCGACGCTGCATTTATGTGACAGGGGAGCCTGGTTTTGCGAGCTTTCCAGCTAAAATGTGAATGGTGAGGCCGATCTGAAATGCCTGGTGGCTTCAAACTGGATCTCCTTTGGATTCACGTCCTTTTCATCAACACGAGCACCTGCATTCCCCTGCTAGGCAATTTCCTTTTCTGAAAACATACACTTTTTTTGGTAAAATGGCAGCTCTTTTGTACCTGCAACTTTTGCCCTTACAATGGTCACAGTTTTCCCTTCAACAAAGCATTTAAAATATGGGGCATAATGAATTTATCCCATCTAGTCTAATTAAAAGTAATGTACAGCTGAATATGTCAATCCATTTTTTTGGAGTCAAGCAATTATTATGAGATTGACAATGGTTTCTGCTTTCTAAAAAGCTTGTCCTTGAAATTACTTCAAGAATCCATTTCTGTGATATGAATTTGTCTTAAATAACCTGGAAACTATCAACCAAAGTGATCAAATCTTCTACTTGCAGTGGTTTTTTTCCTTCTGTTAAAAAAGTTTATTAATTAACGTTTGTCTTTTGTAGTGTTGAGTATTTTCAGCTTGTCATTTGCTAATGACTGTTCTTATTTGTTTAAACTCTTTAAATTCTTTCCCCTGTCTGCATTAGTACTCTTATTTTTGGCATTTTAAACATCTGATTATATGTGTAGTAGAAACTTTTGTATTTATGGTTTTATAAAACAATTTTGTTCCACAGGTTCTACTGAGCTTTGAATGCAGCTGCAGTGAAACAGGCATCTTGTGGGTACTGAGAGGTATTTTCCACGATCGGTGACTCCAGATGCAATGTGTTCACAGTTCTTTGGGGCATAAACATGGCTCAGTCCTACAAATGTTTATATGCATAAGCACTACTGGGAGAAATCCTTATCCCACTAAAGTGAATGGGAATTCAGAGCAAAATGTTGGCGGATTTTGAAAAAACAAGGCTGATCTGCCAAAGACAGATAGACATAGACTCTCCTTGACAGTGTTTTATAAAATAAATAGTGTTATTGTACTAAGTCACAGCATACAATTTATAGAATATATAGAGCACATAAAACATTTATACAGCAAATGTACAGCTGTAGAGAATGCCTTAATTTTTGGAAACTTCTTACCTTCTGATAGACAAACTACACTTACACTAGGAGATGCTCCTTTTTGGAGCTGGGCCACCCTGCATTGAACAATGAAATACATTATTGAATGGTCAGTTTATATTAAAAATACCTACAAACAAACAAAAAAAAACCCCAACAAAACAAGAAAAAGTCCTGTAAGACAGCACTGGGACTCAAATCTCTTCCTCCAAATACAAACACAGTATCATATATGCTTGGCTATAAAATTTCCTGGGCTTTACTGTACTTGCTGGTACACTGCTGCTTGGACTCTCCCTCATAATAACCAGTATCCTGGATTTCAGTCACTCAGCTGGAGAGATGTGCCTATCCAGGCATGCCTAGGAAGATAAGGGCATGAAAAAGCTTGGGGATCTGGTCCAAATCACATCCGTCTCCAGTGTAGTCCAATAGAGAGGTAATTCCAGGCTGACTTGAACATCCTTTACTTACTCTTGATCTAAGAGCATCATAGGAATCTTACTCTAATTACAAGCCATTTAATTACCTCTTTAGGTTCTGCCTCAAGTATTTAACATATTGTACATCTTACGAGGGGCCATATCATAAGATGTCATTCAATGACAGTGTTTCAGTTATTCCTTTTGTCCTTTTCCTGCTGAGCTTTTTCATCTATTGACTTGAAGTCTTTTGCTTTGAATTGCCTCTGAGTCCAGCTGAGTCCTATAGCATGTGAGACTGAAAGGTGGATTTACAGCCCAGTGCACGTCTCTTACCCCTAAAATGGCTGCAGGAAAAATATAATTGTTCTGCTGGGTGGTTGAAGACAGATGAGAGCTACTGTGCCTATAGTCTGCATGTACACAGCTGGGCTTTGGCAGCTTGAGGTACACCTAAACACCTTATTTCCCAAGCAAAAGCCTGGCCAAGCCACACCATTGATCCTTCCACTCCATGCACTGGCTTTCTTCCCATGGAAAACAAGGCAGAGAGGATGCAGGAGGGGTGTGCCAGGGTATTAGTCCAACAGGCAGTCTAGTGGCAGCCAGAACACGCATCCAGGCTAAAAAGCCAGTTGGGACAGTTCTAAAAATTCAGAGCTAGTGCTTATCCTTTCTACCAGGACCCTTGCATCCTTCTTGGCACAATTACATGATAGGATCATGTTCTGTAACCACACCCTCATCTTTTTTGTAGGTTGTATGATTCAAATTCTAGATCTTTAGGACAATGGATGAACAATTTGCAAACGTCTGTAGCAATAGTTCTGTCCTTCTGAGGGATGTATGTAAATTCCTACAGTTCTGGTATGAGAATATCAAGAATAAACCTTCTGCCTATGTGCTATGAAACAGCAGAAGTTGTAAAGTTCATTTTTCAAGGCACCCAAGTGACTGGGTTTAGAACACCTTGCTAAGAAAATTTATATACATACTATGAATTTTTATCCACACATATGCATTAATATGTACACTTGATTCCACAGCTTTATTCTTCATGAAGTCTTCACTCACCTGGGATACATTGCTAGCTGCGATTATTTTGTAAATTATACTTAAAACTAAGCATAAGAGAGAAACTGTGATAGATGGGGAAAAAGCAAGGGTGGATTTCCATGTTCATTCAGCCAATCAGCTTTTTAAGAAAATATCTTTAATACGTGACATACAGTTTGTTAGTTTTCCCCACAGATTACTCAGAGCACATGGGCTTTAATCTGATTTGACAGCCTTGTGATATTTTCTGCCATTCTTGTTCTTAGCAAAGTGCTCTAAAAATGCATCCATAATTTATTTATGGGACCTTCTTTAACCCTTGAGTAGCTAGAATATACACTGTACCTTTCATCCTTGAACTGTCAGTGCTGATTGTGGAAAGTGCCATCAGACACCTCTGAGGTTAAACGGCTGAGCATTACTCTTTCTTTCTAAAATGATAAATATCAAAGCCATTGTTTTCTTGTCAGAACAGTGAAGAAGAAATATCAGAACCCTCTACCACATTACATCTCCATAGAAAAATTCACTAGCACCATGAAGACACACAGCTATTAATAATTTTGTGAGATACTTTAATTTCTAACAAAGGAAAATCCCAAGCCAATTTATTTTTATCTGTACCAAGAGCTATTTTTTCCACTAAAAACATACTGAACTCCTTTTAACATGAATATACCATTACAAATTCTACACAGAAACCTCTTCATAATGGGCACTCTTCATATCTCTTGTAAAGCTCTTAACTTCCCCGCTATTAAATGTCTCTCACTGTATTTGGATTTGTTGCAATTATTTAACATGAAGTAAATCTTCCATTTCTGTGATGCCAGAAGTAACTACTTGGTGGAAGTAGTTTAATTACTAAATCAGCCAAATCATTCTTAGGGTTATATAAGAAATAGCCCCAACTTCTATGCATTTATTCTGGATTTGGCCTGACCATCTTTTGGGAAATGATAGAGTATAATTTCCCTTCCCTTCAGGCTGAGAAATATTAGCAGATTAGCACTGTGTCCCACATTCATGGTTGTACTACATTCCTACTCCAATGTTGGGTGGAGTTCTAGTGCAAACTTGGATTTCATAGACTCACAGAACGGTTGAGGTTTGAAAGGATCTTTGTAAGTTATCTAGTCCAACCTCTTCCTTAAAGTAGGTCCAGTTAGATCAGGTTGCTCAGGACATCGTCCAGTCAAGTTGCGAATATCTCCAAAGCTGGAGATCCCACAACTTCCCTGGACCCTGTTCTAGTGTTTGACTGCCCTCGCTGTGGGTATTTTTTTTTTCCCTACTATCTAGTCAGAATTTCTCCTGTTGCAATGTGTCTTTATTGCCTCCTGTCCCCTTGCTGTGCATCCCCAAGAGGAATGTCACTCCGTCTCTTTTTGAATTCTGGGAAATGTGTCTTTATAGCCATACAGAAATGTCTGGGGTTATTCACAGCTAATAATCACTGATCAACCCTGCAAGTGAGGAGATGGTTGTGTCATCTTGGCTATATGTTCTGGTCTTGCAGTGTCTTCACGTAAGTAAGGATAGCCTGGGGGCATTTCCATTCTGTGCCAATTGATGTTTCCCACCAGAAGCTGAAGAGCTCAGTTAAGATTCAGCCTGCTCAAAACATCTCATACGCTGCACTAGTGTAGGTGCTGGGACGCCGATTCTGCATGATTTAGGAAATCTCCCTTCTCTCCACAGCAAAGACGTTCTCTGCAGACAGTCTCAGCAGTCAGGTCAAGTTATAGACTATACGTAAACTATACAGTTTTAAACATATATATGGCAGCAAAGAATTCAGTCCCAAGAAATGCATCTACTTAGTTTCATTTAAGCAATGCACTTGTCTTCTTTTTTTCCATGGTTGGCACGTTTTGAACTCATTGACTCATTTTGAACTCATGACTGGGGGGGCAATAGAACATCCAACTCAGTAGAAGAAGTGCTCCTAGAAACCATAATTCTGGAAACCATAAAGTGGGGAGTACTCAGCATGTAGAAGTCAGCATTGGGCCCCTCACTACAAGAAGGACATTGAGGTGCTGGACCATGTCCAGAGAAGGGCGACGAAGCTGGTGAGGGGTCTCGAGCACAAGTCTTATGAGGAGCGGTTGAGAGAGCTGGGGTTGTTCAGTCTGGAGAAGAGGACGCTGACGGGAGACCTTATTGCTCTCTACAACTACCTGAAAGGAGGCTGTAGAGAGGTGGGTGTTGGTCTCTTCTCCCAAGTGACAAGTGATAGGACAAGAGGAAATGGCCTCAAGTTGTGCCAGGGGAGGTTTAGATTGGATATTAGGAGAAACTTCTTCACTGAAAGGGTTGTCAGACACTGGAACAGGCTGCCCAGGGAGGTGGTGGAGTCACCATCCATGGTGGTTTTTAAAAACTGTGTGGATGAGGTGCTTAGGGACATGGTTTAGTGGTGGACTTAGCAGGGTTAGGTTTATGGTTGGACTTGATGATCTTAAAGGTCTTTTCCAACCTAAATGATTCTATAATTCTCTGATTCTATGTATCTGTGAAGGGGATTTCATACCTGACCACCCTGATAACTCTCTATGTCTAGACTAGTGCAGTGGATTGAAAACTGACTGGCTGACCTGCTGGGTTCAAAGGGGTATGGGCTCAAAGGGTGCTGGGCCATATTGTCTGGACCATGTGTTTGCCAAGAAAGATTGGACCAGATGATCCTTGAGTACCCTTCCAACCTTGTATTCTATGATTCTATGATGAGTGTTATGACGTTCAGCTGGAAGTCAGCTGCTGGTTGTGTGCCTCAGGAGTTGATTCTGGGGCCAATATGGTTTCACATCTGCATTAATGACCTGGACAATGGGCCAGAGTACACATAGCAAGTTTGCAGATGATACAAAACTGAGAGGAGTGGCTGTTGCACCAGACTGTTGTGCTGCCATTCAGAGGGACCTGGGTGGGCTGGAGAAATGGGCTGACAGGAACCTCATGAAAATCAACAAGGGCAAATGCCAAGTCCTGTCCCTGGGGAGGAACAATCCCACGCACCAGCACACGCTGGGGACTGATCAGCTGGAAAGCAGCTTTGCAGAAAAGGACCTGAGGGTCCTGTTGGACAAGTTGTAAGATGAGCCAGCAATGTGCCCTTGCCTCAAAGAAGGCCAACAACACCCTGGGCTGCACTAGGAAAAGCATTGCCAGCCAGTCAAGGGAGTGATCTTTTCCTTCTACATAGTAGTGCTGGGTCCAGTGGTGGGATCCCCAGTGCAAGAGAGACATGGACATGTTGGAGTGTGTCTAGTGTAGGACCACAAAGATGCTGAAGGTTTTGGAGTATCTGTCATACAATGAGAGGCTGTGAGAACTGGTGGTGTTAAGCCTGTAGAGGAGAAGGTTCAGGGGGGTCTTATCAACGTGTATAAATAGCTGACAAGGGGAGTAAAGAAGGTGGAGCTAGGCTTTTCTTAGTGCTGCTCAGGGACATGACAAGAGGCGGTGGGCACAAACTGAAATACTGGAAATTTCATTTAAACATAAGAATTTTTTTTTTCTACTGCGAGGGTGGTCAAACACTGGAATGGGCTGACCAGAGTGGTTGTGGAGTCTCCATCCCTGTAGATACTCCAAACCTGACTGGACACAACTCTGAGTAACCTGTACTAGATGACCCTGCTCTGAGCAGGGGAGTTGAACTATATGAGCTCCAGAGGTGCCTTCCAACCTCAGATATTCTGTGATTCTCTGCTAATTTCCCCCAACTTTGGGAGAATACTTTGGTTTTATTGCCACCTTTAACTTAGATGTTCTTTCCATGTTTTGGAGAGTTAGTACCTCTCTAACACAGTATTTAGCATACCTCTGCTCAAAAATATTTCTCACAATCATTTATAAGTGAAAGATTCTCCTTATTCACTTTTTCACTTTATTTTATTCTACGGTATATTTTTGTGCAGCTGTCTGATGATAACCAGTGCTGTAATCCATTGCAAAATAAGCATTGCAAACAAGAATATAGTTTTTAAAATGCAATTACTTTCAATAAGCTTCATTTGACTAGTGCATACCTGCTATCTAGTAGTATTGACTGGTTTGCTAGATTACCTGGAGCCAAAATAGGAAGATGTTTCCTTTGATATTAAGTTGCTATTATCCCGAT
This sequence comes from Gavia stellata, assembly GCF_030936135.1. Classification (NCBI taxonomy): domain Eukaryota; kingdom Metazoa; phylum Chordata; class Aves; order Gaviiformes; family Gaviidae; genus Gavia; species Gavia stellata. Next base: position 9,914,845 of record NC_082599.1, read on the forward strand.
TTTGTAATAGATCTTGAGCAACCCTATCCCTAAGCAGTAGAGGAAATTGCCATCTCAGTACTCTATCAGATACAGAACTACCTGGGCGAGCAAAAATTAAGAGCTTTGGTTCTTTTTTCAGTATGCTATCTGTACCTTAATGATTTGTTTGTCACCTCTCAGTTTATTCCTCATATGGGGAATTTGTCAATCAAAGATTTAAAGGGCTATATTCAGCTCTCCCCACCTCTGTCTTCGTCTCTCTGTCTTCTGACTATGAAGCAGGATTAGAGTTTCATTATCTAGTGTAGAGGCAGCATCTTTCGGAGGCCCCCATGCGAGGGGTGAGGATGGATGGGGCTTTGCACCAGACAGACACAAGCTCAGGGCCAGGCTGGCCAGACATGAGTCAGCTCCTTTCCAGAAGCTCTGTAGATAGGGGAGCACAAGGAAAGTGTTTAAGTTCAAAAAGCCCAACAATCTCCAAGGCTGGCACCACAATGCAAGTCTATAGGTGGCACTTTGACCTGTCCACGTCTGATGGGCAAGCTATACCCCAGAGTCAGTGCTCCTGCCCAGCTGATCAGTCCAGCATCTGTAGTTAAGGCAGCCTCAGGTCTGCAGCAGCAGCCACAGCTGTTTTCAAGATTTGAAAGGAGGAGTCAGGAATTCCCCATCACAGTCCTGATGCCAACTCCTACATAGCCCAGGGCAAGTCATTTAACTTCTCTGACTCAATTTCCCCATCTGCTAAATGGGGATAATAGCAGAGGAGTATTGTAAGGATTAATTAATTAGCTAATGTTCGTAAAGTGTTTTGAAGATCAAAAGCACAAAGTACTATTGTTGTTATCAGGGGTGTTGAATTAACTTTCCTCATTTTGGCATGCAAAACCCTAGCATTTGGACCATTGCCCCAGGGCATGTGCTGGCAGTAAGAACATGATGATGATCATCTGTTCATAAGCAGAGATATCAAAGCACTCTCGGAGGTGCTGGTAGTCGCTAAACCCCAAGCTCGCCAGAGAGATATGCCATTTTATCCCCATGGGGAGGCAGTGAAGCAGTTGGAGAGTGACCTCTCCAGGACTTCAGTGGGTCAGGGTAAGTGTCAGCAAGTTCTTCTCACTGCTTTTCCAGCTAGCGCAAACAGGTCCATGAGGAGTTAGGACTTTTCCCACAGCCCATCAGGTTTTCTGGGTCCTTCCACACCTCTCTCATCCTTCTTTCAGCCTAAGTATCTGGTTTCAACCGAAGTATCTGGTTTGTGAGTCAGACTCTGTCTTTCAGCTCCACTTCCTTTGAGCTGGTTGGCATCTCATAGAAGTGGGAGCACATCCTACTTTCCTGGCATTAGTGCAAGAGATCTGTAGTTACCGTAATACAGGTTGTGTTACACATGCATACTCACACACACTCTCTCCAACTGCCAAAATAGTGGGTGCATCACCAGGTTTATCGACCATTGCGGCTCATAGGCTTTCCTGTACAAGGCTCAGACTGAGGAGGATATGTAGTCTCTTCCATTGCTGGACTTGTGCACTCGCTAGCACAGGATCTGGCCCCTGGTGCTTGGGATCAGGCACCTGAGATGCAGGTGCTAAAATACTCCCAAGGAAAGTGTACTGCCAGAGCTAGCTGAACTGCAAGAGCTGCTGCTCCTGAAGAGGAAAACAAATACTATTTCTTAGTCTTTGAGAAGCTTTCTGCTATCATCTTTGCAGAGTCTCCAGAATAGATTAAGAAAATACAAAGATTGTGATAATTACACAAGTGAACAGAAGGCAAATGTTGATTGATAATGGAGAGTTATTGTCAAAATGCCATTTTAACTTGTTTTTCAACAGAACAAGCTCAGTTATCATTAGCAGCTAAGGACTATGAACTCCAAAAATCATTCATTTCCTAGAAAACAACCATTTAAATGACCGCAGTGATGTTTTAATACCATCTTTTATTACTCCTGAATCACAGAATCACTAAGGTTGGAAAAGACCTGTAAGATCATGAAGTCCAACTATGAACTAACACCACCATGCCCATTAAACACAATGCCTCGTCCACATGTTCCTTAATCATTCACACCAAAACCCAACACTCACCCTCCCCCAGCCACTATAAAGACAGCAATTATTAAGTGCAACACGTAAGATTTCTCTTAGGTGCTGATAGGGAAAAAATCACTATTACTGATAATGCAATGGTGTGAAAAACATCTACATATGGCCTTGCCTGCATTTTCTCTCTAATGGACTGTGTTTTGGTCCTTTTCCATACACTTTATTGAGGGACTATTTAAAAAGTGAGATCTTTGAAGGAAAATGCCATGCTGGTTCTCAGTATAGATGAAGAACAAGGGAGTTCGGGAAGAGGTAAAGGTGCGTTTATCAATGCGTAGCAAAACATTAATCCAGTTCGTAATGTTCTTTATACTAACTATGTCCACTTAGTCTGGCACAAAATACATGGGTTTGAAATTTCCTAAACACACTGGAATTACTGGGATCAGTCCTATAAAATTATGATAATAAAACTAACACCTGCATTGATAGTTTTGCACCCTTTAATGTTTGCAAAGAGTATACCATAAGAATAAGAGGTTGGAAGACTGTTATTATATTGAATTGCAACCAGATTATATGTTGACAGAGGTCCTGTAATAAACATTTTTCCTTTAATTTTTGTTTCTACTAACTCATGAAAAGGGATAAAATTTCGTTCAATCTGTCTACTCAACATGTGCTGAAATAGCTTCAAAAAAGTAATTTCTCCATTTGACAAATGCTCTGAAACATCTCTGTTTAGAGATGAAGTAGTTTTTGAGTACAGCTTTGGTACTTACTTCCAGGAGACTCTTACATGCAAGTGCAGAGCACTTAAAGATGAAAGTCACCTCAGCTCAGCAACCTGGTAGGTTTTTCTCCAGGCTGATAAGGGTGGTTGTGTGCTTTGTCCTCTATGTTCTCTAAATAAGTGGTCCTGAAACAAAATACCTGGCTGCTAGGAATGTCCATATGCATTTCTTACAGGAACAGCGAAATATGGGGCATCGAGAACAGCAACAAAGCTGGTGAGGGGTCTAGAGCACAAGTCTTATGAGGAGCAGTTGAGAGAGCTGGGGTTGTTTAATCTGGAGAGGAGGAGGCTGAGGGGAGACCTTATTGCTCTCTACAATTACCTGAAAGGGGGTTGCAGAGAGGTGGGTGTTGGTCTCTTCTCCCAAGTGACAAGCAATAGGACAAGAGGAAATAGCCTCAAGTTGCGCCAGGAGTGGTTTAGATTGGATATTAGGAAAAACTTCTTCACTGAAAGGGTTGTCAGACACTGGAACAGGCTGCCCAGGGAGGTGGTGGAGTCACCATCCATGGTGGTTTTTAAAAGCTGTGTGGATGAGGCGCTTAGGGACATGGTTTAGTGGTGGACTTAGCAGGGTTAGGTTTACGGTTGGACTTGATGATCTTACAGGTTTTTTCCAACCTAAACAATTCTATGATTCTATGATCTAACACAGCTGGAAATTGTAGTAGGAATTACTACTTCACAAGATCTGCCATAAAAGAGTGGGCTGCACCATAGCAGTTCCATCAAACTCTGGACCTGTATCTGCTGGTGTATTCATAGAGTCCTGGGCAAAAGGAGCCAGCTCCTTACATTTAAGCAATATAATAATTCATTACTACAGAATCATGGGACATTAAGTGGAACATACACAGGTCTACAGCCACATGTTAATTGATTACGTATGATTTCAGTCATGTGCAGGGTTTTATGTGAACCATCTGCACAGGGGTAGTACTCATTCCACAGCAAATAACAAAAGGTAAGTTTCGGCAGGCAGGAAGAGGTTCGGTTTTTTGCCCTTTTCCCTGCAGAAGAGTTAGCATGATTCATCTTCCCTTGTAGTTTGTAAGCCCACAGCAGGTCACGTGTATAAATACACCTGTTGAAGCATCTATACATTGCTCAGGCTCACAGAAAGATACATACAGTCCGTGGCCCAAAGACTTATGGGTGACACAGAGTCAATAAAAAGTCAAGGTAAGGACTTCTGTCAAAACAAAGACAAACTGTGGGAGGATGTAACTTTAATCTGAATAAGGGAAATGGGCAGGGACTGTGGACAAGTAGCAGATGTGCATCTAGAAGTGGGATGGGTGTATTGTATTAATATTAATTCTTTGTTTGCATTGTGGTAGGACCAGAAAGCCTGTATATGGTTAGCAGCCCCTGGTGCTGAGTACACATCAGTAGGCAGAGTCCCTGTCCCAAAGATTATACCATCTAATTATAGTCAATATTTCTGCCATCCCCAAGGGTTCACAATTCCAGAGTTCAGGCCCCCAAAACCTTGAGATTGGCACAAAAATAATGAAATTGATAAAAATAATAATACTGCAACTGGGGTTATTTTTATTTGCCTTCTGGTATCTAAGCCTTTTCAATACACTTGAGTCATGTTTCTCCACAGCCCTAAGGACTAAAAATGTAGGTCTTGCCTGCATGGGATTATTTTTTTGGCATAACCTAACGTGAATTTAAAAAGACATTGTTAGATCAGTATAACCCTTTCTTCCAGCTGGCCATTCACACTGGGACCTAGCTGATGTAGCTTAGGCAAAGTTATAATTTAACTCACCTCCAAAAAGCAGCCCAAACACTGCCTTGTAATGGAGTCACTATCCCAGGATAGTTAGATCGGTACAGTTTTGTATATGCCTATTGGCATGAAATATAGCTGTGAGGATCTTTTGGCAAAACAAGGTGCTACTTAAACACCCCCCAAAACCCCCACATATCATGAAAAACACATGACTTCAGGACCTGAATGCTAAATGTTGAAGCAAAAAGTTAGATGCAAGCCTCAGGAGAGAAATCTCAGATGTTGGCAGTGCTGCTGCTGAAGGCACAAAATGAGTAGGAAGGAGGACAACGTGAACTGCGATTAAATCCAGCTAGGACAGAAGCCAAACTGTTCTGGGTCACTCACACTTAGCCTATTTATAATTTTAGTACAATACAGATCATGAACAATATTAAAATAAATAGCATGTGCTCTAATGACCTCCTCTTCTTGTCCCTGTCATGCAAAGAATTCTCTAATTCTCTGCCTACTGACAACACCATGTTTAATTGCTATTACACTCGTCCATGTACCCTGCCCTTAACTACAACTCTGTCTAGCACAGTGGTATCCAACATGTAAATTTTTACACTTTCTGCCCAACTCTATATTATTACATTTAATTCTAGCAATACATAGAATTTAAATTATCCTCAACTGGCAAAATGAAATATTGATATGAGCTGACAAAAACTTTACAGCTGTACATTTCTTGTTGGGCTCTAAATCAAATGAGTTTCTAATTCATCAGATTTATACTTTACATTTGGCTTTAAGACCATGAATATTCTTTCCCTTCTTGACACTCCATTCTTCACTTGCAACTGTATATAAAAGCTGGTTGTTTTTCTGGTTCAACCCAATTCATTGCAGTGGGATGAACCTAGATGCAGAGCATCAAAAAGCAAGTGCAGTATATTTCAGAGAGAGATTCTAAGGTTCTGAGTGTGACCAAGATATCACTGAAGATTTGCTGCTATTAACCCAATACAAATGACCCACCTTTCTTTGTCCGCTTGTACCATCATCTACCTCCACGTATGGATACCATGACTCAGTTCTTGTCACTCTCTGTTAAGCTGTTGCAGACATTTTTTTATGAGTTTGCTCCCATGTTATGTTCTTTAATTCTCAATGTAGCTGCATTACTTTTTGGGAACTTAGCCTCCAATAACAGTGATTCTAGCGCTGTGAAGGTAATATAGCCCATAAGACTGACTAGAAAACAGCAATGGTTTGCAAAAAACCCCAAGTTTCTAATAAGCCAAATATTATTATATAGATGGATAAACAATAGATATTTATAGTTACTTTTTCTTTCAGTTTGCTTATCTAAATCTCATTCAAACCTCCTGGCACTAACTGAATCAGGCCAGAAATCTTGCAAAAATCTCTTTAATATTTCTTTTGATGGCAAATACAGCCAATGGAAGCCTGAGGTTTTTTGGATATTGGATTCAGGCATGGGTCTTAGAGTAACAGAACATCAGGAGACGATAGACCTGAGGCCAAAATCCCCAGGTGTCCTCACCTTGTAGCAAAAGTTTGTTCTATATGTTGCTGCATATGAGAATTTCTACCTTACTCTCCGCCTGTCTTTTTTCTCCTTTCTGTTTTTCTTGGCGGGTCAGGGCTATTTATTTATTTATTTAGACTCTTCTCTTTTCTGACAGATAAATGTGCTTCTTACAAATGCTGCAAAAAAAGTTGGCTGTCAAGAGAAATGTGATGATGTTTACATTAGATGAATATCTGAAAAAATTTATGAAGAAGTGGTGCTTATGTTAAGATGTATGTTAAGAAATGTTAAAGACCCCTATGTTAAAGTTTGGTACCTATTTCTTAGCTGTCATCCAGAGATGACAGGTGAGCACATGGATCCCAGCCAGTGCTTGTAAGTGACCTAACACTCTCTATCAATGCCTACCCTGTGATATTACTCCCACGTAGTGAGGATTTATTAATACGTTATTAACACTTGTACTGATGTGCCTCTAGTGTAGTTTACTGCTGGGAACGAACCAGGCTGCACTTGGAAGCACTAACCTTTAATAGTGTTGGATACAAACTTGATCAGAAAGGTAAAAAGCTAGAGCTTAGTTACCTGTCTTCTGAGTTTTTCCCATTTTTTTCTTGGAGTTAAGCTGAAGGTTGGCTTAACTTTGCTCATAATTTAGCTGGGCATGTGAAGGTGCAAAAAGCAAAAGCATTCATTGTCTATTCATAAAAAAATTACTTTAATTTAATATTTTGGTTCTACAAGAGCTCAAATGATATGACAGAATTTCACTATAATGGAAGCTGTAAAAGTTGTAACCTCTGGAAACAAAACAAAAATGGCAAAACTCAGGCAAATTAGTAGAAATAGTCAGTGAGGTTGAATTTTTCAGTGTCTCAATGGAAAATGAAGTGGTTTAAAAAGAATAAAAGAAATTTGAAAACAAACCCCTGTCAAGAGTCATCATTGCATGAGAATTAAGACTGGGTGCTCCTTGTGGCCTACCCCCCCAAGAAGTCGAAGGACCTAATAATTTAATTTCTATGAGAAGAGGTCTTCAATGAACATTTAGCTAGATCTGAAACTGCTTGTACTGATTCCTTTGGCAGTCCTGGAGCAGGTCTAAAGCTCTCTTTGCAAAGAATAATAACAATTCCGTCCTGCTTGGTTATGAACCTCAAAATTAGGAACCAGTGCAACCAGTTCCATGTTGTCCTGAGTTTTTTAACTTAATGAAGCTGCTTTGGAGCTCTTCACCTCCCTCACAGAAGTCACACAGAGGAGGTATCTAAATCTGGGTAAGCACTGAGGGTCTCAAATTTGGCCTTTAAATGTTTTGACTTGTTTTTTTTTCCAGATCAGTGAAATTGTGCTAACCCGTTATTTTCCTAGGCTCCCCATACACATACAAAAGAGAATTTCAGCTCATTTGTTTAAGACTAGGCAACCCTTCTGGTTAACAGCATTAAAACCCACAAGTTTCTGCAAGAGAGTGCGACAACGGAGGGATGTGGATAGCATCCTATCTGACCACCGGTGAATCTCAGGTGAGTCCATTTACCTTCTGGAGGAATATCAGCCACTGCAAGACACAGCAAAGCTGGAACACACATGCTGAAAGTGGCAGTAGGACATCTCAGGGTCTGCACCAGACCCTGCATTCAAGGCTTCTAAATCCTCTTCATTGTTTTATAAAGGTTCTTTTCTGTTTAGTACTGCAGAGATAAAGGAAATTAAGTCAGTGCATATGTTATTATCAAACAAACAAACAAAAAGGCCAGATTAAGTCTCTTCATGTATCAGAATATGATTTCAGCATCAGTACCTCTTATGTCATCCTTTATCTGAATTATTCTTTCAGGAAGACAGAGGGGTCGTTAACTCAAATAGTCATCATCACATGCTTCAAATATTCTCATGTCTGCCTGCTTTGTGTACCTGAAGAGAACACTCTAATGCTAGATTGGTATCAAGATTTCCCGTAAGATCTGCAAACTTCTGTGGAAAAACAGGGCAGCGGCTATGGGACTTAATGAGAAACACTAAACTCATTCTGTGCTCAGAGAAGGGGAGTCTGAGAGGATGTGCACATTGCCAAATAATTCCACTTGCTATTCAAACACATGAAGGAAAAATGGGCTTAGTGTTTGGAGAAAGGGGCTGAAAAATATGAAAGCAAAATTGAGCACAGAAAGAACAAAACACAGGCTAGTTTACTCATGACAATGATGTAAACCAGCTTTTAGAATAATGCTGGGGGAAAAAACCCAACATCACAAAAAAACCTAGTGCAAAAGGATCTGTGCTATAGAACAGAAAGAAGCAGTTGAATGCTACACGCAGTTCTCAATATCTGTGGGGGCTTTCTTACACATTTATATAATTTATTGTGCTGTACGTGACCAGACACAAGTGAAAAGAGAGACTCAACAAAGGACATTGCACAGTGGTTGATGGGCAGGAAGAAAGTCCAGCAGGGCTGCAGGGTGGCACAGCATCAGCTCTGTCTGTGCACTGAAATGCAAATGTGCGTCGTTGTTGTTGGCTACAGTGGCAAGACTGAAATTGGAGGAAGCAGATGCTGTAATCTGATGATGATGTTGTTCTTGCTGAGTCTGAAGAATCACTTCAAGAGCTAGTAATGAGAGTCGTTGAAGCTAGTGTTGATTACAGACTACATCAGAATGTAAAAAGATAAAGGTGATGACACTTCTGAAATGGCTTATTGCAGCCACAATATAAAGAAAGAGGTTGAGCAATGAAGGAAATTCTGTTTCTAACAGACAGTAGATAAAAATGGGGAGTCCCAGTTCTTGGAAGAAGGCATCTTTTTCTATATTCATGCATACGAACATTTGACTGTTAAGGATCCCCAAAGGGGACGGTGAACAGAAAACCAGGTGAATCTCTGCATCTATTTGCTCTGCTCTAGGAAGGGAGAATATGACTGCAATAGAAACAAAGCACATGGATGAGAAAAACTGTGAGGATATGTAATCTCAGGCTCCCTCCAAATGCCATCAGAGTGGACTTTGGGGTAAAGAATACTTTTAAACACTTTTGAAGTATTTAATGGTTTAAAATATTTTTAAATACTACAAAATACTTTAAAAAGAATGTCTTCACAAAGGAGCAGAAAGAAGCAATGCAAGAAGGAAGCAAAGGGAAAGCCAGTGGTTTGAAACGGCTACATGTTAACTGATTTAAGCTGAACAAGGGTCCCAGATGGAGGCTGAAGCTGTTTTTAAAAAGGCTATTGGGCAGGTTTTACGACCAGAAAACACCTTGCCTCAGGGACACATGAATTTGTCAAACAGATCCAGCTTTAACAAAAACATACTCCCAAGGATCAAATGGACAATCCTCCTGACAAATCCCCCTGTTTTTTCAGGGACCAAAGATACTGCTGATGTCCCTGATATCTCCAGTCTTTTTACTGTGGCACAGACATGCACAATTTTTGTCCTTTGCCATAGGTTAAACAGGAGGCTGCTGAAGGCACAAAAGTGCTTGGCCTATTGCAAGGTAGAGAGGGGGGAGTGGGGGGACATATAAATTAAAATGGTAAAAGCCAAGCAAAGGGGTATGGGGAGCATCTGCTTGAAAAGGACTGTGGAAGAGGCTGTCAAAAGGCACCAGAAGACCTCAGTGCCACAACCAGCTACTGGAGTAACTGAATATTTTGGCATTAGCATTGCTCCTGCAGTCCAATGCTGCTCTGCCCCTGACCTTTTTTATTTTGTCACTTGGATTATTGTTCTCAGTTAGGGCTGTACGTGGATGCTATTTCCAGCAAAAGTCAGTTCTCAGCTTCTTTAGCTGTGAAATATTAAGTCTCCTCACTGTAATATTTTATCATATTGCACATTGGCCAATAGCCACATAATTTCCAGTTCATAAATGCACCACCATCAATCAGACACGACTACTGAGGAGGTGAAAGAGCTTTTGCAAAACTAAAGGGATTCCTAAGTCCTCATGAAACTAAGGATTCTCCATGATTATCTAACCCAAGACAATTGCAAATGGTCACAAACGGTCTCATTTGTATAGTGCAACCAACTGAAACAGGGAAAGCTCTAGAGCATGCGTTCTAGAAGAGCTGACGGCTCATGTCCCTTTAAATGTCACTGCTGTGTCACACTACTTCTGACACATTATGTCATGTATGGTGTGATTTCAGAGAGCTGGCAGTCTCTGAGCCAAGCACGCAGCAGATGTTGAAGAGACCAGGTGGCCATAAGAAATGGGTAATTTTAGATCTCTCCAAATAGTTCAGCAGCCAGGCTTCTTCACTGCTTGTGCATCTCCAGTCCAAATCTCTGACAGCAAAGACAGCAACTTTGATTTCCCAATGAACATCATCAAACACATTTAATTGTCTCTTGATCCTTAGGATTTATCCATTTGGGTTTATAGCAGAAGGATGGGTGAGGGACTAGCAGGGAGGGTAATAACAGCACAAGTACCTCTTAGCTAGCTACTTGTCAGGCTAAATGCAGTCACAATTGCCAACCTGTGTCTGCTGTTCCAGTGAAACTGATTTAGCTAACTCAGCCAACTTCCCACTCCCCATCCTCTCCAGTATAAGTAATTTCAATATTGCCTCTACTCCCACCTTCCTGCAGCTCAGCCATTTCTTGTTCTCAAGTCTGGCAGAGCTCAGGGCAAGCTACTGCTGTTAAAGTTGAAGACCTGACCACTTTGCTCCCACCGTGTTGTTATAACTGCAGTGGTTATCCATACTAGATTTGCTGCATAACACCTGTAGTATGAATGGAGTTCAGCTCATATAACTGCAGCCATCTGAAAGTCAGGTGTTTGCTCTAAGCAAGTTGTCAAAGCTCCCTCTGTAGTCCACAGAGAGACAGAGGTGCTCTTCCAGATTTTCACCCCATCTATCCCACATGCCTATTTTAGGAGAGGAAAAATCTCTCTTTCTCTCCCCCCCCCCCCCCCCCCCCGCCCCCGTTAACTATAGAGGGAGCCTAGGTGATAAGCATAGATTCAAAGCTTAGATTACAGAAGCGTAACAGGATAAATCCTGCTCCATCCTACCCTTCATAATATTAGTTACCGTGTTACATCCCTTGCCAGTTTTGAAAGTAAAGCTTGTGTAGAAATTACTTCATACATAGGTCCTACTGGTGAGGGGTTCATTGATGGTCAGAGCCAATTAAGAACCACTGATTTTGTATTTTAGGTAATGATCTTTGGCTGCCTGCACTGATTTCCTCACCAGACTTTCAGCAAGAAAGGAAGCAACTGCTCCTTTTCTACTCAATGACTATACACCATGGCAGAAGTAAAGACTTCAGGAAGTTGGGCAAGTTGCTGGTTCTGCAACGCTCAATAAACCTGAGCTGTGCATTATGTTGATTTAAGTATCTGCCAGGAGTCAAAGCTCCCTGGCTTTTCAGGAAATACATTGTGCTGCACCAAGGTCTAGCTACATGTGTGCTACCAGAACTCCTTTTCACCTATAAATTTCAGCAGATTTAAGTTGTTCGTGTTCCTGCCCAACTCTATAGTTATAGAAGTATCGCTTTACTTTTTCTTGTATCCTGGAGCCAAAGAGTTCATTTTAGGTAATAAATCCTGCATAACAGTAGCATAATCCAAGGAAGCAGTAACTGCAGTGATATAGAAAAGGTACTATTTTTCTCAGTCATGATTTAGGTCACAGCTTCATCAGATTGGTTATTGCTATAGCAACCACAGCTTTTGCTTTTGTACAGAGACTTCTAACAGTATTCCACAAGGTAAAGGAAACATTCTGAAACATAGGAGATAAACCAAAGACATAAAGGCATACAGCCCATCAAGGTAAAAAAACCAAAACCAATCTACTCTTTCCTTAAAGACTGAACTAATGCCTCATTGCAAAAGAGAAAGAATGAAAGCGATGAAAATAAATATAAAAAGTGTTTCATGGACTCTGGTAGAAATGAAACCATGGTAAGGCTATTAGAGCTCAGAACACAAAGGACTCTTTCCTCTGGTACAGAAGGTCACAGATTTAGCTCCTGCAAAGGGAAAATCCAAGCATACTTCATTTACTGAGCTACTACACTAGAATAAGCACCTTTAATTATTTTAGTCTCTCTCTCTCTCTCTCACTCCCCTTTCCAGACAATGACAAAGCCTTGTGAAGGCAGGGTTTTTATTTATTACCTAGCTCCTGTAGGACGCTTTATTTAACCAGTCTTGCCAACACAATGATTTCCTTAGGAAACTTTGTCCCGCACCGCAAATTACGTCCTATTAATTTAAAGAAGCAAAGACAAAAATTAACTTTCTGCCCCTTTTGCCACAAACCTGCTATGGGCCATTAAAAATACACCAATCCTACTTGTTAAATGTACTTTAAATCAGCTAATTTAAATTAGCAAACCCCTGCCTATAACGAAAAAGTTTTTGAGTTGCCTTTTATTTGGGCTAACGTGTGAAAAACAAGAGAGAACCTAATAATGGCTAATAGTCAGCATTTACATAGCAGGTCCCTTTTCATCTTCAGAGTGCTTTTCAATATTAACTAATTAGATTTAACCCATTCCTGGAAGGAGGACATTATGAATGTTTTATTGATCAGGCAAATGAGGGTAAAGGTTTGAATGGTTTAACCCCCAAAGTCAGGTAAACCCAGTGAGAGCCAAGGCTCTGCACTGACTGGCAAGATGTTCTCAGTATCTCAGGTCTATCCCTTCCTAAGGTGGTAACTAGTGACAGACCCCAATGGCTCCCCTGGGCACTTAAAGAACAGGAACATACAGGTTTGTTAAAAATGGCTACCAAGAGGTTTTGTGTTGCAAACAATGAGACCCCAATCCAGCACAGGAATCTGAGTACTGTATTTGGTTAATATTTATCCTGAAAAGCCGGTGCTGAAGACTCAGCGCTTGGCACAGCCCTGTCTGCAGCATACAACCCTAAAAAATGACAGAAAGTGTATTGCTTAGCAATGAATATCAATGGATGAGTCCTACTCTAATCATTTGATATAAAAATATATTTCTGCAAACACAGACTGAGGTTTGGACTGAAATAATTTTTCCTCAGTATGCCATTGTATACAGCCATACTTTCATTCTTTTGGCCAGCTGACATTTGACAGATTTCATAATATTTACTTACTCATGTTTCCTTTTTTTGGCTTTATTTGCGAAACTATATAACTTTCTTTTTATCTGTAGATGTAACTGTGTGCATTGCTGCAAATTGGTAGATAATCTAAATGACCCCACAACTCTAAAATCTTCCAGCTGTTACCTCAACTAGATCAAAATTAAAATAATTACATTAAAATGTTTAAGTATTTTTCCAGTACAATAATTCTAAAGAAGTCCCCCAGGACTGTCCCAATTTGTTTTCTAAAACTATCACAAGCTCAAGTTTGCATTACACTCAGAAACTAGACTGCTTGCTTTATTTAATACAATGTTGTCTGTCAGCCCACTTGTACTGCATCCAGTGTAATTACCTGCCTTCCTGACACAGATGCATCAACGTATACTTTCAGTCTACACACCAGTCTCTGACTCCAGTGGTCAGACATTACCCTGATCCCACAGATTTAAACTGTTGTGAGAACTGCCATGAAACACAATTTCCATTTAATTAAAGGCAGTGCAAACATTCCAGTCTCTATGGCTACATCTATCCTAGTACATAAAACGGGCCAGGGCCCGTTCTTTGCCCTGATGGCAAGTGGCAAGGCATGGCTTGTAACCACAGGGATACATCCTCCTTTTTCCATGCTGCCTACTGGGAACAGTCCCTGGCTAGTGCTGTTGCCTGCATTGTCTCTGGGCATCATGTGGAAGTATGATGGCATGGGCCAAAAATGTGCTGAGGAAGTTGCTAATAATTAAACGGTATGGACCACAGCAGGAAAGCGCTTGAATCCCTGCACTGCTCCTGTTTAGTGTACTAGTACAGACATGGGCTATGGCTACAGCTTAGTAAATCAAACAAGCTGTAGCTCAGAGGGTGACTCTCACCCCCACAGCAAAACCCTCTGGGTCTACCAGGAAGGGCTCCTAACCCACGCTAATCCCCAGTCATGCCCAGCCATCAATTAACAGTGTGGAGGGTCCAGTGCCTGGCTTTCCCTGGCCATGTTCCCTTTACCCCCCCAGATGCAGCCTATGTGTCTTTTTAGCCCACAGAGCAACACAGTCGATTTCAAAACAATTAGAATTTTATCAGGAGTTTAAGCCAGAATGAATGCACTTCAAGCAAGAAGCACGTGTGTTGCCAAAGTTGTATTTAGGCCCCTTGGACAGTGCTCTAAGAGAAGAGAGAAGACAGACAGGAGCCCACATTTTGGCCTGAGGAGTCTATAGCATTCTCTGTGAGACAACAGGTTTCTAAAACTCAATAGCACCCGAGAGAGGATGCTAGGATAGCTTGGCTCAGCAAAAGAAAATTATATGGAAAGTTTGCAACACTGCATTGAAGTTTCCATCAGGGTGGAGATGAGGCCACAACCATTGATAAGTAAAGTGCCGTTGGGGTAGTCCCATAAACGCTGTTGAAATTAGCCTGCCCCAGGTGGACTTGTGCATTTTTGTCCTTCTCCTCCCAAGGCAAAAGTCCATGACAGTATTATATATCCTTATTATAAAGCCTTCATTGCCATACGGCGCCACTCTCACGTCTTGCACTTATGCTAGAGATAATGGTGTCAACCTGGGATTTACCCCTGGTCAGACAGTAGGTGGGTAGAAGGATTCAGGATAAGATCCCCCAGTGCAGATGCTCAGCTGCCAGAGTGTAAGAGCTCCCTTGGTTCCAGCTGAAATTGTTTGTCAGTCCGGTGCTCTGCATTTGTGTCTGGTCTTTCAGCTATCAGCCTTTTTTTGTGCAAGTATCTGATTGCTGGTTGTACCTGTGTGGTGTTAGGTAGGATAAGGCTATTATGAACACTGAACAATTGAAGGGGAAAAGGGAAATTGAGAAATTACAGGCTCAGCAGCAGAGGTTTTTCCCTCTGTCTTTTAAAAAAGAACTTCAAAGCTAACTTTAACAACTGAAATCACAGGCGGATATGATTCAAAACTATTCTGGGCTTGTTAAACTATTTTTAAAAATGCAAAAGCTTTTATTAGCTTAACATACTATTCCAATCCTCACGAGTAAAATGAAGCGTGTCTTCGTTATTCTGTCAAGATTATGCACATGTCCCTCCTGACTCAAGACCACGCTGATCATAATGGCTTTAATTGATATTCATGTGCATGCCATATTTACTTCTGCAGAGTTCCCGTGTAATTGAGCAATAGTTAATGGGCACTTAGGACTCTATTCACAAGAGATTACAAATGTGTGTGTATTGGGGAGCTTTTCCCTGTGGAGTTTCCATGTGTCTGGATAGGTGCATAATCAGCGCGCCAGTCATCAGACAGAGCAGCTGACACTCGTGGCCCTGGTGAGGGCTCGAGCGAGACAAATTCTCAGCCCCTTCCCAATTTGGACTGGGGGGGGTGGTGGGGGACTGCGGCAGGGGGAGATGATTATGAGTTGGGGCTGCTCAGCAGAGCTGGAGATGGCATCCATGAAGATTTAGGGTTTAGGTGAATCGTGGCTCCAGCCTGTGATAAACCAGAGCTGTCTCCTTTCTGCTTCTGAGCAAACAAAACTCCCCTTAATTTTCTCTTAGGTAACCCTGTAGCCTGTGGTCCTTCCCCACGCTCCCGTCAGTGGGGCACGTGGCATCCCTCACATGAGCCAAATGACCTGTTTGCCCCTATTTTCAGTCTTTAGACATAGCCAGGCGTTCACAGATGTCCTTCCCCAAAAAGGATCAGAAAAATCGGAAGCACTGGGACCCAGCAGTGCTCCGCTGTGTAACCTTTAAGATGTAGCAATAACACATTTAGATAGCAGACTTCACTGAGAGGAACCCCAAAGCACTTTACAAATTACAGAGAGAGGAATCCTGTTAACTCCCCCCTGATAAGCTGTCATTCCCGGTCTGCAATGCAGCAGCTGGTTCACAGCCCACAGCAGGGCTCTCCAGCGGTTCTGGACAGGCAGCGGGACTCGGTACAGCATCCAGTGGCACGGCAGGAGAAAATAAACCCGGCATGGTGTCACTCCTTGGATTGGACAGTGCTTTTTATACGTGCGTTTGGGGAAGGTTTCAAAGGAGGTTGAGTGTGATGGGGTGGTGACTTCCCTGGGATTTGTGAGTTAATGGAGTGAGGGAGAGGAATGAATAAAGATGAGTTTGCTAACAACACTGCCACATCAGTGTGTTAAGTGGAAAATAATATCATTTTTCACTTGCTTGGGTTTTATCTTCTTTTCCTGTGCTAACCAGTACTGCGCAGAGCTCATTCTGCTCTGGTTACTGGGATTAATAATATAAAACTCCTGAGGTGGTAAGAGAGGAATTGCTATTTTAAGTACACTTACAATTTTGGGCATCAATGGGTACTGATTTGACTGTGTACTTCCAGCCTGTTTCTCTCTTGCAGTGCAGCTCCTTAAGCTTAAGACCATTACTCTGACCCTGAGACTTGCTCTTTCCTTGTGAAAGTTGAAAAATTAAAAATTAAAGGACAGGAGAAAAAGCAAAGCAAGTCTGCAAAGTGAAGAAAGACAAACTGGAAACTCCACGTTACTGGCTCGTGAACTGGACCCCCACAAGAGCTGTATGAAAGTCCCATCGGTGGCAGTTCTGGAGGAAACACGTAGTAGTCTCTCAAGTCATAGTCCCTGTCATATTTTCATGAGGTTCGAAAGCCACCCTTATGTATTTTTATTCTCTTACGAAACACACTTGGGTCATTCCTAGTCCAATGCAAAAGAAGGGTAATATCGTCTGATGATATGAATTGTGCTTGTCGGAAAAAACTGATTATGCCTTGGCACACAAGCGTGTTTTCGACGCGGAGTCTGGAAGCTGTGTCTGGAGACAACTGCTGTGTCAGTGTGCAGGTGGGCTGCCCACAATGTAAAAGGTGTCCCACCTGGGGAGGGAGCTCAGAGTTTCTGAGGATAGTACAAATTTCTGCATATTTCTGAAAGAATTACCTTTCCCGTTGGTCAGGTAACAGTGAAGCTGCCTTCCTCCCTAGGAAGAGGTAGAAAAAAGTTATCCCTAGGTTTCAGAATTGCATGGGATTGGTATGAAAGAAAGACCTAGTGTGATGTGTGGGGAGAAGTGTAAAATACTTTCAGAGTTCAATACAGGATATCTTACATTAGGTATTTCTTACACATGGATTTTCCTCATGCAGGTATGCAGTTATCACATTGCATTCACGTGATGATCATCTTCAGGTGGAACGGCTCCAGTAAGCAAGAATGAATACGGGAACCCTTTCTTATGCTTGTCATGTTAGAAATAAGTCTCTATTGTTGGAAAGAACAATAACAGCATTTCTTCCTAGTCCAGGTAATGTTGTCTTTATCACATCCATCATGATGCTAAATGCAAGACCAATGTTTCATAGAACTTTCCCAGGCCAAGATTTGATTGAAAATGAAACCACTGACTTTGCATATCAAAATTTTGGCTGGATGAGATATTGTTACAGCACAGAAGCATTTAGGATTCATCCAACAAAGACTAGCAATGCTGTTTGCTTCACCCTGAGACTGGCAATCTTGGATTCAATGTAGGCTGTGGTGCAATGTCTTTCTCTGCATTAGAGTATTTCTACCTTCACTTCCCATTTGAATGCTCCACCCTCTGAGGCAGAAAGCATTCTAGGACAGGATTTTCTCTATCCACCCTTTTGGAAAATTTCCTGTGGAAGACTGAAATATTCACTGGGTATTATGGATATGGTGGGATTTATAAACATCCATTTACGAATTAGATATGGCACCGCTCGGGAATACAATACATACAGTCCCATCATGGATGTATCCAAAAGTCCGGTGATTACACTGTGCTGAGTTACATAGTTACTTCATTATTATCTGCAGCAGAGGATTTGCTGCCTTTATAGAATTATCTCCCAGGATGGTAAATGCCAGTTTCTGACCTTAGCAAGAGTTCTCAAAGCTAATTATACATCTGTCCCAGATCCAGCCCAAATAGGCAGAGACATTGTGCTGTACAGCGTCAGTAATGATTAGTACCGAAAGGGCATTCATGGGTTAGATGATGACCGTTAGTAGTGATGAAATTGAGGTGTTCGTGGCACATCTTAGCAATACAAACTAGTCACATCACTTGACAGAGTTGCTCCTCAATGTGTAGGAATGGCTTATTTTTTATTGAGGACCAGATGTTTTGCAGACTTTCATGGACATGCAGTTTTCCTCTCAGCATGACGAGTAACAGTAATTTCTGGGATCCAGTTCATCCCCATTGAAACAAACCAAAGCCTTTCTGTTGGCGTGGAGAGAAGAGGGAGCAAGGCCTGAGAGTTCTGCATTTCAGCAGGACAAACTTGAGCGTCACCCCGACAGCACTGAGCCCAGGCTTCCAGAAGGACCACAGCACCATGAACCAGTGAAAGGCCGATAGCATCCACCCACTTCTCAGTTCACTTCCAGATTGCTTCCAGGGTTTGCAGTCACCAGCACTTGCTTGAATCTCAGCTCTTCCCTCATCAAATAATAAACTTTCCTCTGGAGCAACTACATTTTTCACTGGGCCAGACACACAGGTTGGGCAATAATTCTAAAAAGAAATGTTTCACAATGACAAATTTGACTTTTTTGTCTTGATAAGAGAAAACTTGTTTTGATTCTTATTTTGCTTCAGCATTATATTGAAATACTGTTCAGCATAATGTGTATACAGTTATCAGATTTTAAATGTGCTAATCTATTTGACATGGTCAAAAATTATTTCATTCCTCTAAATGAAGCAAGCTTTGGGAATTATTTTCCATGAAATATTTCAAATTTGTATGTGGGGCTCCACAACCAAAACAAATTTTAAAATCTTTTAACAAAAGCAAAGTTTAAAATGTTGAAATTTCCCAGAAAGATGGAATTTTATTGTTTTGTAAACTTTAACTATATTTACCAGAAGTTTTCCATGCTTCTGTACAGAGCCTAAACTCAGTCACTTACTACAAGGAGAAATGTGAAAAGGTTTTCCATATCAAAAGCCTGCCTCAGACTGAAATCCTTTCTAAAGTTTGAACAACAGCAACAAAAATGCCATCGCTTTTTAAGATCGAGGGAAGAAAAACTTATAAATTATCCTTTCAACTTTACAAAGAAAATATCTGTAGACATTTTGCTGAGAAGAACTCACATTTCCATGCCTCAATTGAGGCTTTTAAAACTGTCAAGAGAGATTGATTTATGGGAAAGTCCTGTACGTTTGTGAAAATGCTCCAACCAATGAAGGTGAAAGACTCTGGTGAAAGAAAAATTAAAGTCTGGATGTGTTCAATGGACACTCATTAAACTTTGGCAACTGAATTTGCCAAAGCTCCTACCTGCCTTACTGAGCAGTGAGCAGATGCTGACCCACATCAAAACCTCTCTCACAATCCAGCAATATAATTTTGGATGTATGTCAGAAGACGGCCAATGTCTGCTATTTTCAGTGGAAATGCTAACAGGTCATCCCATATCCCAACTTACCTTGCTCACCCCATGATCACAGTATCCCTCTGTGCTGCATCACGCCCCTGCCATCCCTCTGTAGCCAGAAGTAGCAATACCATGACAAAAATGAATCTTGCTAGGGCTAACCCATAGAGTTCCTGGTTTTGTGGGAAATACAGAAAAAAAATTCAGCCTCTGGTCCCCCTCTCCCCCACACACATACAAGTCTTCAGAAAGCACTACCCACCGGATAGGTGGTGAATTGAACCCTTTTTCTCCCCTGTACTGCCACTCACTCAACCAAAATTCTTGCGTTTAAGTCAGTATACTTCTGTAGAAGTTGCTTACGGAGTGTCACACTCATAATCTTAAAGTGTAATGACAGAAGTTGTGATTCAACATCATCCTGAAGCTTTTGTGTAACTCTGCATGCAGGGTTTGGTGGAGCTCTTCCACAGAAGCGGCCAAGTGAACTACTCAGCTGCAGGGAGCTTGCAGTATATTACAGAGGCACTGGAGAGCATTATCCCAAAAAACAGGGAAAAGGGCATACAGCCCATTAACTGTACAGCCAGCTAGGTGTGTTTGGCTGTCTGGTCCACACAAAGGGTGTTAATATCAATTTGTGCATCCTTAAAAGGAATAGAAAGAAGGCATCCTGGTTTGAAGGCACTTGTGTGCCCTGAACATTGACTATACCACACAAAGATGCTAAACTATCCTTCCTCAAGGGAAGTTGTTAAAATTGTAAACTGGGAGCTTATGACTTGTATGACCGCAGGGTGTTGTAACTTAGCGTCATATAAAGTCACGTAGGGTTGAATGGCATTCATGGGTAACCCCAATCTGTTTAGAACATAATTACAAAGCTTAAGGAGTTGAATGAGTTGCATGTTAGCTTAAAGATAGCATCTAAAGCACTTTCCTTATAGTGCTACCTACCCATCTATAAATATTTATAGATATATATAATGCAACTAACAATAAAAATTGCATCTGATGCTCTTTCTTTGTGTAAGTCTATATAAACATGCACAACGAAAGAGTGAATATATGTATATATGCGGTATTTTTTCATTTTGTTTTAAAACAACTTTTTGTTAATGTGTTTGAACAGACCCTGGGAGTCTTTAGATTTGAGACAAGTGGATCGTGTGACAATAACAAACATTAAACTACTCTTATTTAACAAAGTTGGTTAAAAGTAATTCCAAAGCCATCATATTTCTAATTAAGTTTTAAAGTGATGCACAACAAAAGGACTCAGAGAAACTTTAATTTCATATTCCAAACTAGTTAGTCCTATTTGTTTGCTTTGAATCACTCATTTCAATAAGGTGAAAACTTGTGTTAATCCTCCATTCATCAGTTGCCTGGGTGCGTGTGAAATGAGTCATGTGGACAAAATAAACCACTGCTAGCCGCAATATTCTATTGTCCTTTAAGCTTCTTCAAGGGGCCTCTTCACAGGTACCAAAAAGCCACTCTAGACACTTCACATATTTTTGAAGATCCTCCCTTTTTTCACATCGCACATTACTCACTCATTGAAGAATAGCAGAAAACAGGCATAAAATGAAGGAAAAGCTGAAGTAGGCCAAACTCATTTTCTACACAGAGAGAGATAATTGGCACTGCAGTAATTTTGGAGAACTGAATTAAATGAATAAATTGTGACATGGGAAAAACTGAAAAGGACAACAGTTTCCTGGCTTGCACATAATAGTTACTTTGGACAGCATTTTTCTTGGAGACCAATTGATAAAACAGGACAAAAATGTTTTTCCCATTAATTGCTTTCAAACATTGTCCTGCTAAATGCCCAATTAAAAGGTAGAAGTGTGAGCTTCTTTTTTGCTTATAATGACCACATATTGGGGGGAAAAAATCAGTAGCAACGTCCTAGCATTTTCTTTTGTGGATGTGGAATAAAAAGATCAATGGAAAAAGGTTCTTAGCTTACCTTAAACTAAAACAGCAGCCTCAAAGCCTGCAGACCAGCATGGGGGTGAGGATGGGGTGGTGGATAGTGGGACACATACAATATCACTGCACTATGCTGAAACTATCATTTACACCAAAAACCTTAATTTCCTAAGTTGGTAAAATACATAAACATAGGTTCATAAATTGCCAACTGATATCTTGAATGGATTTTAAAAGGGGTTATTTCATGTCCAAGAAAGAAACAGTTGTTTATAAAAACCTTATACCAAAGTTTTCACTCATTTATTTTTAAAAAACACTTGCTGTAAAATCATGGTTCACAAACAATTAAAAAAATTATAATCGGTCAAAAAAACAAAAGGCACTGGAGTGCAAGTTACCTCTGAGATAACTCCATTGAATTAAAAAGGAATAAAATTCATCACCTTCTTATTAATTATATTACTTGAGCTCTTAAAGAGTTGTCACTAGCAGTCAATACTATAAACATTCATTACCTTTTGCAATGCTATTTTAAGACCAGATTCACTGGCAGGAGGAAAATCTTTTCTGGATGGGACTAACCTAAATCTAGCAAAATCATTTTAAAAGGAACACCTTGATAACAAAGTAGCTTTTATCTGTCCATACATCTTATCTGTACATCAGTAATGCCTATATGTTTCACAGGGCTTTACATTTTTTTACAGACCACCATGCACAGTCATCACTAGCCTTAAATTGAAAACACTGTAAAGATTAAATGGTTGTACAGATTAGTTACAAAACACCTAACATGGCCTTGCACCAACTAGCAATATACAGGGAATCAGTAACGTGTGTGGTTCTGTTTGGCTGAATTTAGTGACAAATCCTGCCCCATATGAAAACAATCTCCAGTTTTCAGGTTTCTGGGAACTCTCTAGAACAGAAGATACAACAAGTCGTGCTCCAAAAGGAAACATCGCTGGTGGGCAGGGACCTTGTTTGCTCCCAGCTGCATACAGGCTCTAGAGCTGTCTCTGGATTACACCACCAATAACCATTGACGGTGTGCATCTAAAGCAACTTACGCTCTTGCAGGGGAGGTTAGAAGATAGGTAAAGTGGAAGGCCAGTCCCCTCCTGACAAAGGGAAGTAAGAGGTGAGAAATCAAATTATAAGAGCTCCACATTTTATAAAATTGATTAACAGTTTAAAATCTCAAAGTCCAGCTGAAGGGAAGGAGGGTTGGAGATAAACGTTCTCCTGGATACTGCATGAGGCTGCTGTATTCCCACCAGAGATCATCTGTGCATGTGCTGCGCCTGGATGGACTAGGCATGCAGCCCCAGTGCCGGCATGTCAAAGATGCATCCGGGACCCTTTTATAGCCATTTCTAGGCCAAAAGAGAGAAAGCTTCTGAAGATCTCCAGATTATAGTGATCCTTACATGTGTTTTTTTTTTTCTCAGCAGTCTACCTGAAATTTTCTGCCTCTGTCACAGAAAAGAGACTGGTCCCTCTGGGGCAGTAGATTTCTCTTAATCCTCGTTGCCCGAGGCACTGATTAAGTGAAGTGCTTAAGCACCTGAGTGACTATAAGGACATGAGCCATTGCACTGAGTCAGTTAAAGTTAGTCAAGTGCAGAAAAAGACCTTGCTAAAGGGAAGTTGCTGTGCAGAGCTATCTATTAACAGGAACACAAGGCAAAAAAATACAGCAGGGCTCTTCTACACTTTTTTGCTCTATTACCTGGGATTTAAACAGCTCTGTGAAACAGACCCTGATCACAAATTGTAAACTATTAGTTGAGCTTTACAGAATAATTCCCTCCTGTTTCAAGACATCATGATTTATATTCACCTATGTAAAGGTTTTGCCTCCATAAAGTTCCATGTTTTAATTTCAAAAGTCAGACATCATTCTTATGCACAGGGGGAACACAAATATAATTGTTAAATGTTGTAAAAAGTAGGCCAAAAGAAAGCTGGGTGAAGAGTTTTTAAAATTTACGTACCATTTGTGTTACCTTGCTATACAGCATATCTTATTTGGAACAGAGAGCGAGAAAAGTATCACAACAAAATGCCACAACCGTTCCGTCCCACAGCAACCATCTTCACCTGCAAATGAAATGGTTATTTCATTAAAGCAACTCATTTTCTTTAAAAAGATCCCATTAAGGTATATGTTACCTGAATCTTTGAGAGCTACTTAGGTTGCTGTCTGTGCTGGAGGTAAAACTCAGCTTTGCCTTCCCTCCTTACTCCTCTGAAAGAATAGCAAAGCCTCTCTTTGTTGCCGCAAAAGAAAGATTTTGCACTGAATTTGTTGTCCTAAGTGATTTGAGCAGGGACAAACTGGAGCTGTGGTGGCGTGCCAGTGCTGTGCCTCTGTGTAGAGTCTTGCCCCACACCAGTCCACATGCAGAGCAGGTTTGGGCAGTGTTAAGAACCGTGACCACCTCAGGGCAAAGACCATCTCTTACCATGATTTTGCGAAATCAGAGGGATTGATCTATGCCAAATCTGTGGTTAGTAAAGAAAGAAATAGAAAAACGTGGGCAGTTTCCACTGGGGTCCCACTACTTTGCTATAATCTCCAAAACCCGGGTTCTCCATGAACTGCTCATCACAAGCCTGTTACACCTCTGGGTCTCAGTCTCTGTAGCTGTACTCTATCTAGTCCAGTGGGATACTACTGCTTCAAGAGTGAATATGCAATAGCAACTGTGGGATTACCTGGTTTCCCAAGGCATCCTGATCCCAGAGGGAAGTAGGTCTTCTCCAGCCTGACTGAAATGGATGGCAGACAGCCTTATGGTGGTAAGACATCAAGGACTTCACTGAAGAACCCCTTAAAATAAACTTACATGCCTTATAAAAACATTTACATCCTCTGTGTCTCATGTGCTGGTTTGCCTTCCCTTGTGCCTCCTACCCCACAGTGACTGGACAACTCGGAATACCTTTGGGTGACTTCTTGAATAGACAAGGAAAATCCAACAGCTGTCTCCTAGAGCTGCTGCCAGGGTGGCCTGAGGGACATTCACATCGTGGATCCCTCCGAGGGGGACACAAAAAAAGGACAAGGAGAGCCCTGAGCCAGACATTTCAAGCAGCCAGTCCCTGGGAGTGGTGGCTGGAAGGGACTTTAAGAAAGGTGCTGGGGAAAGGAGACCTTCCTCCTGGCACTTCTCACAGCAGCTCTGTATAGCTCCCTTTCCCAAAGGTCTTTTTTTCTCCATCTTTGCTTCAGATCACTGCTTGTATCAGGTTTGGTGATTATTTATCACCTCATTTAAGAATTAGCTGGTGCCTGATCTTTTGATCAACAGGTAAGAACTCATACGTTTTGTCAGCCTCTTTAGGTTCATCTAAACATTACAAGATGGTGTTACTTTACTACAATATTGTGTGTTATGTTACTCCATACAGAGGGCTAAAAATTCCTCTGTACTCTAAGTTGAGCTTCCCCTGCTTCTGTGTCCAGGACTGCACTCGTACTCTTCTTCCAGCATCTGTGTGTCCAGCATTTTCTGTTGATTGTCAACTATTCACTGCCTGGTACTACTCATGTTCTTCTATCACCTTGAAAATATGACTTATTTTTTTTCCCCCTAGACTTTCACTCTTCCAAGAAAAGTCCTAAGCCCGCATATACAGTCAAGCCACCATTTCCTTCATGTCAAGCCTGTATAAAATGACATAGTGCTATAGACATCAGTGGAGCTACTCTGAGAGGCACATGCTAGAGATTTGGGGCTAATATTCTTACCAGGAGTATTGATATTTCTATGAAAAAATCCAGGTCACTTTTACTGCTTGTGTCTTGCATGGAATGATCTGCATTAAAAAGTAATGTGCATTTTCTATTTTTGAAACACTGTAATGATACTAATTTTAAAATTTTTAATATACAGTTTCCAACAACTGTGCTTTGCATACTTTGCCCTCAACCGTATATGAACACGTTCCAAGGCTGTAGATGAGTGGATATCTCTTAAGTAAAAATCTATTAAGCATAAAATGAGTAAAAGTCCAGTTACAACTTATCATTAAGGTCTTCTGTGTCATCAGGTCCATTACACATTAACGATTCCTCCAGAAAGAACTGAAGAAGGCTGAATTTACATGTACATTGTATATCAATAATAATCATAGTAGATCCTAAAATTATTGCATGTCCTTAACGGTATCCTGCTGGATATTATAGTTTCTATGGGAATATAAAACAGATAATTTGTGTCCCCCAAGCAATTTATACAATACAATTTTTTTATGTCCCTGCTACTTTAAATGGAATTAGTGAAGGCAATATGTTATCCTCAGTCACTATCCATCAAAAGTTATGTTAAAATTGATTAAAGTATTACTTATCTTAAGTACTGTTGACCTATTTTCTTTCAAACCTGTCACACATACATATAAGCTAAAATATACAGTAGGAACCATGCAAGGATACAGGTTGAAAATTTGGACTTCAGAACTAAACATAGCAGCTGGTTGTTTCCAGAAGAGTAACTTTCTGAATGTTCAGGAGCTATTCATAAGATGCAATTTGAACATGAGCCTGGACAGTGGAGGTTTTCTTAGAGATTCATATTTCTATGATGTTCCATATTCTTCTTTTCCTCATTCTCCTGTTTTCTATGCTCTTCTATTCCTGCTATCTCTCTTTGTTACTACAAGCCATAACTCTACCTTCGCTTTTTTAATGGATGCATGAAGAAACCCTGCTTCTCACATGTCTTTCAAAAAGGGCCATGCTCTGGAGCAGGGTTCATAACCACAGTAGGCTGACATAATGAAGGAACAACGTAACTGAACCCGACCATAAATATTTTTTCATCTGTCCATTGATCCATCCATTGCCTGTTTACACCCAGTCCCAGACACCAGGTAATTCCTGCATGGACAGAAAGCTTAACCTGCCATTCTCTTATTTCAAGGCAGGGTCCCGAAAGTGGTCCAGAAACACAGACATTTATGAAAATCTTGCTGTGGGCAACTAACATTTTGGAAAGGGGCATTCATAAAATTAAAAAAAAAAAAAAAAAAATTTTTTTAAATAAAAAAAATGGAGGGGAAGATGGGAGATTTTAAAATATTTTCCAGTGTAGTCTACCCTTACAATCCTGAAGTTAGAGTTTTTAATATTTTGTAGGCTGTTGATTCCCATATAACCCAAATTTCTGTGCTGTTTCTGTCAGAATGAGACATAACATTGAGGCCCGAGTGCTGGGCCTGGATTTCTGGCAGGGATCAGCCCTCACACATAGTGATTCATGGAGCTTGCAAGTTAGCATAGCACCTGCATACATGCATGGCATCATGATGGAAGACTGTGTGGCTTCCAACCACTTGAGCTTTCAGAGGAGATCTAAGTACGATGTGGACTGAATTCAGAAAGTGTAAGAAGAACTTTTCCCTGAGGAATGCTTTAAAAATAGTGGGTTTGTCTTATCTCTTGTGATCCTCATGATCATCTCTGTTGTGATTCACTGGGCCATTCTTAGAAATAATCTGATGTCCTGCACAGATTAGCTTTCAAAACCAAGGTCTAACTTTGGTATGTGAAGCATACATAAGCAAAAGGTGATTATTCTCCTTGGTTCTGTACTAGTGAGGCTGCACCTGATCCAGTTTGAGACCCCTCAGTACAAGTGGGATGTTGGCAAACTGGAGTGAGGATCACCAAAATGTGTGGAATGCTGAGGCACTTTATGGATAAGAGAGACTAAAGCTTGTTTAGCCTGGAAAAGAGAAAGCTAAGAGAGAAACTAATCACAGAATCACAGAATGATAGGGGCTGGAAGGGACCTCTGGAGATTATCTAGTCCAACCCCCCCACCAGAGCAGGTTCACCTACAGCAGGTTGCACAGGAATGTGTCCAGGCGAGTTTTGAATATCTCCAGAGAAGGAGACTCCACAACCTCTCTGGGCAGCTTGTTCCAGTGCTCTGCCACCCTCAAAGGAAAGAAGCTCCTCCTCATGTTTAGATGGAACTTCCTATGACCAAGTTTGTGCCCGTTACCTCTTGTCCTGTCACTGGGCACCACCGAAATAAACCTGGCCCCATCCTCCTGGCACCCACCCCTTAAGGATTTAGAAGCGTTCATAAGATCCCCCCTCAGTCTTCTCCTCTCCAGACTGAAAAGACCCAAGTCCCTCAGCCTTTCCTCATAACAAAGATGTTCCAGTCCCCTAATCATCTTCGTAGCCCTTTGCTGTACCCTCTCCAGCAGCTCCCTGTCCTTCTTGAACCGGGGAGCCCAGAACTGGACACAGTACTCCAGATGCGGCCTCAGCAGGGCAGAATAGAGGGGGAGGATAACCTCCCTCGACCTGTCAGCCACACTTTTCTTGATGCCCCCCAGGATGCCATTGGCCCTCTTGGCCACAAGGGCACAGTAATTGTTAGCTTCAATGACCTAATGAGGGGTTATGGAGAAGATGGAGCCAAACTCTTTTCAGAGCTACACAGCAAAACGAGAATGTGTAACAACTGCAAGGTGCAGCAAGAGTAACATTGCATGAGCACGGGGAACAGGCTGCCCAGAAAGGCTTTCGGATCTCCATCTTTGAACATTAACTTGTTCAGAGATGTTCCTGAGCAACCTGCTCTGATTATAGCCTTTCTGTGAGAAGGAAATTAGACAAGATGACCTCCAGGGTCCTTTTCAGCCTAGATTATTCCATCCTATTTCTGCTGGAATTCCTGTGGGGTTGTGTACACTCTTGTAATAAAACCTGGAGAATGATTAGATTGTATCCTTTGCTTTCCTCCAATATTCAGCACAACCTTGTCCTTACTATATAGATTACCTTTTCTGGTTTTTATGCAGACTTGCATTCAGAACCTCATTTTTTTGGGTGCCCAAGTTCAGGCCAGTTCTCAAGGTCTGGTAAACTTTGTACACTAGAGATGAAGATGTGCATTTTTCACGTTCCTGAAAAGTCAAGGCTTTTCAGTGAGGCATGTCTTGTAAGAAGCTTCAAAAAATAAGTAGTTACAATAGAAAATTGTAGTTATATCTTTGTCTCACAAATTGTTTAGGAGGTCTGAGGACATGCCCCAGTATATTTGCAAAATACTAGGGATCCTTGGAGAAGGGCTTGAGTGAATTTCAGTGATGCCATTTTTCTTTTATTCCTCGTTCTCCTACATGTGCTGAGACAATGTCTTCTCAGCTTCTCTGTCTCACATCAGCATAAGGTAGTTCACTAGATTTCATAAATTACATCCTCTGCCTTTTTAGACATAATCTATCAACACACAAAACAAAATTACCTGGACAACGAACACCTTTTTGGTGAGACTGAAAATGTTGTTCATAGGGTAATTCAGTCCTGCCTGTGAAAATAGAGATCCCAGACCTGTCCCACCCCACCCAAAGACTGCCACGTGCTCTCTTACACGTTCAACCTGCCGCCCAGGTCAGAAATAAAACCTGGCTTACTTACCAGCAGAAACATTAGCAAAACCCCCTTAAAATAAACCATTAACTTCTGCATGGTCTTTTTGACAGTAACTGCTAGCAACAGGAAAATAACTGTCTGCCTCTTCTGTCAGTAGGTAAGAGGGTTTTTAAAGCAAAATACTGGTAAGTTTATGCCTTGCCAATGCATCAATGAAAGAAGTGGAAGAGAACAATGTCTGATCCTGGTGAGTGTGAAAACAGGCTTAGACTTAATATTCTGTAGGTGGAATCCTGCTGAATGCTGTGGCTAGCAATCCTGAAAAATATCCTACAGTATTGTACCAGGCACCTTAAAATGAAATTACTTTTAATTATTAATTTGCCTTAGTTCTATTTATAGAAATTAATCAAGATAAAAAACTAGAAATTAATCAAAACATTTAAAATGAATTTTTAAAATCAATTTAAACTTTTCATTTTGCTTCAGAACTGATCAATATTTTTCCCTGACCATCTCAAATTTTCCAACACACAGATTAGTCTACATATGGTCAAGCTCTCCTACCAGCTCACTGAGTCCTTCCTAGTGGCTATACCGAACCAACCTAAGACCATCAAAGGACAACAGCCACAAGGCTGTACGCTAACTATTCTTATACATTTTTGGTGAAACACTTTGGAAAGGTATATTGATCTGTATCTTGGAAGGGAGTTTATGTAACAGACATTTTGGTGAAACATGTTGCATTGGTCTTTCAATATCTCAACTGCATAAACACAAATCTTAAAAATATGGATGTAGATATTGGCAGTGTCTTCCAAATCATGCTCAAAATTCCTAATACTGCCCACAAAATTCTTCCATATAGATGTACTTCAGCTTATGTATTTACATGCAATAGCCCAGTTTTGATGGCCTGCAGATCACACTATGCATGTTTTACCTAAACAGGGCATGAAAAAGAATCCGAACGACTAGAATGAACCATATCCCAGCGAGACAGTAATGTAAAATCAAATACAATTTCTCTTGTACTGCAAGGACATATATATATATTGCTTTTTCTGTCTTACTTTCTTCAACTGTCGATTCAATGAGACTGTTGGTTTGACAGGCTACCCAAGTATTGCCAAACATGCAAGGAAGTCTGCCTGGGTACCTGGCAGACATGATCGTGTGTAGGTTTTTAGTGCAGGTTGGACAAACATCTGTCAGGAATGACGCAGGTAGACGTGATCCTGCCTTAGGGCAGGGAGCTGGACTAAATTACCTCAGTGGTCCCTTTCAGCCTTTTATTTAATGATTTCACTGCCTTGGGGTAAGGTGACACATTGGGTCTGATCTTTTTGCCTGGAATGTCCAAAAAATTTTACATGAGTTACATGTGGCTACATAACATCATACCTTTCTGGCCACCACTTCTTTATTCCTCTGTCTTTCTTTTATCTAGGGGCTATACACAAGCTCACACACTTCCTCAGACTTCCTATTAAACTATTATTAAACTATTCAAACTGAAAGCATAATGAAACAATATGAATATTAAGGGCTGAAAATAACCTTTGGCATTCCACCCTTTTTGCAGTCTGTACTTTCCCTACTGGAGTTTGCTGTCAGGAAGACTATTTGTATTTAGGATTTTGACATGTTTTGCAATCTGCAGTGTCGTGTAGATGTTGCAGCATTTGCGAAGTTTCCCGTTTCCTGTTCCCGTTTCCCGAAGTTTGTTTTGCAGAGCCAGAGGTTTGTATTCTGAAATACTGGGGAGACAGAAGACTGCAATTGGGTGAAGGTAACGTATTTGTCAAGGGGACTCTGTAAATGCTGCTTCTGCCCTCTTTTGGAAGAATTCATGCATCTCTAATGTCTGAAGTGCTGTAGGTGTTCAGGGCTGGGAGCAGAACCCCAGGTTTGACACTGCAGGAACACCTCTCTCCCATCTTTTTATGGTCCCCAGCACCGTCATCACTGACTTCAGGGACTGCAGTAGGTTTTACTTACACTGGTTTTCTTACTGACTTCAGCTACTGCTACTACAGAATTGCCACAAAATGTCATGACTTCACACAGGGCCACACTGCAAGCAGGCAAAAGAAAAAATAATAATAAAATAAAATTTAAAAAAATTTATACAAGAGCTAAAATATACCCTGTTTATTTCAGTTTGTGAAGTACCTGTTCATGGTCCTATCAGCAGAAGGAACCTGCATCACACCATTTTCTGGCGAGTGCTTTCTCTCTAACCGGTCTGCAGTCTGTTCGCTTTCAAGCACATGGTTATGAATATTCAGTTCTCACATATAGTGCCTGGTATCTGGGCTCTCATTCTGGGACTGGATTATTCTGTTATCTCCCTTTTCCTTTAAAATAACTACTGTCCTAGGAGAAAAAAGAAATTAAAGAAATTTACCATTCAAACTCATACAAACATTACACTACAATCAACTGCTTCAGATTAAAGTCATAAAAGCCCACCTTTACATCCTGTCCTGAAGGGAAATATAGGTTTCCTTTTTAAGAAACAAATAAATGTAGATTCATTTGCACAAGAAAGTGGTTTTATTCTGTTCTTTAAGTCTTGATCCAACTCCTGATTAAGTACGTAATTGTCATTGAGTTCAACTATCCTTTGCTTCAGAGTATAGACATTTTTTTAATGTGTGTATTTATTTCTATACTTGATCCTTGAAATATGTCCAGTTCATGTCTGGTAAATGCTAAAGCAGAAATATAGCAGGACAAGAGGACAGACCCTAAATGTGACATAGTTGCCAATAGCAATAGTTCCATTACTGTCTGTATGGAACAGTTATTCTATGTTTATCCCTCTCCATTTTTCTTTATTTTGTTTCTTGATCACTGGAGAACTTACATCTATTTCTGGTTTGATATTTGTAAGTGTTTGCAAAGTACTTTTTGAGAACAGTTTAAAGCCTACAAGTTCTCTCTCACTTGCTCCCTGTAAGTATTCACCAGACGCTCTCCAGGCTGAATTGGATGGGTAATCTAAGACATGTGGAATTATTTCTGCTCCCTGGCAAGACAATTTCCATTATTTAAAAAGAGGTAATAAAAAATTATTATCAAGTGACACGCTTTGCCTACCACTTGTAAATATTCATTCCTGGCTTGTATCCATGAATCCTACAGAATACACAGTGATTTCATGATCATGTGAGCAACCATCTGAAGATTCTCTAATACCCTAGATCGCAAGGAGCAGAGGAGTGAAGTGATTATGTTTATGTGCTTTTTTTTTTCCATTCGTCAACAAGCTCTGCTTTTTAAAGTGTGATAAAAAGATACACAGATGCTCTGTATGCTTATTTTTTGTATTCCTTCACATTCTAAAGAGCTCACTGAAAAGGCACCTGCATAAAACAATATCACAAAGAATGGTCAATAACGACTGAAAATAGTGTTAGTACAGGTGTTGTATGAATATCTTTGATCTTGAAAGATCTGCTTCTTTTAAAAGCTTTAGGAAGAATGAATGTGTTTAAGTCAAAGAAAGAGCCTATGAGTATTGTTTTCTAAAGTAGACAGGAAGAAAAATCACTGACTTTACTCAAATACCTGGTACACTACAGCAAGAATAAAGGCTGAAAAGAAGCTAAGGCTTTTTATATATATAAAGAAATATGAGTGGATTAATTCAGCTAGCACTGCCTCACCAATGGCAAAAAGTGTCATACATTATTCATAACCCTCTGATGAGCTACTTCTAGGCAGCCTCAGAAATGTAATTTCTAGCATAAATGTGATATAGATCCCCTCCTCTAGGTTCATATCTGTTAATTTTCTAGTGGTTTGCATAGTAGGATAGCAAATATGATTGCACCCTGAAATGCTGACTCTGTTCCTCAGATTGTAGTGAGATCAGCAGAGGATCTGTGCATTTGCAAACATCTCTGGGCTCACGTGGAGTCCTCATGGAGGCTGTGTCATAGCCAGGAGCTACGTGTGTTCATTTCCTGGAAGGAGCAAGACAACACAGGTGTGAAAATACCTGCCTGGCTTGTAACAAAAGTCATATGATGAATTAAGAGCACATAGCCTCAAACGTTAGATGGCTACTGGATGATCCAAGCTGTGTCTGTTCAGGAGGAGTCCTATTTTCTAAAAGTTGAGCCCTTGGTAGGTGCCTGATGTCAAGCATCCAAACTCTCAGGGAAGTTCAGCTGCCTGTTTCCCCATTTTGAGGTGTTTAGTGCATTATTTTTGCTGGTAACTCAGCCATGAGGACGTGGTGCGGCCGCTCACGGCACAAGTACTGCAGCACAGCACAGGGGGTTTATTCGCTTGTATCCTGTTCGTTTTCAGACCCGAGTCCAATTAGTTCACCCTTAGGAGCAGAATAAAATATCAGAAGTTAAAAGAGACAAATAGTGTAGCCAGTTTAGGGTTAGACCCTAGGGGCTAGGCAATAACCTGTAGCTCCACAACATGTCATATCTGAAGGTTCATTTGAAGACGGAAGTTACTATCTCCCTTGAAGAATGAACTCAGCTTAATTCTTACATCTCTTGACAGCAGCCTTGGCCAGAGAATAAAGGCAGAGGCCTTCTCCTGAGCTATTTGATCCTTGATTTTAGTAGCTGAGATCAGGGACCAAACCCAAACCTCAGACCAGTGAGCTGAGAAGGTTTTCATTCACTTCGGTCAGACAAGAGCACAATCTAATTCCTAAAATGCAGAGGAGTTAAAAATAGAAGGTAGATATAATGTCTAGCTTTCCTGAGTCTTTCCTGTAGTCAAACACTAGATAAGGACCTCATACATAAAGTTGCTGTTAAAAATTTGGATATTGGTACGTCTTGAGAAGGCATAATAAAAAATAAACAAGTAAATGATATTGGTTGAAGTCCAACCCAAGTCAAGAATGATGGTCAGAGTTTCAGAAGAGAGGCAACGTTACCAACCAGCAATAATGTTTATTAGAAAAAGATAAACAGACTGATTTGGTTCACCGCCATAACAGAGCAGTGAAGTGTGCAGAATGTCCCTGTGCTGAGACCTCAGCAAATTACAGGGTGATGTTAGCGGGAAATGCAACCAACCTGGTATCCAGATTTTCAGCTGAATATAGCCACTACTGAAGCAATTTGGCTCTAGAGGGGAAGAGAGGAGGTGTGTGTTGAAACACATCAGCAGTGAATCAGCAGCCTCTGGAGCTGGCTACTAAAGACCCCCTTTTAACAAGCCAACTGTACGGTGACAATTTCATTTAAATGAATTTATTGTTATGATTTTGTTAGCATTGCTGCTAAAGGGTGAAGTTACAGCTACAATGAAGCTTAGAATAAAGTTCTATACTTTTAACAGAGACAATAACACAAAGGAAGAAAGGGGAGGACTTCGTATCTCTGACATTTGTTTCAGAAGGAAAGGCAGGTTGGAAAACAAGAAATCAATTAGTTAAGATTTAACATTAACTAGAACTTTCATCTAATTGTTTTTGCTGCCTTCAGAGCTGACATTTAAAACCTGCACTCCGCTCTACAGTTCAAGGAACCCTGCTGTAATTTTCCCTTAGAAGAGACACTGCTTTTTAGGATCCCTGTAGTAACTAACCCTGCTCCATTGTCACACTAATCCCCAACAATGAGATCCTCAGCCTCAATAGCAGGAGAAAGGTTTTACAATACCAAATTTTCACAAAACCAAAGTGGCTAAAAGCTACTGTAGCTCCACATTCCCTGAGGTGTCTTGTGAAAACATTCAGAAGCTTAGCACCGTACTTAGCTGGGGTTTTTTTAAGTTTTGTCTACTCAGCCCATGTCTGCATTAAAAAAAACATTCAGCATCTCGGGATTACAAGAGCAACAATTAAAGTAAAGCCTAAAAGCTGACCTCTCTTCAAAACCTTGAGCTATTGCTGTGCAGGAAACTATTTTATACTTAGGTGCCAATCTTTGCATAAGCTTTAAGCTTCCCATAAGCAAACAAAGACTAAAGAAACATTCGTCTCCACCAAACACCAGTGGCAAACATAAACATAGGGGGGTTTTGTGTATCTGGTGAAAAGATGGTTTGGGAACGGAACCATAATTCACTCTAATTGCCAGATCTGACTTCTGCTCTTTCAGAACAAAAAGATAAATTTGAAGCCTCACAATCTCTTTGGTCAACTCACCTACACCAGACATCAGACACTCTCATTTTCACATAGTCTCGTGATAAGTTTAACTTGAAAGTGCCCTTTAATGTCCTGGAAGAGAAAAGCAAAGTGGAGAAATATCTCTGACACCTTAATGCTAGGCCTTTTAAAGCAAATGGTACAACAACTAAAGTTGAAAATAAATCCTGGCCATTGAAAAAAGCTCATAGAAAAATAATTTACTGAGATATAATGATCAAGGATAGAGTCCACTGAGTTGCAGATGTCAGTGCTGGAGACCTATGAATTGGTCGGGTGACTGAGGTACCTCTGTCCTTCACAGGGTGATGATACTGGGAAGGGAGCAGTAAACTGGAACACAATTTTTAGGTTACTACAATAGTGATCACCCACGCAATATAAAATGATCTGCAACTAATGGTAAAGTCAGGTTGAATTTGACAATTAAACCCGGATTCCTCACTCTTCTGCCAACAAGAAAGTCATAACACTGCATTTCAACATTTTTAAATAAGCTATTTTGCTTATTCATCTTGCCAACATTTTCTGTTTTTCATAACTGAGGAATTAGTCATTCACAGAGATTGAACTGGGCAGTGTTAACCCAAGAAGAAAGAAGCCCCCTTCATGGGGCATGTTCTGTCCAGGAGGTGGATCTGCAGCCGTTCTCATGCCCCACAGAAGAAGCCCTATGGAGCCAACTACCCAAAACCATGGATTGCTGCGTTTTGAGAGGCTGTATAATGTCATACTCTGACACAAGCTGTAAAACAAAGAAGCTATGAAAACCACAGAAAAAAATCAAGGTAAAATCCGCTGCATCCTGGCCTAGTTCTAACTTAACCTGACTGGAAAAGGAAGAGGAAGAGATAAGAGAAGACAGGTGACCCAGCAATGACATTTATCCTTCAGCTACTTCATAGAAAAAAGAGATTGAGAAGAATGAATTGGACTTAGACATTATTTCATTTTTGTACTGTGAGTAGCCCAGGATTATAAGCAAGGTGCGTTTACAGACAATATATCTGATGAACTGTTTGAGGAAAGGTTGCTTTCCCAAGTCATGGAGGAACAATAATTAGCATTTAGATAGCTCTTTAAGTTAGCTAAGCACTTGTAAGAATAGTACACCAATATCAGGTGAAAGAGGCAAAACATTTTGAAGGATCACTTTGTTCTGGAAAGTACTGTTCAAAATCAAGGACTTCTGTACAGCAAAATTAGCATATAGGATATCTGGCAAAATATCTCATTTCATTTCAGCTTTCTGATGCTTGCCCCCTGTATTTTTGTTGCAGGTAGTTCTTAGTCATATCAATCAAGCTGTCAGCAAAGGAAGGAAAGATATTATAAGTAACAACTTATAGGTATGAAGCCACACTGGCCAGAGTGGAAAAACAGTCCTCTAACATGCAGTGTATGTCGTATGTATTTAGTACATTTAGTCTGAACACATAGTGGTAATTCTTCTGCGTATCACTCACTTCAAATATCTGAGCTGGGGGATAAACAGGTGGGCAAAGGCTGCCCCCAGGAATTTCCCCCAAGGTTGCAGGTTATTATATAAAACAGCTCTTTAGACATCTTTTGTAGCCAAGGAAAAGGAAACATTCTCAAAGGGCAATTAATCCCACTTACTTGAGGTAGCCGAGGATCCTGGAAGTGAATGTCACTGGGAGTACCTGTCCCTCCCCACTAGCCAGGGAGGGAGCCAGGTAATCTAGCTGAGGTGCCTAATTTGTGGACAGATAAAGTCAAATCTAAGCATTTTTGTTAACATTATTGAGTTCTAGTTTTTTTCTGAGGAATACTCACATGCTGTCTTTAGCCTGCAAGGAGGTGCTAGAGAAATTAGCACAAAAATACAGTTTTTTCTTCTTTTTTTTTAACTCTTATCTCCTATGAAGGAAAGTAGAGTTCTTTAATGATTAAAAGCTCTCACAGTTGTCATGAAAAATTATTAAAATTGAGGCTATATCTTGTTTTCCATATTTTGCTCTGTCCAGCTCATTCATAAATGCTTGTCTTTTTCAGATGGTCTTTGTCACTAACTAAATCAACACACAGCTTTCCTGATAATTCTACTTTAAACCAGCTCATACTGCTGTTACAACATGGCTTGATGTGACCGTCTGCTGTGCTCAAATTAACGGAGGACGAAGGAAGGGGCAGAGATGCTCCCAGTGCCTGTCCTCACTCCAGAAGAATGACCAATAAGAGATTTCTTGTTTCTCCCCAAGGATTTTGCCTTGCTCCCTCTGTTCTTCTTGCATAAGAAAAGGAGGTAGAGCAGAAGGTTGAGCAGAAATGGTCACTGGCTTCCTGGGGTTTCAGAGCAAAGGTAATGTTTGTTATTTATTAATTGAATTACTTATACTATTTCTACTGTAACAGCTTCAGTATGAAAAACATGATACAAACATTTAAAAAATTTGAAGAAAAGGCTGTCTTTCCAAAATATGCTGAAGCATGTTGAAGTAGTCTGGCAAATCAAGCAAACAGATAGCTAATAGGCCAACAGGATATTAGATTTCTCTGACGAGTGTACAAGTGTAAAGGTAGGCAGTAAATGTGAGAAAAGCAAGAAGGAGGAGAAAACACTCAAATGAAAGAACAAATGATGCAAATAAGGACATTTCCTCCCTCCCACTCTCCCCTTCAGAGAAGCAGCCTTTGATTTTTCACTAGGAAGTTACAAGAATTAGAAGTCATCCTTTGAAAACAAAATAGGATGTTCTTGTGCTAGTCTACTGCCCTTCACGTATCTAAACTGATAAAGGCTGGAGCACCAAAAAATGTGGGTATCGATATTTTATAGACAGTCAGCTGAAGCTTTTTAATGAACACATATGTGAGTAGGCTGAAATTCCAGGCATCCTAAATTTAATCCTAGGGGCAGGGTCCCTGGACAAATTTGAAGACCACTTAAAATCAGCTAATCACAAACCATGTGTTCGGTATTTTCACATAATCTGCAAAGCAAAATGAAATAGCTAGACAGGATGGGATCCACTTACATATTAACTCTGTGTGTTACCATCTAAGCATACACCCATGCTGCTCATAATGATGGAGTCTCCCAAGATGGCAGTGGCAAATCGGTTGCATTGAGATCGCACAACACCTCCACTCTGTAGCTTTGCAAAGAGACATACTCTATTTACCTGAGCATAATATCTAGCTTATACAACCTTGCTGTTCCTGGACAGTGAGCAATTATCTCTAGACAGAGGTGCGAAATGTGGTGTCTCAGCCTGTGTGATGTTAGTTTGAAGGTCTCTCCAGGGTGTTCCTTGTAAAGTATAAGTATGACATATAGATTGAGTCTGTATACCACTCTTCAGCTAGCTAGTATGACCTGAACATGCTTGTCATCATATCTGCTCACATGTATGGAATCAGACACTGTTTGCTCTGAGATTTGTCAGATGAAAACATATCTTTCCATACCAAAGAAAGGCAAGGCCTCCCATCTCACCTAACCAGATAAAGCCACCAGACTTCAGGTTGTGGAAACCCCACTGTGGCACTCAAGTCAAAGAACATCAAGCTCAGAAGAGATGCTCAGCTCTATAACAGTACAAGGTCTGGCCCATTGGCCCCATCTGACCAATGGACATTTCGGCAGAACATCAACAGATGAATAAGTCTGGATGTGTTAGAGAACCTAAGGTGTTCCTGAAACTGCCAGACTTCAGTCCTTAAAGATTAAATCCAATGCCTTTGATGGACTCAGAAATCCAACAGTGAGTACACTACTACCAAAAACCACATTTAAAGGATAACCTGTAATATTTTTGGCTCAAATCCTTACACCTACTCCATTTACACCCAAGTTTTAGAAACTTAAAATGACATAATCAATCATCCTTTAAGTTGTTTCTCCCCTGTTGTATTCAGGATCATTCTGGACTATGAAACCACAAAGAGTATGTAATTTGGAAAATAAATGCCTATTTGCATATTTACATATATACAGCTGTTTACAAACATCCACTATTTTAGGACAGCCACAGTTTCTGGCTGTCTGACATCATAGCATCTTTATGAATAAGGTCAGAAACCTTTCTACTCTTCCACTTCACTCTTCTGTTGCTAAATTGCAAAATATATTGACTCAAAAAGTGCCATATATGGTACAGATTGCAGAGCTGCCTCAAGACTAGTCAGCTTGGAGTGGAGACATAAGAATTGGTATCTGTCTACAGCCATCTTTGTCAATGTACCCTTGTGATGACATTCATCTCTCATAACTTGAGGTATCTAAAAATTAAGCATCTAGTTCAAGCTAGGCAGCTTCCATAGCAGTGAAGAGAGAAACACAGCTATGGAACAAATGAACTTCTTGAGGTGCCAAGTTCCAGCTGCGACTCATTCACTGACAATCAACTTAAAATTAAGCAATATTTTCATCCTGTCGTCTTTTTTGTGATATCTAGATAGCGTTGTAATAATGTTTGCTGAATGATCATGAACTTGTGATGCAAAACAACATCTTGAAGTCATTTAGTGTCTAGGTACTGCAAAATTATAAATAATGGATATCGCTGCTAAGGGAGCCCATCAGCAAAAGATGATGCAGTCAACTTACTATCATTGGTTTTTAACTCAAATGTTGTGGAGTTTGTTCAATTCTCCTCAATATTTTTTTACCAAATGAGTCTAGAGGTTGGAAACAAACCCAAAAAAAAAAAAACCAAACAAACAAACAAACAAAAAAAAAAAAACCAAACAAACCAGGAAGAAGAAAGACCACCAGCTCCAGCTGTGTTTTCTTGAGAATAAGAGAGACAATGCTTGTGCCATCCATTTGGGTGTGCAGACAGCAAAATCTCAGACATCTCCGTAGAATTAACAGCAAAGACATTCAATGCAAACTGGCCACAAAACCCAGTGACAGAGTTACATGAACATCTCAGGTCTGTGGGAATTCCAGAGACTGGACTTGGAAGTAGGGAACAAGGGAAATGTGGGGGTACATTCAGAAAACAGGGGCCTACTACAGACAACATTGCAGCTCTACAGTATGTGGAAGATTTCTTGCACAATGGCTATGGTATTATTTTTTAATAAACAGTTAAAAGAGAATGAGTGTCTGTATAGAACAGGTAAGTAATTAAAATTCTTAACTGCGCAGTCAAACACATACAGCAGCACATTGCCAACTACAGACAAAAGTAGAGCTGTACAAGTCTGAACATGCACCTATTTATTAAATCTTATTTAAAACACTGAAGTAAGTGCAGTGTCTGATGAAATATTTAGGGTGTTTAAACGTGCCACAGCTGACAGAAAGCATTTTTTTTTTCTACTGGCACAAGATTATTTTGTTTTGTTTTTTTCACTCTTTTCTTTCAAAAAAAGACAAGGCAAATGATTTGAACAGCATCTAAGTACAAGGTAGGCTTTTCATGCCTCTAGTTTCAGCATGGGGCTTTCTAAAAGAAATGCTGCTGATTAATTGAATAACTTTTTGTTTTGCTGGATTTTAAGCCATAGAATTTCCTTTGTATTTCTAAAGACACAAGCGTTTGCATATAATATGACATTGTGCTACTTAATATCACTGCATAGCTGTGGAATTGGCCTCTAGTATAATTTAAACCTAGACAAACTATTCTTTTGAAGTGGATGTCCTGGTAGTGTTCCTGGCATAGTGCAAAAAAGGACATTGTATTATAAAGTCTTTGAAATACAGAGGTCTTACCATCCCCCATCCTTCCTTCCAGCAATAGTAACCGTTAATACTACTGCTAACAGTCCTGAACCTCCATATCGCCTTGCCATAGCATAACAGCCCTACCAATTCTGTTTTGGTAAGTCTTCCATGACCTCCTTTGCAAAGCACGTTATTCCCTTTGCATGGCACAACCTCCCAACACAGGCACACGCTTCCAAATACCTATCTGTTCATTACTGACGTATTATGCATGCCAAGAAGTGAGCTGACCACCATAGAAATTGCTTTTTCACTACCTTCACCTCTCACCAGGCTTCTGCCCCTTGGCTGGCCAGGGCTTTGTGAGCTCCACCCAGCATGTCACACCCTTTTTGACTTTGTGTAAAGCTCCAAGAACCCAGAGGTCATTATCATACAACAGATAATAGTCTTTTCTGCTTTGGTAAGTGTTGTTTCTTTTACAGTGATCACTAGCTATTTCATGCCTCTGTGATTACACAGATCCTCCCGTCAATAGTAATGGTTGTCTTGGTGCGTATTGGTGCAAAATATATACCCCTGACAGCAATGAGAATTATTTGCATGCACACACACAACCTTCTATTTGCTCTTTCTTGCTAGCTTACAAATCTATTACAAATTATTCTTGATAAGGTTATTAACACATTGCATTTGAATGTCATGGTTTCAGTCACTCCATAATAATCACTCAAGTCCCCTCTTCAGTCTTCTAGTTACACTGCCCATTTTGCAGGCTATTAAGCATGGGTGTAGTGCAAATTATCCAAGAAAGCACAGAGTGTCTCTTAGGTCACTTTGAGTCCCTTCCCATTTACTGAAATGTGAGTGGTCAGCTTTCTTGCCCATGCACATCCTGAGCAGCAGCTCCCACCAACAGGGAAGTTAAGGAGGGGAAAAAACCTCAGTGAGCTCTGTCAGGTCATGCCACAGCCACTGCTGTTGGGAGCTGGTCTTATTTTGAGGACACAAAAACAAAGATGAGGAGAGGGCAAGTCAAGGTGGAGCAGCAGGATGGGGGTCAGGAAGGAGACAGGAATCTAAGGGATGGTGGAAAGCAAGCCAAGGTAGAAAAAGTGGGAAAAATAGAAATGGGAAAAGAAGGTGGTAATGCCCATCCAAACAGCCCTGCAAAGCACTGATCTAGAGCACCTTCTCCCATGACTGGCTTGGCTGGGTGCAGAGGTAAGCATGACACCACACAGGGAAAGCCTTAACAGAAGCTGTGCCTGAGCTGAATGACCATTTCAAATCCTTTAACAGACTGAAAGTCTGAGGGAACAATTTCCACAGCTAAGAAGGACTCCTTTCTACTCTGAGTGTTATCCATGGGAGTTGTGGCCTTCAACACAAAACACCTGAAAGATGCTGTGTTGAAGGCCCTAAGGGATACCTTGTATGCCAGCATCAGCACCAGATCAGCCAGTGATCTGCCAGATCAGCCATTGAAATGATATCTAGAAAAGGTGGTCCTATTTCACTCCAGACATGCAGAATCATCCATGGGCATTGCTGGTCCTCTAAGTTCTATCCATAAAATTTGTCTCCACCTTCCCTGTTAAGTCAATGCTTTTGAAGTCTGAATGAGCTTCTTAACAGCCTTGATCCTATACCTACTGGATTGAATGGAAAGATTTACTTTGACTGCAGCATGTATTGGAGCAGATCTTAACAGAACATTCCAAAGACTTTCCCAGTTTATAACAAACAGCCTAAAAAACCGCAAAAGATGAGCTTTTTTTTTTTTTCTTTGGACAATTTGTGAATGTTTCGTCAATCTTACAGATGCCATCCTAAGATGAGTAAGTAATTTATAACTTATGTAGCTAATGATCTCAACCTGGTGTACTAAAATTTTGCAGTTTTCTCATGATTGTTCATCCTTCAGATTAAAAAATATCTATTTATTCTTGGATTGTTCTGATGGCTTGCTGGTATGAAATTTGGGTTATTTTGTTCCATTGTGACTAGTCATAAAAGTCACACGATCTGTGTAGTTTCAAATTCCAGATTGGTTAAGTGCAAAAGCACCCACATCTTCAACTTTAAAACAGCTTTTATAGTTGGCTTTTCACAAACATTTCTACAAGACAATCGTCCACTTTAAATTGAAAATTAATTTCCTTTCCAAATTGCTTGATTATAACTAGTTGCCATAACAGCTGTTACCCAAAAAGTGTCAGAAATATGCCATATTTTGTGTTTTAATAGTCTAATGAAAATTTACAAAGAAATTTACAAAGAAAATACTGTTGTGAGAAAACAAAAATGATATTTCAGTCTTCTAGTATTTTCAAGCACAAGAGTACGTTTAGATAGTCACATGAAATATGAAATAGGCTGAAGATAACCCAGTTTTAACAAACGTAATAATTGCATGCTGCTTCTTGTATTTGCTCGCTCCCCTCAGAAGTGGCAGTTTCAATCTCTCCTCTGCAAAGAGGTGGACTAGAAACTTCTTTTGTGAAAAACTGAAAGCTGAGAGCCTAACGTAATAATATAATACCATGACTTAAACATTTCAAAAAACAAGTCCACATTGAAATGGTGACAGTTGTAAAATAAATATCCACTCCACAGGAAGGGAGAAATTATTATCTAACATAGGTTGACAAGACTTGAAGAGGAACCAGGTCTGCATGCAGGCTGGACCTTGCCAGAAGTGGGACTACCAAGCCACGTCTACTCCAGGGCATGAAGTGCCAAACGCGAATAAAACAACGAACATCATGTGTGCCTTGATGCTGCTTGAAACTGAATTTGCC
This sequence comes from Gavia stellata, assembly GCF_030936135.1. Taxonomy (NCBI): domain Eukaryota; kingdom Metazoa; phylum Chordata; class Aves; order Gaviiformes; family Gaviidae; genus Gavia; species Gavia stellata. The sequence goes on from NC_082599.1 coordinate 9,958,388, forward strand.
ACGGGCATTTTGGCAAGGATACCAGGCTTTATGTTGGAGAAGCTGCTTCTGTGCCATTGTTCCACAGGCGGGTGAAGGGAAAGGCTTGCCGTGACGGGCGCTTTGGGCTGCCAAGGCCCCTGCCTTGCAGCCAGGGAGGAAACACTTGGAGACCTGAGGGCAGAGGGAGGGAGGCTTGGGCTGGTGACAGGGAAAGGGGAGTGGAGAAGGGATAGAGAAAGTGCCACTAATCCCAGATTTACAGCAATTGTCACTGTACCTTACCATATACAAAGAGAACATCCTGCTTCCCTCCCAAAGACTGATATTTTCTGCCTTCTTGGTTGCTTTGCAATAGACAGAGCAGATACTGATGCAAACTTAGCAGGGTATTTGGAAGGAATATGGGATGTTTCATTTGTGAAAGAATATAAAATTGCTTAGACAATATGCCTGTAATTATTCATATTGTGGAGGTAAGCAGAGACCCTACTCAGAGAACCATGTCATGGTAGGTGACACATATATTTTTTTACAATCCCAACGGTTTCTCCTCTAAAGATCTCACCATTTTATCATGGGATGAAAACAACAGGTGGATACAAAGAAGAGGGAAATAAAGGAGTCGGGATAAAGGCGTATTTATCATCTTCAGTAGAATAAGTAGCAGCACACCAGCTGCTGGGCTATTGTCAGATGTTTTCCAGCCACCACAGAAAAAGTGAGTTTTAAGGAGGGGTTTGAAGGAGAATAGATTAGCAGCCTTATGGCATTATTATGAGGAGATATGCATATGCATAAGGAGTAGCTCTGAGAAAGTAAGAAGGCTCTTGGAGTAACAAGCGATGAAGAGAGACATCATGGGGACGGCACAATGTAGTGCATATTGAACCTGCTTTCATATGTAAACATACAGCATGCTACAGTCTCACAAGATCACTGTCGCCTTTTATTCAGCATCCCAATACTGCACATAGTGGTGGCTGCTATGCCAGTGATACCTTAAATACAATCAATTAAATAAATATAATTTAAAATGTCTCAGCATTTGAATACTGAACACAGCTATAGTGTGATGAGGAAAAAGGAAGAAAGCAGTAACAATGACATTCTAGGGCAATTGGAAATAATGGCCAATTTGCTATTAACATGACTGGAAGCTAGATTTCACTCAAAGCATTTTGGAAGGGGTATAAACCTTCGCGCTTCAGGGCATAAGCAAGCCTGCACTTGGACTTAGGGAAGGCCTTCCTTACTGATAGGTTATTTTACAGGTACCTTTTGCAGGATTTCCACCTTCCTCTTGCGCAGGAATGTACAAACCACAGTGCTGACTCCTTGCAGTGAGCCTCATGCTTCCAAGTAATTTATTGACATAGCTGCCTCTTAGCATAGAAACTAAGGAAAACGTTTTGAAATAAGCTCCACAAGAATTAGGTGAAACTTTCTCTGTTTTCCAGATAAACCTGATTTATTTTTTCTGTCAGTCCTTTGCATCAATAATATTAGGAAAATGAGGTGGTTTTTTGATGACAACATTTACTTTAGGACAGTGAATGTGCTTCCACATGAAACACATGGGCCAAGTCAGTACATGTCCATGTACTGCACATAACCTTTTCATTTGAATTGTACATGTGTTATGAACATATTCGCTGAGGCTACAGTAGATGCTGAACACTAATATTTGCACAGGAGGTTCTGTTCCTGCAGTTACTCCTCAGTGGGCAGGCTCCTGCCCTCCTTTGAAGGCATTTATAGGAGCGTGGTTCAAACAAAATGTACTGCAGACTGAAATCACCCAGTGCAAAATAATATATGAAGGCTATTTGCTATACTGCTGAGCCTGAGACTGGATCGTATCGCTGCGGGAAGCCATGGGGACTCTGTTGTATTTTCATTAGGTACTTAGATTTTAAATTATTTGAAAACTGAATTTCAAGTAGAGGGAAAATTTGTTGAATGCCCTCTTCGCCTACCTTGGGAAATCTGTGAGCTTTCCAGTATTTCAGATATTTCCACAAGCAAATAGGCACTTCTAGAATATCTCTTATGATTTATCATCAGCAGTGCTCTGTATAGAAGGCCACCAGAGTGCCTTGGCATTCTGCAAACACCCTGAACAATTTAGAAATGTTATTTTGCCTCCTTATCAATAGATGGAATACATTACAAAGCCCAGCCCTGATAGAGAGCTCCTGCTCACACAAATAGTGGGCCTAGCATCAAAAAGAGAAGGATTTTTAACTCTTTGCACTCCCGCATCACATGCCATACCGAGTTCTTACTTCAGGGCTGCTGCAGGCAGGCGAAAAACCATAGAGACATCCGACACGGCGACAAGCATCCACTGGCCCCACGGAACACGTCGTGCTGGGCAGCCCGCTCTGGGGCTGCCACGCCACCCTCACGAGGGAGATGCGCAGCAGGGAGGGAGGGCAGGGGTCTGCCCCTTGTGCCACCGGAGCACGGACATGAGACCAGAACTGCAAACCGAACAGCGATTAACCTGCACCATTTGTGGGATATTTTCTGGGCTTCTTTATCATTCCAGCTGATCTGACCCCTGCTGTGTTTCCTAGCCATTAAAACACTTTGTCAAGCAGTTTGATTTAGTTTTGTGTGCATCTTTCAGCTTACTTTTACTTCCAAAACTGCATAGGCTGCATTTACCTCTCTGATACAGCTTCCAGAGCAGCTGATGTATTGAACAACAAGGCAAGCTATGAAAGGCCAGGGGATTAGGCATCTCCCTTTATGTTTAGGAATGTTATTTAATTTCCCTCCAACAGACTCAGAGACAGAGTCCTATAGAAGGCTTGAGAAGGAGAACTGAATTTCAGCGTGGACAAAACCAGTTGATCTCAGTGTCTTGCACCGCTTTGATTTTTTTTCTTTTTAAGCAATGCCATGGGCAATATCAGCGGTGTAGCCTTATCAGTTTCTATGTGTTAAAATACAGGGTGGATTTTCAAAGGGCGGGTAGGAATCCAGCTCCTGTTGGCTTTCAGTGGGCCTCTTACCTCTCCAAATAACCTTATAAAATATCCCCCGACAGGTGGAAAACCTGTCGGGGAGCCATGCAGAATCCTGCGCCCAGTTTTACACCCCTTTTTTAGCTGATTCTTGCCTGGCTGGGGCCAGAGGCAGCCCAGTGTGAAAGCTGCAGAGCCGTGTGGCTGTGGTCACAGGCACGGGCTCCGCTTCCAGGCAAGTGAAGGGCAAAGTTGGATAGGGAAGAAACAACCTCCTTAAACCCCCTTTGTGAAATCCATACCAGCTACAGCGGGTCTCGGTTTGCATGCAAAAGTCCTTTTGTTGCTCCTCTGCCATGACCTCTGTCTGTTTGTCTGTCTGTCCACCCAGAGACTGAAAGCGCCAGCTCTTCCTGAAAGCCTAGAAAGTGCCTATAACGTTGTGGGTACTGCTACAAACAAACATTAGTAACGGCAAAGTCCTGTAAGATGTTAATAGGAATGCGAAGGCAAATAGTCTTACAAAATGCAGGAGATCAGACTCAATTATTCAAAGAGTCTTTCCGGGACCTCGTTGTTTATCATTCCATGATAAGGGATATATTTATCTTTTAAATTCTTACTAGTCAAACAGAAGAGCTTTGCTTTCCCAGAGGAACGATTTTCCTCCATCCCACCCTGAAAGCCACTGCCTCCCTCCCGCCTTCCCCTCTTCCCGATACACACAGCTCCTGGTGAGTGGAACCAGCAGTGGGACATGTCAAGTACATTTTTTCTCCTTAAAGCACGTGTACCTGGGAGGTCACAATCTTTACAAAGTCAAAGTTTTGTGTGTTTGAGAGCTTTGCCCTACTACCATGTAATTTAAATCAAGCTTTTAAAAGCTCACGGCAATCTATTTGTTCTTTAACCTCACCCAGCGAAAAGAGAGGGCTTTGCTGAGAGAACCCATTGTTAAGCTCCTGCACTTAACTGATAAGGCACTGATACAACCAGTAGCAAAGAAAGAAACTAATAATAAAAAAAAAAGATTCACATGCCTTCCTTCCCCAGTACATTAATGCCCTGCCCAGATTAATTTCCCGAGTTCTTAACAAACGAGGCGCAGCATCTTTAATCATATTAAAATATAATTATGAGACTTATTAAATAACAGGCAGATGTAATGAGTTCTCACGTCAGAAAATGGAGGGTTTCATGCCATTTGAAGGTCTGCTCATTATCCATTCTTACATCTTAATGATAGATGTGTCTATTACTCAAAAAAGTGGAGGATCTATTTGGGAATGTTGTGAGAATAAATGACTGGAACAATACTTAAACCATCTTATGTCATCTACCATGCATATGGGACACTTATACTGTTATGTGAAAACCTCCGAGCACATGGGGATGCAACGCAAAGATTTAAATGGTACAAGGCTGAGATGCTGTTTCTCTGATTTCGAGGAGATGACACATGGGTTGCGAGAGTGTATGCAGCAATCAAAGCAATCACATCCTTTCCCATCCAGGAACTAGGAGCTCATGAGTGAACCTTGCAAGTGTTTGGATTCCGATTGTTTTTATTTGTGCCAAAGACTGTTCACAAAAGCATTTATTTCCTCAGTAGAAGGTTTGCAGAAGCATGATCCAACTTTACCAAGTCACACCTCTAGCGTGCCACACAATTTATAAACCCAGAGTTTTCCACTGGCATGAAAACACCTTGCAAGGATTCAACCATTGCTGCCACAGCTAGCTGGCTCATCCACAAATTTTCCTTTCCTTGCATCATGGTGTCCCTGTGAAAAAGGAACAGGATTTCAATATATGGTTTCTATTGGCCTTGACCTTCGATAACACAAAAAGATGCCTGAGATCCAGCAGTGAAAATTCTAGAACGATGGTATCTTTAAAGACAAGAAGTTTCCAAGGACACTAATTGAATTCAACTGGCAAACATTTTTAAATGGAAAATTGCTAGTAGCCAAAAGCTTTTTCCTGGGAAACCACCCAAAGATAGAACTTTGAGCTGACTTCATCAAAGGAGATTCTCAACTGTGAAAAATGATAACACCCCCATGGCAAGAAGTGCCTCAAAATCAAATAAGCCTTGGAACAGTAGTAACTGGAAGGGGAGTTTGTTGTGATACAGCAAATATCCATGTGCTGTATCTGCAAAGAAACACTGTGAGATAGTCTTTGAGAGGGAAAATTTTCACAGCAGTGTAAAGTCCTTCCAAAAAACCAGAGAGCGCTAAGGACCAAGATTTTTTTACTGAATGGTAAGCCAAGCCACTTGGAATAACGACAAAAGTCTATTCAAAAATATATTCCTCTTAGCAGAGGCAATTAATAAAAAAGAAAGAGAAAACATAAAAACAAAGCCATTCCAGTAGCTTGGCCAATCTTTACAACTGAAAGCTGCCCATGTCCCTATTTAATGGCTAGTCATACTATTGAAGTATTATATTTTTACCTTCTCAGCCAGGGCGCAAGGAAGCATCCTCAGAGCTAGATCACTTGCTCTCAGGAAGCCACAACGGAGCGATGCTGATTTGTAGAACTAGAGAGATATGCAGGCAGGCCTTTTTAATTCATTACTTTATTTGCTGCTTTATCACTGTGGCAGTATAAAGGCAGCACAAAATGGTCTGGTTCCCGCGAGGCTGCCATCTAACTCCCCAGCACAGAAAACAGGTGGATGCAATGAGCATCGACTCAGTTTTGAGCAGCGTTATTAGGCAGCAACCACTTCACGCCACCTGTCTAAGCGTTATCAGGGATTTTAGTTGCATCATGGCTAATGGTAAATAATGCAGCAGAAACTGAGAATCACACAGAAACACAGACAAAGCCAGAAACGTAAAATAAAAAAGGTCAGAGGAAAGATCCATTGCTAGATTTGAAAGGTCACCAGTAAAACCCTATTTATAGGCTTTTCTGACCAGCTGAAGCTCTGTCCCTGGAGGTAAAAGCTCTCTGAAATGTCCCCATGTGGGCAGAGCAAACAGAGCCATTCTAACGAGTGAGGAAAGGTTAGGCTCAGGGATGAGTATGAGTGAGAAATATTTGGCTAGACTCCTGGTACAAACTCCCACGCAACGCTTTGAAAATCTACCCCTCTGTGTCCTTAGCATTGGTTTTCAAAGTACAGCAGCCTAGAGACAGATGTGCCATTATTGTTTATGGTTCAAAGGCAGAGAACTCGTTTGGTGGGGAAATAAAATCCATACTAATAGAGCAAGTACCAAAAAATGTTCTAAGAGGGAATAAGCATGTTCTAAGGTGTTTTAACAATCTTCTGGCTCCTAGCCCAGAACTCAGTTGGAACAGTTGTATTCATCTCCAGGCCACCACTCTTTGAACTTATGGAAACCTATGGTTATATTTAGCTAGTTAAAAGATATATGGCCAGTGCATTGTAACCCTTTTGTCAATGACTCCCCATTACAACTTTTAATTTTATTGCTTTTTAACCACAGTTGCTTAATTCATGGGTTCAGCTAAGAGGGACGGAAGGCAGTTGATGGATGGTGTGACAATGGCACTCCTGGCTGCCGTTAAGAGACCCATCATCTTGGGAAGAACAGCCAGCTTGCATCACTCTCCTCAATGGCTGATCTCAAAGTTACACGTACTCTGAACCAGCCCTCTCTGTGCTTATGGGACTATTAATAGATCTGCTGTCAATAAGACAGTTTGCAGGCAGAACATCCCCTTAGATAGGCAGTGTAGACAAAGCATTGCTGCTGGCAGATTTCAGAGCTTAAGCATGAAATTTAGCAGTCTCTGTTACTGTATAGCTGCTCATTTGTAAGGGGAAAAAATAGAAGATTGCTAAAGAAACAACAACAAAAAAAAGAACTTGCTCCGCAAGCCAACACCTAAAACTTTTCAGTTATAATGAGTTTCATTTTCTTTTGGTTATATGAGGGTTAATCAGGAATAGGTAAAATCTTAACGAAGAGAGAATAAAACAGAGTAATTTCAGAATATTCATAGAGCTGGCATTCCCTTCCTGTGTGATTGTAAAGATCAGCTCTGCAGATAATATGCCAAAAGGTCAAGCAATTAAAACCACTGAAGCTCCAGTCTACTAATAGGTCTGGTAAAAGAAAAGTTCACTAAGTGAGAAGCTGTAAGAGTATCATAGCTGCTCTGCTGGGTAGACCAGGTTTCCAGCAACCCCAAAATAGCATTACAGATAATGGGTAATAGTGAGAGCTTAGAGGGCAAGGGGCAACATTTCTCAGTTTAGCCTCCCAGTTTCCAGTGCCAGTCCTGAACAGGTGATTTCATCCAGACCACTTGTGTTCTGTAGCCACCAACCAGGACTGGAATGGCATCATGAAGGATGAAATGAAGATGTGAGGTTGAACATCCCACAGAACTGAGTGGCCTGATTATTTCCACCCTCCCTGAGTGCAAAATATTGGCTGTGCAGTACCAGACACAGAGTCAGCAAGCACATGGGATCAGAGTCACGCAGGATCAGATGCCAAGTCCACGGAGCGCAACTGAATAACTTACTCAAGTCATGTAACCAAGAGGATTTCCCCGCAGCTCCTTAAGACTGTGGTTTGCAAACTGAGAAGTGGAATGTCAAAAAGCACATGCACGAAGTCAGAGCACATTTGTGTTCAAATGTGTAGCACTTAGGCTTTTATTGCAGCACTTTATTGTTATAGAAACAATTTTAAAAGTCCAAAGAAAGTGAGAAGAACCAGAGGAGAAACACAGATTTTAGGTTGCATCACACATGTGGAGCAAAGCAGCTGAGGCTGGAGAGTTGTGGTTGTTTCAAGCAGATATAATTGGAGGCTGTTGTCACAAGAGGCTTCCTTCCTTCCTCTCTCCCCCCGCTCCTGCTGAGTGCTCCCATAGTGCCAGGACCAGTGTCCATGCAGGCCAGTGATGAGACAGATGAGTTCTCTGAAATCAATTGGGGGAGCAGGGTAATTTTCAGCCCTCACTGGGGTTTTCATGGGTATGGGCACAATGGAGGCAGCAGGAATTTGTGTTTGGAGGAGGGAAAAGACACCTTTCAGCAACAGCCCACACAGAGTTTTGCTTAAAGCAGTCATGAAATCACAGCTTGTTCTTCATTAGAGCTACAGATCCCTAGAGGGAGGAGTACGGTGTGAAGGGAACGTGCGCTGTAATTCTTTCTGGTGTTTTACTGTCATTGCTCAAAGAGGACAAGCAATCTTGCAGTCACCATACATTGCCTGCCTTGAGAGCTGAGCCCATCAAAGTGCTCAGAGAAATGGTTATAAATAGGAGTTGGAGGCAGTCCTTCAACTCAGTGCCTAAGTAACAAAACAGTTAAACATATGTCTGCTGTGAAGACTGTATCTGAGTGCCAACACCATGCTAAACTTCACATTCCCTGTTTCACTCAAAACCAAGGGGGTCATTAGCTGTGGGCTCAGCAACTGCAACTGCAGCTGTATACAAGGGCTCCTGAACTGTTGCTTCCTTGAGGAAGCTTGGAGGCATTTGGATTTCATTTTCCTCAGGCTCTGGAGAAACCTAGCGAGACGTGCAAACAGCCTCTGCAATAAAATCAGGTGGGAATGTATATCAAAGAATACAGCAACATATAAACATTTTGAAAGGGTATCAATATGTTTACTGCTTTCTATTTTCACATGTTTAATAAGTTAACCCAAAGCATTCCTAAAACCGCTTACAAATATTTTTGAGGACGTATTAAATGCTTGCTCACTAGAGGTTGTCTGCTGCTCTTTCTAAAGCCTCTCGACAGCTGGTATTAACAGCTATGATAGGGATTTCACATGCAACAACCTTGAGATTTAACCCCATGCACAAACCACAGTTCAGACTGCGCTCATCAGAAAGGCAAATTGTGGTGCAGGGAAAAGTGGACAGTGAGGGCATTGGACATATTTCGGCTCCCTCATACACCTTGACTGTTGTGCATGCTTACTAAAAATTAAATTCCAAAACTCATGAGTGTTAATTAGTCTTTTCCTGCAATGCAGCACAGCATATGGCAAATGTATCCATCTCTCCACATCTATCACTGGTAGGCAGCTGAGACCTGTCCTTTGAACCTTAAATGTTTTTCTCTAATTCTTCTTCTACCCCTGTTGCCTTCTCACTTCTGCAGTCCCAGCTCATCTTCCTGACTTTCCTTCTCGATGCTGAGACAAGGACCAAGTGTGGTATAACAGCCAACACCATGTCACGAATTATGTCCCATTCAGCTTTTCTTTAAGTTATCATTAAAGAAGGTACCCCAGCAAGAGTTAAAAAAATTGATAGTATCACTTTATATCTGTCTACACATATATTAATGTATCAGGCTAGAAAGTGGGTAAATATTTTAGTCCCTGTCTCACCCCCAAAACCTGTATTTTTTTCAGGAGCTGGCAGCAGTGTGCAATCACGTTGGAAGAGAGCCAGAACCTCCACCTTCGGAAGTATGGGGTGAAAATATGGCCTTCTGGGAAAACTTTCGTTTTCTGGTGGATTCTTTATAACCTTTCCATAAAAATGTACCACATAATCCAAACAGGAGCAATGTTTCCCTCTGCACAGCATCAGGCTAACGCATACTAGTCATTCAGTTCCTCCCTCCTCTTCGTTCCCCCCACGTGATGTACACAGTAGCCAAATTTCTTCCTCACCAAACGTCCCAGCAAATTGAATAGGGATATAAAGATCTGTCCAGTTCAACGAAAGATGAGAATATTCCTACAAGCTCTTAGCTTCTGTTTTACTACCTGAGAGAACGACTGCAGCAGGGATATGTCCTCCAATACCATTCAGAGCAAATCTGGCTATTTGACAGCAGGGCCCTAATGGGGAGCTGTGACAGAATAGGTATTCAAAGGAGGTGGGATTTGGAGTAATCACATCAACATCTGGTGGTGAGGAAAAACCTTTGGTCTCACCTGGATTATGGGCGCAGCCTATGAAAGCAGAAACTGCTTCATGATTTTATAGCCTAAAACCAATTTTAAAAATACATAACAAAGGACTATAACAACTCTATCCAAGTTAAACCAATGAAATCTGCTGCTACCGCACACTGCTGAGCCCTAGGGAAAGCACCTCAAGAACCCGGGATTTGAGTCCGAGACGATTAAAAAGAGGTTTATTCATCACAAGTCTGGAAGCACAGGGTGGGATTCAGCTGCCTAAATATATGTGTCTAGTGCCATTTTTGATGCCTTAGGGTATTGCATCTGGCCCCCAGCTGCTGCTCCAGAAGGGAGTAGGTCTTTCATAGATCATGTGTCATATCTGCCAGTCCTGTGTGGATGTCTCAGGTGGCCTCAGGCATTGAAAATGACGCTACATGCTTATGTTTTGGCACCTGAATCGCTCCCGTACTGTCTATAAGTAATTTCCGGTTCTCTTTATTACAGGTTTATCCTTTTTTTGTTGTTGTTGTTTTCCCCAGTCTTCATTAAATCACGGAGATTAATTGTCTCCTTCAGAGCACCCTTTCCCCTGCGTGGGCTGTCTCGGTGTGGAGGGCTGGAAGGAGCAATGCTTCTCCCCTTCCCGCACGCCTGAGCCCGGGAGGAGCCGAGCGCCCCACGCTCCCACGGGCTCTGGTGGGAGCTGAGGCAGCTCCGTGCACCACTGCAGCCCTCTGCCTGTCCCTGGACAGACTCGGAGGAATAATTCCCGCATGTATCACACACAGGCAGCGCAGGACAACACAGCTTTCGATGCCATGGGGCTTTTTCATGGGACAACATTTTATTTCTGTCTGTGCTAACTGCAGTTTGGGCATCTGCTGGTGACAGGTCTGACTTTCTGTTTGTAAAAGATGTCCCTTCCTCACCTTTGTTATCAGATCCTCACCTTTTTGAAAGAAGAGTGATGATGACTAATCCTCCGTAGGGTTCTCCTGAAAAATCTTACATTTAGTTACAGATACACACTCTGGTGACATCGGCTGCTACTGCAGCATGGGCACAGGGATTTCCCTCTGCTCCCAGAAAGGTAAGTTACACCTTTTGCTACAGATGATTTAGGTAGGCTCTTGACATGCAGGACAGTAAAGGGGTGGTATGGGGAAGATCTTCACCACTTCATTCAATCTATTTATGTAGAGGGAATTGTTTTCCAACAGGGACTTTATTACATTAGAATAAGGTAAGTTATTGTGTCTGTGAAGCAGACATAAGGATGGTGAAGACACTTATTGATCCAGAGTAGCTTTCCATAGACTATTTCCACTACAAATAACTACAGGACGGTGAATGCCTACTCTGATCTGCTAGTTAATCACAGAAAAAAACACATCAGGTTCTGCTACAAATAGCACGTGTTCAAGAGCAAACCCTAACACATCAGTAGGTAAACCTCCGTAAGCTGCTTCAGTATAATGGCACAAGGACAGCTTTGTAACACCGCCTAGAAGTGCCATCGAAGGATCCCGATGCATTGATTTGCCAAGACTGAAACAGAGCAGCGACCACAGGTGCTTATTTTGCCTTTTTGTAGTTCATCAGTGTCATGCAACTGTTGGCTCAGTCAGCAAATGTGTCAGCTCTTGGAATAACAGCTACTTGTGTAGGTTAGGTACACTGCCAAAAGGTAAGTGTTTCAAAGAGTAAAATCATAAAGTATTATGGACATAAAGCCTGTGATAGTAAAGGTGACTCCTTAGTATTATGCGCCATAGCAACACATTTTACCAGGGGCAGGAAAAGTCAACTTTATTTTCACCACTGTCACCAAGTCTTAAATATTGCATCCTGTGCAGTTTCCTTTTGGATTTAGACAGATGCTTTTCCAAGCTCTAATTTCTGCTCTTTTAATCTCTAGTAAATACAGGGTTTCCAATTAACTATTATGAGTTGCTCTCACATAGCACAGACCTGTGCAAAGAACATGCAATGCTCCATGACTGTACTTGGAGCAGCACTGTGTGCACATTGGTATAGAAGCATGAGCTTAGGGACAGCTCAGAAAAGAGGTGGGAAGCCTGGAGAAAGCCGAGCAGAGGGCTTACAACATGGTCAAGGGCCAAGCGCACATGACTCAGAGGGAGAGGCTAAAGGAGCTGGGTTTGTTTAGTCTGGCAAAGACGATAAGGGGCAATATAATAGCAGTCGACATCTACTTGACAGAGCATTACAAAAATGACAGAGCCAAACTCCTCTCAATGGTGCTAGACAATGTAACAAGGAGCAATGGCCACAGACTGCAGCTTGGCACGTTCAGGTCAGACATTAGGAAAAAAATGCAGTTGAAGGGGGGTGCAGCACTGGAACAGGTGCCCGGAGAGGTTGTGGAAACTTTGTCCTCAGAGGTTTAGAAGACTCTATTAAAATCATGGCTGAACTCATCTGCAGCTGGCAACAGTCCCACTTCTCATGGGAGGTGGGATGAGAGACCTCCAGAGTTTCCTCCCAACCACCATTTCTGTTTCCTGTTTCAACTCTTCACCTTTACGACTCTGCAGGGACTTATGCCTTAAAAGGGTAATTTGCACCTCATATTTTTTCACACTCCAAGTGAGCCTCTCAGCCCTCGAGATTTAGAGTAAGAAGGTCAGTGCTACTTCTTCCTTTAGGTGTGGTGTGCCTTGCATGAATCTCCGTGAAGTGGGCATGTTCACAGCTTGTCTTCCAGGCGTGAGCTTTGCTGTGAGGGTGGACTTTTGTGCTCATGTACAAATAAGTTGTCTTGCTGGATGTCATTATTACGACCAGGATGCTTCTGATATGCCCAGAAGCAGAACTTTAGGTGGCTGCTGCTTTCAATCACTTGCATCTTTAGGTAGCAGTTCTTGGGGTCCAATTTTTGGATTTAGGCAACTGATGAGCTTGTTCAGCTATGTGTGATTTAGCAAATAATTTAATATGAACTCTTAGGAATGAATCAGTATATGATAGCAGTTAGGGCTGGGTCCCTCTGTCTATGCCATATATGTGGTCTGGGAATTTTGCCTTGAAGAAGGTGTAGCCTGGTCCTCTGATCTGAACTCCACCACAAAGGTGGCTTGAAGCCATGTGAAAGATCAGTCATTGGTTTGGAGCTTTATGTCCTCATTGGGGCTTGGTGCATGTTGGAGGCACACGTTGGAGCTTCCACATTCATCTTTGAAGGGGATCTAGGTGACATATAACAAAACCACTCTGACAAGTCCAACAGCAATGAGTACGTTGCAGGAATCAGAGCATTTGTCTCAAATCCACACCAGATTTCACTTCCAAAGCCAATCTCCAGACAGTCCCCATTTACTATATTCATGGCAAGAGTGTTCCCAGAGCAGAGGAGCATAAGAAACAGAGTGCACCTAAAGCATAGCATTTAGGTAATACATAGTGTTATGTAACATACCAAGCATTATATGATGATGTGGTATTTTATTATTACTAGTAAGCACAGAAAGACACACTTTGTTATTCACAATAACAAAACTCTATGAATTTTCTGAGGTATCAAACGGGACGTAAGAGTAGCCATACAGTATCAAATCAGTCTAGCCAAGTATTGTGTCTCTGATGGTGGCCAGTAAGGAAAGATTGTATAGCTAGATCAAATACAGAGTTCCTCCCCAGCATAATTCATCCTCCTAGTCATTCTGGGATATGGTCTCCTTGAAATGGTGATTGTATCAAGGCCATCATGTTTAATAGTCACCAGAGAATCTATTAGTCATGAATTTATTAAATTCTCTTGTAATTTATACTTTTGGCTTCCACAAATTTCAGTGTCAAGGTGTACCAAAATTTAATCATGCTTCCTACAAAAAAAACCCTTCTTTTTGTATGTCTTAAGCTTGCTGCTTCATAGTTTCACTGCATACCCCCTAATTCTTGCATTATGAGAAATTGTGAAGTGGTCACAGAGGAGTGCTGTGACGACTACACTGAAGTACTCAAGATGAGTAATTTTGAGTAATCTGTCCTTTGATTACATGATATTAAAGCAGAAGGAAAATCAGACCCTGCAAACAATTTATATCAATTTTCTGGTAGTTTTGATTTTCTGAAGAATATTCTACAACCAGATTCAGGCTAACAATGAAATTTCTCTCTTTGTGAGAAGCTGCAGGAGCTAGCAAAGCACATCTATGTAACATATGCACAGCAGTTGGTTAACCACTTCGGCGTGTTACCTTGGCATTATAAGATAAAAAAGAGCAGAGCAAAGAGGAATAATGAGGATGTTGATGCATTACAAACAAATCTCCAGAATGGCTTAATTTCATTTCAGAGTTGACATTGTTAAATCATGCTGTAAAATCCTCTGGTGTCCTTTATTGTGCAGTTTTGTAAACACCACAAATCTTATCGACTCTCATCCCATACCTGTAAGTTGCATATATATAAGCTACTACTCCTTGTAGTAGTTTTCCTGCATGAAAAGCAATACAAGTTTTAAAGCACCCTTTTCACTTCCACACCAGAATCTGACCCAAGAGAAGGCATGGCACTCTTGAAGCAACATTAATAAGTACCAAGGATCATGGTGAAACCTCTCTTCTGAGGTATCACTCTTTTTTTGCAATTTGTTTCCAGCACAAGCTGAAAGCAAAGCACATCCACATGACCATTAAGGCTAGAATGATTCATGCCTGCTCTTTAACAATAAATTACCTATGGATTTCTGAAGACCCCAATTCAGTTCTCATTATAATCTCACAATAAGCACTGCCATCTATGCCCTTCAATGTTTGACATAAATTATTTGAGGCAGTATGTATTTCATCTTCGTTGATACAAGAAATTACAAGTGGCCTAATGGTTAGTGACAGAAGTTGACATATCAAAGGATTCAGAGGAACATAAACAAAAAATAAATCACCGTCCCACTGCCCCTCCCCAATACTAAATTCCTCATTTTACAAAGACCATATAATCCTTTCATTTTCAAACAAATACCACTGTATCACTGTTATTCTAGCATAAGCTAGCATAAAGCTTACAATAAGGACATGTTTAATGTGCTTTTTAATAGCCCTGTTTGAAGGACTTCTTACTGACATCATATCGCTGGGCAATCCAAAGGGGATTACATGTGTCAGCCCAATCAATTGATGGTAATTGTAACACAAAAGACCTATCTGAGAGCTCACACAGGCACAGTAAACTGTGCTTCTATATTCGCCTACCTTGTTAAAAAAAAACAGCTATTAAATTAATTGGCACTAAAAGCATGTAATAGTTATCTAATCTATTAATTTTTAGTTTAATATTAACTAGGGTGTCTCCTATGACAAGTATTTGACCTGTAGAAAAAGAATGGAATAAGATCACCCATGCAGTCTTTCAAGTTAACAAAATAGTTGCTTGAAGGAAAGAGGCGAAGGCATTCTTTAGCCTCTGCCTCGTACTCTAAGATTTTATTTGTTTTCATACAAGTATTGACTTTATGTGGGGCCAACCCAGTTGTGCCTGACGCAGCATGTTTCTCTGCAAACTTCAGAGCTTTCAGCCCAGCCGGGGGGATGGCAGAGGCCACATTGCCACTTTGCAGAGCGTAGAGGGTGCGTTCAAAGCTTACAGCAGCTATTCGGTCACAGAGGGGCACAAAGAGGCCACCGTCCCGCTTGTCAAGAAGCACTGGGTACCATTGGCTTGAGGAGTGGACTCAGGAGCACTCGTCATCTCCAGGATGTCAGTCCGTGCACAGAAGCTAAGGAGATAGCCTGGGCATCAGCATCCTCTTCCCATCTGTCACGTTGCTTTGCTTCTCCAACCGAAGGGTTCAGGATAGGAAATCACCAGGCTGCCCTCAGGGCCTGATCCTCTGGAGGTGCTGAGAGCTCACACTCTGTTGCAATCATTCGGAGCTGCAGGTATTTAACTCCTTGCAGCATCCGCTCGCTATGGCTTAACTCTGTTTCCACCTCAGCCTGCAGCACACCCATCACAGAGGTCAGAGTCAGCTCTCAAAACCAGCACAGTTATTCTGATTTATATTGGTGTTGCTGAGGTCAGGCTCAGTCCCACTAATTCTGAGCAGTGCAGGATTAGACCTGACACAAGTCCAAAACCCCTTTAGCAGTCAATTAGTCCTAATTATGGCAAAAATCATTTGCCACCTTCTACTCCCCTTCAAGGAGAGGTTTTGGGAAAGCATCAGGAAGAGCAAGATAAATATCCAGAACACAAATCATGATTTCACCCTTTTGAAAAACTGCATTTAGGAGGCTGACATGATTTATTGATCTCGGTAAAAGCAGCGTTTCTGGCTGGAGCGCTGCAGCTCCGGGGGAGTGGCTGCCACAAGCAGCGCATGCACCTGCGGCGTTATCTGGCACGTCCCCATCACCACTGCGATAACGCACCCTGGGCAGTTCCTGTGTTGCCATGAAGTTGGCAGAGTTGCAGGTTAAATGCAGTAACACGTGAGTGAAGAGTTTCAAAGAGATAAATTCATTCCCTGAGAATACTCAGTCACCAACTAATCTCTCCTATTCCAAATAGTTTTAAAATAAGAACATGTTTTATTTATATGCAGCCTACCTGCCAAGGCTTTCTAAATACCTCACAAAACAAATAAAAAGCATTAAAAGGAACCAAAGTGATCGCACAGAGCAAAACTTTACAAAGAGCCAACGCTGCCCTACCGATGAAACTAACACCCATTTTTGCTCTGCCATTTTTGGGCAGAGAAAGTCAACAAGGAGGGTTAGAAGTTATATCCTCTTCATAGGCCAAGTTAAATGACCCTCTTTAAAATTATACACTTCCATCTGTGCAAAAATACACACTCCTCTGTGTTGACATTGACTAGGACTGAGCAGTCACTTATGGTGAGTGCAGCAACTGATGATCTTTTTCACTGGTGGTGCGCAAGCAGAGTTATGGTAAACTTGTCTGTAGTGATGAAAAATAAGAATGGAAGTTAGGTGTACAAATATGTCTTCTGAAAAGACATCTTCCACTGCTATCCCAGTAAGGTGAGCAGTAAAAATAATACTGTAAATTTCAAAAGACCAAGCTGATTTGTGTCTCTGAAAGTCCTCAAACCTTCCTGTGGCAGGGCAACCTTAGATCATTAATCTAATAAAAAAAATATTGGTTTTTTGGTGACGCCATCACCTGCAGAGGTACGATCCGATGAATCACAGAATCACTACGGTTGGAAAAGACCTGTAAGATCATCAAGTCCAACCATCAACCAACACCACCATGCCCACTAAACCATGTCCCGCAACACCATGTCCACACATTCCTTGAACACCTCCAGTGATGGTGACTCCACCACTTCCCTGGGCAGCTTATTCCAGTGTCTCACCACTCTCTCAGTAAAGACATTTTTCCTAATATCCAGTCTAAACCTCTCCTGGTGCAACTTGAGGCCATTTCCTCTTGTCCTGTCGCTATTCACTTGGGAGAAGAGACCAACACCCACCTCTCTGCAACCCCCTTTCAGGTAGTTGTAGAGAGCGATAAGGTCTCCCCTCAGCCTCCTCTTCTCCAGGCTAAACAACCCCAGCTCCCTCAGCTGCTCCTCATCAGACTTGTGCTCCAGACCCCTCACCAGCTTCGTCGCCCTTCTCTGGACACGCTCCAGCACCTCAATGTCCTTCTTGTAGTGAGGGGCCCAAAACTGAACACAGGATTCGAGGTGCGGCCTCACCAGAGCCGAGTACAGGGGCATGATCACCTCCCTACTTCTGCTGGCCACACTGTTTCTGATACAGGCCAGGATGCCGTTGGGCACACTGCTGGCTCGTATTCAGCCGTCTGTTAATCAACACTCCCAGATCCTTTTCTGTGGGGCAGATGACATTGTTTCAATGGAAAATGGAATTTAAAATAGAATCCGAGTATGGATGCAAATCTACCAATATATCAAGTGTACTAAAGAAATACCAAGTGCTGCTGGAATTGGGGGATACCAGGTCCGTACTAATTGAACATAAAAATCAGAGCCACTGAAAAGGATTGTACCTGAAAAGCATGAATACTGAATAAACCAGATAAACTTGTCAGGTGAAAAGAAAACACACAATATAGAATTGGTTTTGTTCATTCCTTTTAGTTAGACGACAAATTATTATATTTCTTCCTACAGGTTCCTTCATGGTGAAGAGTGTGAGTGAATGGTGACTCTGTTCAACGTTCAGGATTTGGAGGTAATGTCTCTATCTGTTGCTCTTTTCCCAGGAAGGAAACTGGAGGTATGGTGCAACAGTCAAAATTATTTTTATTTATCCCCTCTCCATTTAACTGCTTCATAGAAATTGCTCTTTGTAAAGCTTGGCTGCTTTTCCATTTTGTCAGATTTTCTTTTCTTACCTTCACCTCATGTGGTGTTTTCCATGGACACCATTGTTCATCCCTTCAGAACCCAAATAACTAAAGAAGGAAAAATCACTGCATTTTAAGAAGACCAAGAGGAAAGTTTTAAACTCTTTGTTCACCAGCTGCACACCACCTACCCAGCTCAGCTGGGCAGAGCACAGGACCGTGAAACAGTGTGGAGAGAGCAGCTCTTTCACAACAAGGAACAAAGACTTCTGCTTTGCCTGGCAACTCCTTTCTCACTTCTCTCTGTGCATCTGCAGGGTGGACAGATTATGGTCTGGACCATGGTTTGGGAGAAGGAGCTTGAGAATGCATCCAGCCTTGACTGAAGCTTCAGGCGCTACTGCAGTGTATAAAATAAAAATATGCAGAAAAAAAAAAAAAAGGCTGTGGTCAGATTTTAGACCATTTAAAATGGAATTCCAAACCCTTGTGGCATTTCAGCCTAAGATGTCAAGGAGCAGATTGCAAGACCAGCTATTCACAGCCACTAGACTTTGGTTCACCTGCAATTAGCAAAGATGCAAGAACTGTATTCACACTGGTGGCTGTGCACATATAGCATAAAAGCCACGCTCCTTTTCTCCATTGACTCCCTAGGAACTGGGTCCACAGCCCTGGAGAACAGCTAATCTGAATTGTACATTCTTCGCTTGAGATTTGGTGCTGTGCTAAGCACCATGCCACTCTCAACCACCACAATAAGCAATTTAATGAAGACCGTGGACTAACCATTTCAGCACTGTGTTTGCAGATCAGGTGTCCTTTCTTCATATCTTATGGGGAAGGCTTCGATTCTCTTCCCCATGTTGTTTGTGTGCCTGTAATTTAGTTGCCAGCTGCAGAGCAGTGTGTTTTATTACAGATGGATATACTAGAGACAGTCAAGATAAAGATTTAATAGTGTAAAATTCCTGCCATTTCCCACCAGCAATACAGCACCCAATGGTCACAACAATTAGGTGCAAAGGCAGAGATTAGTGTTATATCTCAAAAATCAATCAAAAACTACCTGCTCTTTTGATCTAAATGACAAACAAAATATATTTTCTTTACAAGCATACAAGGACTGTTAAGCATCTCTGCTCTGCTTAGAATGGTTTCGTTTTAACTTCCTATGAACAACAGGGCCAGGATCTCAGCAGTAGAACTTTCTTACATTCTTCTCTGTTGATTTGTTAGTGCTCTTGAGAGATAAAAATCATGATTTTCATAATAAGTGGAGTTAGTGAAGTATGTTTGGAATTTGAAAGAAGTGTTGAGCTCATGGTGTGCATCTCATTCCAGTTAGGCAGCCTTTTGCAAGCGAATGAAAGGCTCAAATGCAAAGTACAAATTATTCCTTGTCCTTCACAAGTGCCTGACAGCATTGATCCCTTTGAGACTGCAGCACATCATTAGTTTCTTTGCAATACCAGTGCTGGCTGTGCAGTTGGCACCAAGGTATCTTGGTACGTTGACATTAGCAGTGACATTAGCTAATGTCACTAGAATTCCAAAAATGTAGAAAATAACTTACTGTTTTAATCTTGTCAGGATAAAAGGGCATAAGGGCTTTGTTTTTACTGTTCTTTAGACATCTGAACATTTCTTTTCTGTGTGACAGAATTTCCCTAGAACAAGATGGGTCAGTGTGCTGTTCATGTGGTCAGCAACTGAGCATTACTTTACACAGCAAAATGACAGCAGGGGAGGACAGGGAATATTGTGGTTAGTACACCGCAGTACGATTCAGGAGATGTATGTATAGGTCCTGGTTCTACTGTAGATCAGCTTCTGTGATCCTGAGCAATTCCCTTCACTTTTCAAAGCCTGACTTCACACTGTTGTGCTAGTGCTTTCTGCTCCTTCCTCCTAGTCTTTGCATGTCTGGATCAGACAAATTGTAGCCGAATCTAAAACTGAACTTCAGAAAAGTGCATTTTTTCTATGTACCTTATACAAGGCATCCCTTCCTCTAGGCGCTGCTGTAGTACAAATTATCATTAATAATAATATGTGCTTTGCAAAGAGTCTTAATGCCATAATTATATGGTTAATTATATCAGGAAAGTGAGTAGTCTGAATAGGTCTCACCGTGTTCTGGCTAGAAAAGTATTTCTCAAACTGCAGAGCTTGCCTTTTCTGGCACAGCAGAAGCGCAGGTAGGAGCCATCCATAACCCACACCACGAAGCAAGATGCGGCACTGCCCCTACACAGGATCTGATGCAGACAAAGGGGAGCAAATAGTTCCCAAGATAATAGCAAGTAAGAGGATGCTGCTATCATTATCATGGCAATCCAGCTAGCCTACACTCCTTAAAAATGAACCATCAGCTGGATGATTGAGCTTTCACACAATCACAGAATCATTAAGGTTGGAAAAGACCTATGAGGTCATCAAGTCCAACCATTAACCCAACACCACCATGCCCACTAAACCATGTCCCACAGTGCCACGTCTACACGTTCCTTGAACACCTCCAGTGATGGTGACTCCACCACCTTCCTGGGCAGCCTGTTCCAGTGCTTCACCACTACTTTGTCTGATAGCTGGAAATTAAGTACAGTTACAGAAAATAAAAATGTACTTTGAGTAGTTTCCCTTTTCCTACCAGACTCACACAGACTCAGCTGTCGCCAGCTGTTCGGCCACCAAGATCCTGACATTGAGAAAGCTGGGAGATGGCAGTCCTTGAACTTCTTGTTTCCAAGGCTGCAGCTCCACCTATCTCACCAGCACTTAGAATGGTTAGAGGAGAGTTTGCTTTGACATTTCCCACCCTGGTACAAGCACCCAACTGTGCTGACCAAGGTTTTGCACCTCTTCATCACACACAGTGGCTGAAGTGGGTAAGTTGGAAGACAGATGGATGGCAACAAGTGCTAGTGAGGTACACTGGTCCTCAGCTGGCTCCCCCAAAGCCATATACTACTTGTTGAATATTAAGGGAGAAAGGACCAAAGGATCTGCCCATGCGAGAGGGCTGGAAGTGGAAGAACTGATGTGGATTTGGTCTGAATCAGTTAGGGGTGTTTGCATTCACATCTCTGCCTCTTAGGCATAAACTGAAAGACCAAGAGCACCAAAAACCATGGTGACATTCAGCAAATTGAGCAGGGAAGTGATTTTTCACCCACCAGTTAAGAAGCAAAAAAATGCAGACCAAAAAATATCACCAGCATCTCTATTGTGTTGTGTTCTCAGCAGAGAGGTTACCAGGCATCCGTAGACCATAATTCAGAAGCTGAAACAGTCTCCAGTGTGAAGAGAGGGAACATTAACTGATAATATCAAAATGAAATATCATTTTGTAAACAAGTAGCCTTATGATAGGAAAAAAACCAGAATAAAATACAATAAAAAAGACTTGTCTTAGACTTCTTACTATCAGAAATAAACTTTGACTATGCATTGTGATATCTATTGTCACAAGAAGACAGATGGTGTTGACACAGTATGTGATTACTGAGATAGATTTTCTTGGCCAAGACAAATATTTTAATTGAAGAGAAAAAAAAATATTTTTCATTTCTTTTTAGAGCTGCAGTTGTTTGCAATCCAGTGGGGAAAAACAATTATCTCATTACTCTTTTTTCCTGCTTCTTTTCCAAAGGAACAGTAATAAAAATGCATTCAAAATCTGAAAAATCCAACCAGCTCTAATGTTTCCTCATGTTTCCTGTATTCCTGGATTGCAGTGGTAATGATAGTCACATACAGCATGAGAAGGGTGTGGAAAATGGAAACAGAACATATCCAGCCCTGCCTTCGAACATAAGGAGCTTCACCTGTGCTCGAAGGGAAGATCTAGGAAACCTGGCAGAGAAAGGTAACACATCTGGAGTGTTTTGGCTGTCACGTAAAATTTGAAAAATGTACAGCCCTGTTACAAAACTTGCATTGTAACAACCTCCTTTCTTACATCCTACTTTCTTAAATTCTATTGGTTTCTGAAATTGTCTACAGGGTTCTATGAAATGTATATTGGTTTCTTCTTGTTTCTGTTTTTTATTGAGTCCCCTGGTATTTTCTACCTAAAGGAACATATAGCTCTCAAAAAAGATGAGAACTTGCACCTCATATCCCTTTGGCTGCTCTCCTCTGATTCGCAGAGAAAGCCTATCAGAGCATACTGAAAAAGAGACTTAGGGATGGTTTCTTCATCATCTGCCACAGACTCCCATAGATGCCCTCAGTCAAGTCACGTAATCATATGCATCAATTCATAGATTGGAAAGATTTATAGTGCTATTGTGAGACTGCAAATGCAGAGTTATGCTCTTGTTGGCCTCTGAGGCTGTGCTAGGGAGCCATACGCTCAGGTTGTCCCCGCTATAGGGATTCCTTCCGCTGCAGCATCCCGTCACGTCCCGTCTAGCAGCACCTGACAGGATTCCAGTTGGAGCTTGTACTTTCAGCCAAAGGCTTTCAAGTTTGATCCCTTCAAATCTCTGAAGTTCATCCGTACAATTACCTCTGCTGTTCAAAGCAACCCAGGGCTTAGATGGAAATAAAGAACACGAAAGGATTTCCCAGGGTGCTCCTGGAAACTTGAAAAAAAATGGGAAAAGAAGAAAAAAAAAAGAAGCAGCATTACACCTTGAAGTTCTTGCAGCGGTGGCAGTTCATCTGACATTAAAAGGCCAAATTCTGCTCTCGGGTAGTTGCAACCAGCCTGAACTGTGCTACTGTGCCATAGCTGTTGGTGCAGGAGCCATGAGTCCTGATGGTTCCACACACAAAGCAAGGACAGCCTCCAGGATCCATGAGGATCTGGAAACTGAATTTGTCCTAAAAAGCCCTGAGGATGTTTGCTGGCAAGCAGACACACCTCTCCCAAAGTGTGTGTCACATTTTCAGCTGGAGACGGCACCTCTGCAGAATTCAAGCTCTGTCAGACTGAGGCTCCCAACCCAGTATTATATCAGAGATTAATTCATGTAAAAATAGCTATTTATAGGACGTATCATATATTAACTGTATGCTATATAATAAACAGCACTTTTTCCTTTAAAATCGTTACCCATGAACCATGAACTTTAAATATTGCCTACACCTTATTCCCTTCCTAGCTTCATCTGTCCTGTTTCCAGCATTGACCTTACTTCCTGCATTTCTCTTTCTTCTCTTGCTAATTAGGGATATTTGTATTTCTTAGGAGGTCATCTGATCTTGCTGCTTATTTCCCACTTGGATCAAAACTCTTAAAAAAAGTTTCAGCTTTTAAAACACATTTTACGAGATGCCTATATATATAACTAACCTCTTAGGATCAGTTTTGACCTACATCTTTTTATTCTATCATAATAGGCTTATCTTTACCTGATGCTTAAAATATTCTTTTCACCTGAGTGATTCTGTCATTTACACTTTCTTTCTCTTTCTGTCTGTTAAGAAAACATTACAAGGAAAAGAAAAATCGTCTATTGGATACAGCCTGTTTGCACTGGGCACACATGTTTATGAATCAGATAAGACCTTTGTGTGTCAGGTAGGTGGTGGCACTAAAAGCTTTATATATCACGACATCAAAGCAGCGAGGAGATGAAAGAGCATATTTCTGCATCATAAACAATATTTACATATTGTGATATTCCAAGAATCTTTCATTTAAACAGGTGGAAAAACAGGGAAGCAAGCACACATGTAAAGCAAAGTCTTACTTGTGGTTGATGATTAAATTTTATATGGCTTTGATATAACCACTGCAATTAAGTGCAGTGATGAGCAGGGACTTGTTTTGCTCTTTATAGGGTACACATTGTTTACTAATCCCTGGTTCATATGATAAATCCATCATCATCTGGGCACAGCTGCAAATAAAATTTTAAAAGGACAATTTTCACTCTATGGAACAAATTTCAGACTTTTTCTCTCTCCTGTGCACGTTCTTCTCCCCTCCCCCCTCCTTGAAATGTGCTGTCCTTAAAACAGCAGCTTTTATATATTCAGACTTTCTGGATGGCGGTAGCTATTTTATATGACAAATTCTACCGTTTGTCAGGCTCCAGATAACACATATGCAATGTAAACAGAGGCTGGAGATTCATTTACTATTTCAGTTGAAGGTGGCTGTTAAAAACTGGAATGTGCTCAATCACCGCAAATCAACACACTGCAATTTTCACTTTTCCTGATTTTGAGCATTCATCACCACTTGCTCTTCACCCTTGAAAAGAAGGGCAAAAAGACAAATTACTTTAATTAGGAATTAGTTATGAGAGAATGAGGTGTTCTAATTATATCTAGAACCTCTTAAATAGTTTCACTCAGGCTTATTTGATTTCTTAATTACTGAAAGAGAAAAGCCGCACACAAATTGCACCAGTTTTTGAAAACAGAAATGCTGTCATTCATTTGATATTATGGATTAGTCTACAATGAACAGTGGTAAGGCAATAACACCTCCAAGACAGCACATGCATTAGCAGAGGATAAATTTTTTTTGTTGAAACATTAGATAATCACCTTCTTCCATAGCTCAAAATACATGGTTTTATACACTATGGTGTGAAACCATAGATGTGACAGGCTGTAATGATTTATTTATGAGACATTATTCTTTGATGCAAGAATACATTAGGTTAGAGATCCCATTTCCACAAATATAATATGTCATGCACTGCATCTGAGCTCCAGTAAGATACTGTAGGCTGTGAGGTTCATTTTGTATATCTAAAACTGTGTATAAATATGTATTTTATGACTATATCAACAGCCAAAGTTGCACAACAGTTTCCCTTTTAAAAGAGCCTTCAAAACATATTTGTCTCAGACTTGTCTGAAAATACATATCAAACTGGTGATAGGGTCTAGGAGAATGTCTTGGGGACAGCATTTGATTATGAATAGTTTGAATATTGTTCTTTGTTATGGATGTTGAATGTATCTATTTTATCTACTCCAGGAATTTGTGGATCATTTTGAAAATAACTATTGTGATTGTTAGCAGCATTTTTCAACTATACCATCACTCGTCTTAATAACATGCCCAACTACATCTGGATCAGGGAGTGCAGCTCAAATTTTGAACCTCTCTACAAATTACTTTCACGATTTCTTATTTTGTTTTTCTTCCTCTGTTTTCTACCTCTCTTACTGAGGGTAAAATCCCCAAAAGTCTCGGTCTTGTTTGGACTCTTCTCCCAGCGAAGCCACCAGGCAGCGTTTACCACACCTGCAAGCCCACTCAAGCAGGATCAGGACTCGATGCCCAGTGTCTCTGAGACCAAGTGTAAGGAGGGACTGTGAGGTCCCAGCATCTCCTTTCTCATGGAATATTCTTGTTCGAGCAGTGGCTGCCTCCGGCAGATGGAAAAGCTCCTAGCAAAGTGATTTGTGTGAGGGGAGGAGAAGGGGCTAGGAAAAGGTCAGGCACATGCCATGCCTCTCACAGAAATACTTTAAGGTCTTTTGAAAATTCCTTTTGTGGAATGTGTGATGAAGTCAGGATTCAGGATCAGGCCCATATTTATTCAAAAGATCTCTATCAATTAGTTTTCTTTTAATAGTTGTATAGTGCTTGAGGGTCTTGTGACAGAGCAGCCCGATTCAAGGGATGTCAGGATCAACTACTTCCTTTCTTTATCACCCGTTGTCATGATAAGCAGTATGTGCAAATGGAGGCATGTTTCTTTTCAAGCCTCACATAAAATATTATTTTTTCTTTCAACATCTCTGAAGTCTCATAATTGTAGTCATTGATTATCAATGGGCTGTGTTTCCTAGTTCATCGGAGTTGCTTTGCAGTGCCAAAAACCTAGTGAAACTAAAATGTCCAATTACACAGGCGAAAGCACTGCAAGGGGACATGTTCAGGAGAGGATGGGGGATTTGCAGTAGCAGCTCTGACGTGAGGACTGTCCCATAATTAAAAATCTGGAGTTGACTATTAACAAGAACTAGAGTGGCTGAATGAGGTGGCTGTGTGTCATGTGTGTGGTACACATGTCTGTGCTGGGTCTGCAGGTGGGTATGAGAGCTGATTATGAGCTCTTTTGTGCAGAAGAAAATGTTTTTAAACAATTTTTTACAATAGAATTCTGATTTTTTTTTTGCTTTAGTATTTTATTAACATTATTTTTTCTTTTGCCTTCAAACCAGCTTGATTATTAAACGTAACATAGTATATTCATAGGGAAAACATCAGTAATAAAAACTGCACTGAAATATGCCTTAGTTGTCAAATCAAAACATTGTCTTTATTCATTAATGACTCATAAACTTATTGTGATTTCTGTTTTTATTGCAGTTCAGACAGGAATATTTTCAAAACACAAGATGTTTTCCAGATACAGGAAAATTAATTCATCTCACAGCTTTAGCAACCTAGAGGTGAACCAAAACCAATTCATTGTCCCTATTAAAAACTTCCTATGACAAACATCCATATAGCCATCTCCTAGAAATGTGTGCTCTGACTCCAAGCCCCCTGGAGTTTATACTATCCCTTAACTTAGTTTGGGGTCACAGTCCTTCCTTTACTGTTTACCTAAAGACCTCGTGCCTAAAGCTTATCTGCTTTCCCCAATGCATCAATCAGGCTAATAAAATCTGTTTCTTCCTCCTGTATATAACTTGCCCTACTCATATCTTTAAACCCTCATGACTTCATTAATACTACTGTATTAAACATTATGAACCTTCATGGTGCAGTTTAAATTAAAAATAACAGTAACAAGTCATTGGAAATCTTTTTCTAGGCATCATTTTGGGCTCCTGAGGAAATGTGTAAGTTTTTCCTCAAAGTCCTTTGTTTGTTTCAAGGGTGATTTCTTATTCATTAGGATATCTAACTGTACACATAAATATAAAGTGTTCCCCTAAAAGAGGGTCATCCCAACTTTCAAAGCTTGGTTTATACTTGGGAAGTATACCTTGAAAAGTATAAAACACAAGCACAGAGAGAGAAAATAAAAACCTAAACCATGCAGACAGCCACATGCCACCATGCACCGTCTGACGCTCCAGGACCCTCACACTTTGAAGGAAATGGAGAGGGACTTTGGGGAAAGGAGGCCAGAATGGAGCACCTAAGCATCTGGGGATGAGTCAGAGGCTGGGGAGAGCAGGCTCAGAGGTAGAAGCTGGGTTTTGGGAAGAGGGGAAGGTGAGTGTTGGGGCTGTGAGAGAGAGGTTTTAGGAGCCTCTGAGAGGGAAAGAAGGGCTGGGAACAGGCAGTGGGGCACAGGGATATTTTGCACCTCTGGAGCAGGCATGGATGTGATCTCCATCCGATCCTTCAGTGCATCCCCAACCAGGTCACCCACCTCCTTCAGTCCTTTGGGAGTCAGGGCACACTACTGGGTCCCTAAACTACTTCTGGACTCAGTTAACTCCTCCCACAGTCCACACTGCTGCCTACCTCAATGACCTCTATTTTCACATTTGCTTCTCCCACAGGGGATGAAGAGAGAAGGAAGAAGGCAAAGGATGCAGGGAGGGGGTCAGGCCCTGTTCCTGTCGTGAGTAGCAGCTATGGGCTGTAAGAGACCTGCTCCTCCCACTCCGTGGAGGAGAGAGATGGAGAATAAGAGGTTGTGGCTGCTGTAACTGGTCCTCATGCATCCCTTTGCAAAAGCTCCTCCTGTGAACAAAGATGCTTCTTCCACCTCATGGGAAGAGGATGCTCCACTGCTTGCTTCAGCCTGCTATACTTTTGCAGAAATTGCCTACGTCACCAACGTCACCTATGTTCAAAGCCAGGTCTGTAATGGGCAGTGGGTGGTTCTCATCTAATTAAACAGAGGTACATAAATGTGCGTAGAGTGTGCGTTTAAGCTAGTCACCCCAGGCTGTCGGTATAGTCAGTGAGGACCATGGCAGGCTATGCATAGGAACCTTGGCCGTGATTCATGTCGTCCTAAAGTAAATGCCTGTAATAGGTCAGGCAAATTGCACCCTAAAAGCACTTATTTCTCTTCCTTGACTATAAAGGGAGCCTAGAGTGATTAGCACAGCTGTAGACATCTACTTTGTAGATGTTGAAAGATAAATGACATGAATCCCACCCTCACGTCTGTACAAACATCTGAAGAATTTGCCATAATGACGGCGGTTTAGCTGTGGCCTGCAAAGCACATGACAGCAACATGTGGAGATGCTTCTAGCTGCCCTTTGATTACTGCTCAGCACCAGCAGTTTGCAGAGGTGTCTCAGGGCACCTGTTGCTGCAGTCACAAACAGCCTGTTGGTAGGAAGGGGCCCAAACGTCAAAAGGTTTAGAGATCCCTGAAAGGGATTCAGACTCTCCAGGACCCAATTAGGACATTTCATTTGCAGGTAGAGATATCAATATGTTGATCAGAAAACAAGCATTTTTCTTCTTGAGAAATCCAAGGCAATTTCTCAGGTGGAGGAACAAATTGCTAGTACTTCCAGGAACTCCAGAGGCTGACGAGAACAGCCTCAATCTTAGTCTTAGGAGCTACCTAAAGGATCTGAGCAGGGATGCATCCGATAGTTGTATCATCCCCTCTCTGAGGAGCTGGGGCCTATGAGGATACAGTGAGTCAATCTCACCGAATAAACAGCAGAAAAGAAAACCCTTCTCAGAGTTCCCACCTACGGCCTTTCAAGCATTATTAGGCATTTTACAATGATCTTTTCCTTTTTCCTTTTAAGCCTACGGTCACGAGAGGCTCTGGGATCTATCTACCAACTGCTATTTTTCATCCCTTTATTTGTCTTTTCTCCAACAGCTTGTACCTTGACAGTCTTCCCCCCAAACTAGAGTCCTGCATGGGGCTCCCCACGGAGCCCTCACAATGACGACTCTTCATTTAGATGGGGGCAGTCGATAAAGAGAGACATAAGGCACTCCCTTCTCCCTGGGAACAGTATGCATCAACTCTGGAGCACATCCCAGCTCTTGCCAGCACAGTAAGTGAGAGATTTTGTCGTAATCATTTTAATATCTTTCAAATGGCTGCATGGATGGATAGCAGTCCTGGAAGAATATACACTAGAGGGTAGTCAGGGAGCATGATTAGTATTGGGAACAAGTATTTTTCTTGGCACAGGACGAGGGACGAGCGTGCCATTTGATAGATAGTGAAACACGGCAAGAATGCTGCTCAGTAGCAGATGCCAAACATTCTCTTGTGTGCATTGAAGAAAATGAGTTTTGTTTTGTTTTGTTCTGTTTTGTTTTTGTTTTGTTTTGGGTTTTTTTTAAATCATAGGGGAAGGGAGGGGGCTTCCCACTGTCTGCAATAGCACACATGGCAGTACCTGCCTCCGCACTGTGATCACAGCATCTGGGAGCATTTTCTATGTGTGATACTGTTTCTCGCAGCTTTGTTTTCCAGGGTTAATAAACCATTTGAAAACAGTGACCTGGCTTTGATTTTGTTCTACAGCCCTTTGGAGGAGTGCAAACCTCCACAGTCCTCATCTTTCACACATATACATGCACAGCATCTCATTTTCCAGATTGGTATCTTCCAAATGTAAAAATTTCCAAAGAAAAAAAAGGGTATTTCTGAACAGTTTGTGTACTCCTTTAACTTAAAACAAAGCTCTATGTTGACGAGGTTTTAATTTGATATGTTTTAATCCAGCACCATAAACTTTGGAACAAAGTCTTCAGGTATTTACAGAGAAAAAAACCCAACAATTATTTAATTTTCAAGTAGTGTCTGGTGGCCATCCAGAGCAATGAGCTTTTGATAAATATTTCATAAGGATTTTTAGCAAATGTGTATTATCTGCTTTACACTACAGACACAGACAACTTCTTGTCCCTGGTGTTGATGACTTTTAACCTAAGGCATCTCAGAGCACAACATGACATGATAGCATGCAACCACTCCTTTGGACTAATTGCAGCTCATGTCAAGAATTTTCCCACTCAAGAAGTTACTGGGATAGATTTAGCATTATAAAATATAATAGATCTGCACGAATGCAAATATTAGAGGTCCCAAGTACATATTTAGCAGTAGTATCTAATAAACTTCTACTAAACTAGCACAGGCTGTGGAGAAGGATGGCTCCTTGAGATCAGTGTGGAAAAACGTTAACAAACCACAGTATTTCCAAAGCCATCACTGGGACTTTGCCATTATATTAACTTGCTGACAGTGTTTTATTTCTTACGAAATGAGTTACCAGGATGAAAAAACCAGCCCTTGGCCCAGGAGAGGGATTGCCTGCTGAAGTGCAATGCAGCTGCTCTGAATCACTCAGACGAGGCATTTCACTCCTGTCCTGAGTTGGCTTTCTCAGCTGTGGCCTTTTCCTTGCGAGGGGACAGCTAACTATGCTCTCCTCTGAAACCCAGATTAGTGGACAAATCTGGAAGGCTAAACAAATCCTTCTTCCTTTTGAACTAAGCCCAAGAGAAACATCTGGGTGAAAGAAGAGCCATCATAAAGCTTTTCCCCCAACTCAGACTCTTCCGAAGTTTGGATACAACACTTCATTCTTCATTCTTTTCTTCAGGCTTGTGAAAGTAGAAGTGTTTTCTCCTCCTCTCAATTTTACACGTTCAATCATGCTACCTGCTGTACTTGGAACAGTCTTTCACATCCTTTCATGAAAACTCCTCCCACCTCTCTGTACAGAGCACTCCCACAGGAATGCTTCCCCTTCTTTTCCTCCAAGGTCATTGTTCTCCTGAGAATTTGCTTTACCTGCGACCTGCTGTGGCATTCTTCGTTTTCTCCATATTATCCTGTGTGTTCCTCAAGGATACCTACCTTGTCACATATTTCATTACCGGAGAAGTAAACCGAAGCCCAACTGAAGTTAATGGCAAAATTCCCATCAACTTCAACAGAGCCAGGATTTTGCTCAAAGTATTCAAATGAGGCCTCAGTTGGATGTCTGTGATGCAGATATTTCTGTGTGCAAGGGCAAATCGCATCTGCTGTCTGCATTTAAAGCACATTGAACAGCTGGTATTTTCAGTGCTGTATTTCTTTCTAAAATAACAAATTTCATCTGACAACAATGTAGAATTTTATATAGCATGAAAAAACAAACTAAGAAACAACTTAATTTATATAAAGGTTTTGTTTTTTCTCTTCAGCTGGCAAATTTATATATTTGCAGATATCTTATCTACATGTTGCTGTTTCCTTGAGCGCCTCAAACAATAAATCGAAACATGCCTCATGGTAACATTGTTGGGTATTTTTCTCTCACCCACATACATACCTACAAAGGTTTAAAATACAACTTTTGAAAAGATTCAAGACTGAAGGGGGAAAATAATCTTATTATGCAACAATTTATTGTCCTGCCAAATGTGGGTGCCTTGGAAGCTTGAACAACCCGCCAACACACCTGTGTACATTGGCATTAAGTTAAATCAATAACAAAAACCAGGCCTGCAGCCAATTACCTGTCACATGGAGATTCATTTTAAGTGGAGATTTTACAAGCATAACTTGAATCATATCTGAGTTATAAGATAGTCCACATAAGATATTTACAAAGATGTTTGAATTTAGAATAATGTTTACCAAAAAGCCATGTATAAGAATGTTACTAAAAAGCACTCAATAGCCATAATAACAATTGATTTTCCTTCACAGCAGAGAAGAGTAATTTACAGTAATACAGATATGAGAAAAAAATAAATAAATGCATTTTCTTTAAATTACAGTTTCTTGTGATCATCTTCTTATATTAGATAGGTCAGAAAAATATCATTCTCTGCTTGAGGTGTTTCATGACCTTCATGTATATACATCACATACAAAACATTTATTGCCTTATAATGATTTTTCCATCAGTTCTTTGGTTGCTTAAAAACAATCGAGATCCCTATTTTTTGCATTTTTTTCCAGTACATGAAGAAGTCATTTGATCAGCATTCCCTCATTTGCGATAGTTGAAATCCAGAACAGGTTCACGAGACATACGTAACTAACGTGCAGTGCAGGGTCCCCTTACAGAGCAGGGTGAAAAGGAGTCAGAACCACAATTCTGCTCCTTCCAGCTCTGCACAGAGAGCATGCATCAAGGCACATCGGGATAGTCTCCTCCTCTGCCAAAGACAAGTATCGCAGGTATCTGCAGCATGTCTTTCAATGAGCCATGCAAGAAATAAATACAGCTGGTGTGCTATTTCACCCTCAACACAAAGAGATCCTGCTGTACTCTGGTTTTCATTTGTAAGGGACTTCATGTATAGGACATTTAGCAAGATTCAGATGGGATGCAGAGCCAACTTTTATCACATATGAGTTTAAGGATGGTCTTGTAGGTACTTAGTTTGCATAATGGAAAGGGTCCAAATCACAGTTGGTGACAAAACCATGATCTCTGAGATGCTATATGCATCTTCAGCTCCCATCAATTTCAACAGATGTTAAAGGTGCAGAGTATATAGTGTAATTCATCTACTTGCTTTTCTACTTCTGTTTTCACCACTGAGCAACTCAGAGAGTTGTTGTAGGGTTTGGGCTGCTCTCTGTAATCCTGTATTCTAAATACTAATTGCTTAAGGTATATTCATTTGTTAGTATGAATCATGGTAGTTTAAAAAGCAATAGCTTTCACGTTAAAGACGTTACTCATAAAAGCTAGAATTGTTATTTCACCTAGCATCCATTTTCCTGGAATCCTGAAGGCTGGTTTTAAACATGATGAATCAACAGTTCCTTTTGACAAACCACTGTTTCTCCACCAAGGTCACTGCATGTCATCAGAGCAGAACTGGTTTGCGGATTTCAGGACGTGCTGTGACTTGAGTTGCTTGGAAGGGAGGACATCATATTCTCTCCCCTTAAACTCTCTCCCAGCTATCCTCCCACTGTTTCAAAGTCAGTGAATTTGATAAAAATGCCATTTAAGTCTTCTTGAAATTCATCTTATTATGAAATGCACTTTTCCAGTAATATCATAGGAGTTTGGGGGTGACACAGTGCTCATTAGATGCCGGTATAACTGTATGATGGAGAGAGATGGGAAATCCTGTTTTGCAGTTGGTTTAGGTGCCATATTACTTTTGTGAGCTGGGAAAATTTTACTGCTTTACTAGGAATTTGATCAAGTTAAATTTCACTAAGAAAAATAATGATAATGTAATGTTGAAGATATATTACACAGGATCCCACTGCATTAAGTGCTGTATCTACTGAACTAATAGATTGTCTTACCTTCTTCTATATACAATTTATCATTTCCATAGAAGTAAGGATGAAAGTACATAGAAGAAATGAAAACGTCAATCAGAAAGTCTTTGTATACCAGTGCCCTTACTTCTATTTTGCAAGCATCATAGAAAAAGAGATCTTAAAAGTAGAGATGTTAAAAATAATATTTTTTTTTTTGTAGGAGGTGATAAGAATTTTCTTCCAAGAATTAAAATTACCATAGGAAAATTGATTTTATGCTTGTGATTTTGAAGAAGGGCACTCAAGACTGATGTGTAGGAACAACTGAATGTGTATACTCATCAGGACGAGGGGGAGTAGGTCGGCAGTAACTGGTTATGAAGGACACCTAAGTGAACACAGATTTCATTTGAAGTAATTCAGAAGAGGCAGAAAGTAGAAGGACGCAAAGGAGAAGTTACTTGGTTTAAAGCTGAGTTTAGGAAGGTTTTGCCATGGAAATAATAAAGAAATAAAATTTCCATTGCCATCGAAATAATAAAGAAGAATTTGCATTTGTGGATGCCAAAAAACAGAAAAAGAAAAAGGAGGAAAAAGAAAAAAGAGGAGAAAGAAGGAAAGGGGGGGGAAGAAAGAAAAATAAAAACTGTCAGGCACAACTCATGGCAGGAAAGAAGGATGTTATAGTTCAGGGTAAGGTACATTGAAATGTGGTCCTGAGGGAATCAGATCAGAGATGAAGGTGGATAACAAATGAGAAAGACATAGTGTGATTGAATAGAAAGTTAAAGCCTCTAAGTGTTGCGAGTATGGGAGAAATTAAGTAGAAATTAGTAGGAATTAAGTGATATTGATTACAGCAATGATGAAGTAGAAACAGATAGGAGGAAAGTACTGGAAGTAACAGGGAAAAGAAATGTCCAGCCAGGCCCTACGTGGTCAGGGAACACGGGACAAGAAGAGGGTGCACTAAGAAAGAGAAGTCCTGGAAGCAAGACAAGGTAAATAAATTCACACCTCTGGAATATACAGGAGCTGGAAGGAGAGATTATGAACATATTCCATCTAGCATTACCATTTTTACACCAGGAATATTGCTTTGGGGTTAAGCAAAGTGGCCATGGACAAAAGGCAGCCCATGGCTGGGGTGAACAGGAGCAGGCATAAGACTGCATGAATATGTGAGGAAAGTGCAGGTTAGAATGAAGATTAGGGAAAAAGAATGAGAAGAGATGGTGGAGACTGCAGAGGAATGAAGGTAGGAAAAATGAGGAAAGACAGCAAAAGAAACCATGAGGGGCCAGCACAGAGGAGAGGAAGAGGATGGCAAATGCTCTGTTATAAAGATTCATTTTTGTTCCAGTGAGCACTAATTATTAAGAGGTGGGGTTTTTTTACTTTGTTATTTAGTTTATCTTACTTTCCTTATTTTCTTGTAAATGTAGATAACCTCAGTGACTGTGGATTATCATAAAAAGTGACACTCAAGAGGACATTTCCAACTGTTTGCAAACAACTGTTTTCCCTGCCAAACCTGACTTTCTACACTCTCAGATGTTTTTTACTATAAACTCTGTGGTTTATAAGGTTGTCTGTATATTTGGGGATTCTCTACTGAAAAATGTGTTTTTCTTTACATATTAAGATGAAGGAAACAAAACACATTTAGATCCTTCCTCTCAAGTTGACTGATTCTTCAATAAATATTTAGAATAGTGTGAATATTTTGTAAATATATGTAATTTGCAGCTTGAAGTCATTGCTAACGAGTTAATACATGAATTATTTTTCCTGTGCTAGTATACCCAAACCTGAACTGTAATAGAGCAGTTAACTCACTTACTTTTTCCTTTTTTACTATTTCAGATCTTAATTAGTGTAGATCATTATTGCTTAACCATTATCTAAATGACGATACAATTTGCTCCAGGATCATTAAGCGTGCGTCCATCTGTAGCTGGTTTTTCACTGGACTTTACAGCACCTGGATCCTGTTTCTGAACTCGGACTACACTCCCAAAGACCTTTGTTTCCGAAACAATGCTAAATGCTTTCATCAAGGGACACTTGCAGCCACTGAAGTGCAGTGTATCTATCTTTGGGGTTCTAATTTTTATAGCTTTGCCTGTAAGCCCTTTCATCTCAAAAGTAACTATACGACTTCTTGTTTGCCCTCTGTATATACTCCCCTAGCTAAGAAGTGGCTCTGCTTTGCTGCCAGGCAAAATGCCTGTCTGCTGTCAGCCGAAGCATAAACCTAGGAGAATGTATGAGAAATCTTTTTTCCAAAAACTAAAAATTAAATAAAAATATTTTTTTTAAAGCTGATCATTTTCCAAGGGGAAAAAAAAAGTTATAAGAAAACCCTTATAGTTTCTTTTCACAGCTTTAACACTGAAAATAATTAAAAAGCCTACTCCTCACTACCAAGTAGCTTCTTTGAAGCCCCTATTTACTGAATGCAATAAATACTTAGAAGTTATCAGTATCTGTTGTAACCTGGCAGTATTCTTAGATAGAGGATTACTAATTAATTAATGGAGAACTATTGAGTCAGAACTACTTCAGAGTTTGTCCCAGTTAGAGCGTTAATAATGATGGGAGCCAAGCAGAGGGCAGGAATTTATCCTTGAGATCCAACTCAAAGATGGCACTGAAATGCCAACGGCTTCTTCTACCATGCTTCAAGTTGAAAGTGTTGAGAGCTTCTGCCTTTGAAAAAAAAGCCAACAGATAAAGATGCTTTAGGTCAAATATGCCAAGTGTATATGTAACCCCCCCCAAGCTAGAAAGATTTCCTCATTGTTAAACCAGACCTTGACCTGAGATATACCATAATACACACCAGTCAGGCACAAAATGGGTTTCAGCTCTTAAACTAGAGATGTCTGATAGACTATTCCACACAAAATTATGGCCAACATAATGTTCATGGACTGGTCCAAAACTTTATTTAAAATCAAAATTTTCTAGTTGTTTTCTAGAAAACTGTTATCAAAGTGATCTTCTTACCTTTTCTCTTCATTTGATGCTCAAGAAGGAGGTAGGATTTGAAGCACAATATCAGCTGCAACTAAAGAATTTTTAAAATAATAAATGCTGATGCTTCATGTATGACATCTTTAAGAAGCAGGATTTGAATTTTGGTAGCAGGTGGTAAGGTAAAATTTTTGAGTGCAATAACTGTATGTTGACAAACACTACTGTGCACTGTAAGAGAGGCAAAACCAGGCAGAATATTTAAAATGACATTAAAAAAATGGAGTTGTTTTCCATGTTTTACATTCCTCAAAAGAGTATATATAACGGCAATACATATTTATGTGTTTATATTTGTACTTTTATTTGTGTATGTATATCTCACTGCAGTGGAAAAAATCTGGTGTTTTTTAAGTGAAACTGGTATTTCATTATTCTTATGC
The DNA here is from genome assembly GCF_030936135.1 of Gavia stellata. Classification (NCBI taxonomy): domain Eukaryota; kingdom Metazoa; phylum Chordata; class Aves; order Gaviiformes; family Gaviidae; genus Gavia; species Gavia stellata. The sequence continues at coordinate 9,995,059 of NC_082599.1, forward strand.
AGCTATGCTGAGGCACAATTTTCAGTGTGAAATAGATATTACTGAGGCATTTAACATCAAGCAGTCGATGGTGAAACTACAGACACTTTCATACAAAATGCCACGGAGCAAAGTTATTGCATTCTTCAATATTCTTGTTTGAGACCACTTCTGACTTTTATGATCACCCTAATTCAAACTTAAGTAATAGAGAATGTGTCAATACAACTTTCCCTTTAAGTATTGCTAAGGAGCATGCAGGAGCCCACATGTTTGCTTAACTGGCCCTGCAACCAACACTGCTAACAATAAAACCAGAAGTTCAAACTCAGTTCCTTGCTTTCAAGTACGCCCTTCAAACAGCAAATACCAGTTTATCATCCCTCTAAAACAGGGTACATGTTAACCAGGAATAAATCCAACATATCTACACCAAGGTGCTTAGCACATGAGATACCCAGTCATTTTACCAACTTTTTTTAACATGTACTTTCTACCACCAGTAACAACTACTCACGGCATACATGTGTGTGCATGTGTGAGTGTGTGTCTTGGAGATATACAACCTCCCCCACCCTGTATTTTCAAGGACCATAATATACTGCCTGCTTCCTAGTCCTGCAAATACCCTTGAAGTGGAATAATGTTTAACAGAGGGCAATGCTGCGGGAAAACTGCCAAAGAAATGAAGGGTGGGGGAAGTCAGTCAAAGCATTCTGATGAATATTTTTGTACCTCCAAAGACACAACTATTATACAAACATTGACCTATTTGTCAAGCAATCACAGTTTACTATTGCTTAAAGGTCACAGAAGTTTCCAAGATTATTAAATAATGCATGGAGCCAAAGACCAAGGATTTTATTTAAACAGTGGAGGTAACTTTTGTTAGTGAAGGACAACACGATGACAATGTCCCTTTATTTTCCCTTGAAATTTTGTAGAGTTTGCAGTGTAATATAGTAATGGCCCATTTCAGCTGAAAGAGGGAACTCTGCTGCGGAAATGGGGCTCAATGCTACAATAAAATATTACCTGGCTTTTTCTGCCCTTTTGTGTACATTTGTCAGTACATGATTTATATTTTTTTACAGGCATTTCAATGGTGCTAGGGAGTAGCAGCCTATCCACATACATAAATGAATGCAATGATCTGTCCTTATTTGTCTTTCTAATGTGGGTTATGAGTCAGTGCGAAAAGTGCTTTGCAACAATTTAGAGTATGTGCTGTGCACACATGGACAGGAATCAGTAGAGGTTTGTAAAACTCAGTACCTACTTACTTAGGCTCCCGTTAAGACAGCCTCGTTCTAATAAATCCTGCACCTACTGCTTCCCAATGGCTGCAGTTCCTTCAGTTCTCAGTAGGTCTTCCAGGTCACCTCTTCATAGACCTTCAGAGGTGCCTAGCTCTAGCTGTTCCCTAGGGCCAGGGATTCAAGGAGAATTAAGGCTGTCCACATAGAGCCCAGCATGTTTTCTACTCCTCTGAATAGTTTCTGCTAAGCAACAGTCATTGTCCTGCTGTCATTATCCTGGAACAGAGCCATGGCTGAGGGAGGAATGACTTAGGCAAAAATCATATCCCAAATAGCTCATCATCAAATTATTCGTGTTCCCTGCCCAGAAATACCCCTCACTGTATTGCCCCTGCAGACGTGCCGTGTTGAAGGGCTGTCATACTGTGACGCGCTCCCAGCATTGTAAAATGAAAGACAGCAAGACTCCCTCCACCTTGCAAAATCACCTCCTTATTAATCTACCAGTTACAACACAGAAATCAATATGGTCCTCAAAAGGCAGGACATTTTGAGAACAATTCCTTTACTAAATAGTCCTCTGCCTTTCCCCATTACTGATCTCCACACTGCAGGAAACTGGTTAATCAGGGCCGTCATCAGGAGGAAGACTAAGTAGCAACTAGAGCACTCATATGAGTGGTCCCATCTGATGCAGAGAATTGTGCTCCATCAGCATCAAGCTCCAGGTAGTTGCCTTTTTGACAAAGAGATCGAGAAGGGCATGTTTCCCCATTTCACTAAGCAGCCACAAGGTTGTTCTGAGATCTCCAGTGGGATGGACCTGGGAACTTCACCAGAAACCACAAGCAAGATAATAGAAAAGGTTTTGTTCCGTCTCTGAAATAATCAATAGTTCTCTTTAGATCTAAAAAGTGCAGCCGTGTATAAATTGGAAGATTATGGGAGTCAATAATTACTGACAGAATTTCTGATTTAAACAAAATTCCAAGAAGAGCAGAGTCATGAATTTGGATGGATTCTAGCACCCAGTGCAATATTTCTGCTTGATGGTGCTTGACTACAGTTAGTTCATTTTTATGAACAGTTATTTTTGGAAGAGTCACCATTAATGGTCTGCTTGATTGCCAAAGTGAATCTGTGGGTCTTCAGTGACAGATTCAAGAAGGGAAAAAAAAAAGAGCAACCTTCAGCGGTCTAGTGAGAACTAAAATTCCAGTCTCATTCGTCCGCAAATCATGGCTGTGAATATACACTCCCATCAAAACGTCTATAGGTCACTTAAAATAAGATGAATAAAAGTATTATCTTCCTTCCATGAAAGACAGTTAGCTGCCAAGAAGCTTTTGGTCGTATCACAGGGCAATTGAGGCTATCATCAAGAACAAAAAATAATCTTAAAAAAGAATCACCAATAAAAAGACAATCTCTTCGGACAATAATTTCATACTACATATGTAACTACCTCATAGAATGGCTCTGTCATTCCAAGAAGCACCATTTCTCCTGGAAATCCAGTCATTAGCTCAAGCGATTTGTGGAGCAGGCAGGTAACTAATGAAGTTGGTGGAAGTTTTGCCAGAACCAGAACCTCACCTCTGACCTTATGGCTGAAGCAAGATGCCTTCAGAGGCAGAAGACAGAGTTCATTAGTAATGAGACTGACGGATACGGAATTACACCTGGTAATCCCAAAATACAGTCTTGAGAGTAACTTTCCTGCTGAAAACTTAAGGGTGTTTGAAATGGCAGGCAGTAGCTTTATTCCTTATCCCAGTGTAATGCACAAGGTGAGCATTCATTTGTATACCCTGCAGACTCCTCAAATAAACCATTGCTCGGGGCACCGTCTGCCAGACCCACCCTTGCCTTCCCTATGATCTAGGGGAGAAAAGCATGAAATGAAAGCCAGAAAGTTCACCTATCTGGATACAACCTGATGGGACCGCAGTGGGCATGTCTATTCTGGCAGCAGCGATCCCCAAACCAGCTCAGTGCAATGCCAGGAGGAGATACCATATCAGGTCATGAAGGCAGGAGGTCCATATTCACAGGCTATTGCATCCAAATAACAAATCCTCTCTCTCAGCATCCAGTAGTAACATGTGGCACAGACCCGATGCAGCACTACGCTCCAATGGATCGTACAGCTGTGCGTGGTACCTCAACCTCGCTGCCGCCGACTCTCTGCAGTGACTCATCTCAGCAAAGACAGGGAAACATCTAGGAAAGTAAACTGATGCAGCGGAATTTAATAAACCTTGAACTTACATGAAAATAAGACCAAGCTTCCCTTATTCTGTCTTATCCTCAGTGTTCAATTAAAAAAAAATAAAAAAACCCAAGCAATCTGTAGAGTATAAATCATGACTTGATAAATGTAGGTCCTTAGAAGCCAGTTGTGTAAATACGGATACACCTGCAGGCCCTGATAACCAGATTAGCAGCAACAGCTGCCAGACCAAGCAGCAACAACCAAGAGATATTGTTGTGTCCTGGCCAACGAAGTTTCCAGATTGACTCTCAGGTGCTTCCCGTACATCACTGTTAGCGAGAACAATGCATCATGAAAGTAGATGAGCTTCATTGATCTTGAAAATTTAACATTTTTCTCCTTGGATGTATACAACGAAGTTTGACACTGACATTAGTTCACAGTACCTCCACTGTACAAAGGGATTGGACTTTGTCTGCTGGCAGCTGGGAAGAATTTCTGAACAGAGGGGGGAAAAAAAAGGTGTCTGGGTTTGGTATGACCTCATATTAAAAACCATATCCTTATTGGAGAAGAACCTAGATCAACCGATTCATAGGTGTCCTGCCACACCTGTTCTTATTGATGATTAGGAACTAAAATTAACGTTTCTTCTTGGCAAAACTCCACCTGAATCACACAAAAAATCTGATGAGCCTCAGAGCGACTAATAATACAAGCTAGACCTAAAAGTACACAAAGGAGGCACAGACTCGGGGTGGGGGGTGGGGGAAAGATAGCTGTCTGTGTTTGGGAGAGAAGCTTTGTGTCCCTACAGAGCTTGGAAAACAACTCTAATGTCACTGACTGCACTTCAGCACTGCGCTTGCTATTCTTTCTAGAAGTGGGGAAAGACAGTTCATAGAAAATACCATAAAATCTGGATGCTTCTGCACTGTTGGGGCTGGGGAGCTGAGCAGGACCCTGCGCAGTCCCAGCCCTCCTCAACAGTGCAGTCCGATCAGGGCAGAGCCAGGGGTTAGCAACGGGGTGCATTGGCAGCCCCCAACACGCCAAGCCATGGACCAGGGCCAGGGGTCATCCAAGCAGTCCAGCCAGGAGCAGAAGGAGGCAGGGCCAGAGAAAGAGCTGGAGACCCGCACTCCTATGGCATTGCTGGGACATGGTCTGACAGCCTCAGGCTGGGCTGAAATGGGGCTCTGGAGCCATGGGCAGGGGTGGGTGGAGGCTGGGCAGGGCCAGTAAGTGCCCTCAGGGCCCTAACAGCTTCCTTTATAGGAAAATATTTGAAGATCTTTATAACCTAATACACGTGAGAATTCTCCCCCAGAAGACCCAGGCATAAACTAATCTTCCATCAACTTACCTTCCATGATGGATATGAGATTTAGACAAAAAAAAATGTGTCTCTAATCATCTCTAGTGATTCAGATGACTCCCTTCTTGGCAAGAACATCTACTTCAACTTAAAACAATGCAAAAATGATACAACTTAAAATGCTGATGGGGTAGTAAAAGCAGACTGGATGTCTGGTCAAACCAAAATAACTGAAAGATTGCAGTACTATTGGATGTTGGATGTCTGTTGTCTGTCTGAGAGCTCTGGAATGGAGATCCATGAATACAGGTTCTCCTCCACTGGTGAGCTGGTGTGAGGCCAATTCAGCCCTCACATTTCCAGTCAAGTGTCACTGCAGTGCGACACACTGCTGGAGAATAATAATTAATATGCAGCAGAAAAATTGCTTTATTATAAGTGGTATTATAACATGTTGTAAAGACATGTAAAAAAATAATTTTAAAATACTTAAAAGATGGTGCTAGCTTGTTGTGGCCTGTTGCAAAGCAGTTATAAATTGGAGTACTTACAATAGTTGATGCATGTCTTTGCATGTTAGAACAGCACATCAGAGAATTTATTTATCAGGAAAAAAACCAAACTCTGCTAAGTCATTTAGTTCTTATAAAGGTTACTGTCATTTACAATTTTGCCAGATTTTATAAGGCACAATACCAGATTGTCATATGGGAAAGGCTTGCAGATTCAAGTCCTTATTCTTCCCTCTAGCGAGTGCTGGAACCAGCACATTTAGGACACAGGGGTTACGTCAAAGCCTTCCAACTCTTTGAAGGATAATTACCATACCTGCATAATCACATGGTCTACCTTCTATGCATTCATGTTAAGGAGAGGACATTAATCTAACAAACGCCCAGCGGCTGACATTTTTTTTATATATATCTAATAGTTCTCTATAAGATATAGCACTCCACCTAACAGCTGCAGACAACTTTTTGCCACATTCCCTATCCCTCCGTGGAAAGGGCTGCATAATGCTTTTCAGACTTGCCATACTAGGTAGGAGTGTTCTGCTGCAGGATATGTTGTTGATTGTCACTTTCTATTGTTTCAGTAGACAATCTAGACCACTAGTTTATTATAGGTTATATAAGAATTACAAAAGGTATCCAATAAACAATACCTTAATAGAATGATTTATACTCCCAAATGTTTGAGAGTACTTGTAAATATGTCTAGAGGTCATCTAAAACAGCTGTCTGGTTCAAGGGGATGGTATGTGCTGACGTGTATGGTCTATGCAAGACTCTCTTCAGCAAACAAACCACAAAGACAATAGTGGATATAGGAATACCTGCAGCTTTTGGTGTAGTAGGCTTAGAGGAGCTATTTCTCTCTCCAGCATCTGGTTCACTATCCAAAGAGATTACAGTGCCATGCATCAGCAATGTTCCCCTCTTCAGTGTCTGTATAAGGATTTGGTTGATAGGCAGGGAAATAATCAAATCAAATGGTACATACCAACTGGTCCTTTCCTGACAGTTGTCCCTCTTTTGTCAGTCCAAGTTTTCAAAGCTGGAACCATATGGAAATCTCAGCAATGTCTGGATGTCCAAACAAGCATGGTGAGCCTTGCGCTCTCTTTCTATCCAATACACTAATGGCCAAGATGCTGTGACCTCTCACATGAGTTGCAGATCCTTATTGCTGCCATTTGTGCCCTTGGCTCCTTCCATCTGGTTTACTAAGGTCTACTCTGCTTTGGCCCTTAGGAGCCTGCACCTGCTTTCAATCTCTTTCTGGGTGTAATTCCAAATACAAACTTTTAACTCTAAACTCTTCACCTGCCTTGTGTATTCGATCTTTTATAGTGCTGAGCTGCCAGGCTGTTGAGCTTTGCACAGGAGGAGCAGGAGTCCGCAGGAAGAGAGTGCTCTTGGGTACAACTCCAAGCACGCCCACATACCCCAGAAGGTGGTGGGACAAGAGAAGTATTTGGATGGAAGGAGCAGGAAAATTACAGTGTATAAACAAATAAATGCAAGACACAATTCTTGGTCTGCTACCAAAATCAATAGCCATATATAGCTGGACTGAGATCAATTTATGTTCCCATGTTTCAGAGACCTATTGACAAAGCCTGTGTTATTGTAATACTGTGTTTTATTAACCTATGTCCAGAGAAGCTTATACTTCATTAAAAAGCCATTGTCAAACAGATTCTATAAATGGATAATACCCCTAATAAATTTTATTACTTACTGTAAAATCAGTAACATAAACAAAGCACATTAAGCAAGTCCTTTTACCTACAGAAAACATATCACAACTATTTCCCTCCAAGATCTAATTAGATTAAGATGTCATTTTCAAAACCGAAGAAAATAAGCCTTTTACCTGGGGGAGATCTGGCTATAAGTCAGCAACATACTTGTTGTGCTTTTTGTTGTGTATTTTTGTTTATTTGTTTTTTGTTTTATCAAATGGCAAATTTGCCCGGGTAATAAACAAGAGGAGCACACTAGTGATAGTACCTACTTAAAAGTAAAACTCAGCTACGCATGAAAACATCAAAAGATCAATTGTTTGCATTTTTTAAAACAATTATATGGTTTTCTTTAATGTTTCATACTACACAAATATTTTTACAAACAAGCTTGCATATATGCTTACAAGTGCTAAGGAGTCATAGATGCTCGTGTCAGCCTCTTCATTTCATATACTTATGACACCTAAGTAAGTGCTAAACTCAAATCCAGCCTATGCAATCCTTGAAACGGCATTTCGATTTGGGAAATAGTGCATTGGGTTAGTGCTGCAATGGCCTTGAAACGGCATTTTGATTTGGGAAATAATGCATTGGGTTAGTGCTGCAATGGAGGCATGAAGTCGCATAAGCTCTTTGAGATTCAATTTGTTATCTCTAAAATGGGAGATTAGTTACCTCCAACTGCTGCGCTTATGACTGATGTAAGAGATCACAAGTCCATTGAAACCAAGGAGAGTCCCCACTGTGTTTGGCAGGGCTTGGGCCCTCATGGTTTAAGCAGGACAAGAAATGGAATTTCTCTGGCAATTAATATCCTGACACTGCAGCAACAGACTGACATGACAGGGTGAAGGGTCTTGGTATGAGTCTGATCCAAAGTTGACATCTGGTTCCACACTCTGGGCTACATGGTGAAAGTAGTGAATGACTTTGATTGTGTTGTTTCTGGGAGTCTATCATCCGCGACCCTAATTAGTGGACTCTTGGAAATCTGTGCATGCTACCGATGGGGCAGGCTCTGCCTGTGCCTGCATTTCTCCCTGAAAGGGGCTATAAGGCTAAACTCTCTGGTTGCCCCTTTCTGTGAATGGGCCAACTGCAACATGTGTCACTTGAGCATGTTTGAGTGGCTGCTTTAACCCTTTCTATGAAGAGGAAGACACTCAATCATCCTTAACATGAGAAGGAGGCAATAAGGAACCACATGTCTTCTGGTGGGAGCCGTCTTTCATGTCTGTATGCCCAGGCATCAGCCTACCTAGAAGCTTTGTAGCTCATCACCGAGTCTGCACTTAATGCAGCTTGATGAGAGCCTTTCTAAGCCAGAGTGCAGCTCCTCCCTGCTGCTTCAGTCCCAAGTTACCTCGCATTCCACCAGCCTACATCATGGGAAGAGCCAGGGTGGATTGGTCAGCACCATCTGTCTCTACATATAATACTCAGATGTGTCAAATTCATATCCAGTGTGCCCAACTAATTTTTCCTGAGGTCCTCTAAGTGGTTTCACCAGATTCTCTTATTTTTACTGAGACAGGAGAAGAACTTTTTATTGCAGTCTGCTTAGAAGAAAGCAGTCCTTGAGTTCTGGGAGGAGAAAAGTGTTGTCTTCATAGCTGGGAACTGCTTCAATGCTGTCTACCAATTCCATATGAGACCAGAAGTAGTGTGGTAAGTGCAAAATCCTCTGCTACACTGCAGGAGAGACTCATGCCTGAGATAGCAGTGAAGTACAGGCTGAGTTTACTCACAGTCCAGATTCCCCCATTACTCCCATGTTATCATTAATATTCCAGATCTCAAAGTCAAAACACCAGAACATCTTTGTTCTCGTGAGAAATCCAACAGCTCGGGGTGGGGGGACAAACACCAGCTGGGGAGAAATCCAAACTCAAGGTGTTTAGCTGAAAATAAGGTCCCCTTTCATTTTAATTTACTCATCACGTAACTGGGGGGAAAGGGATGTGGGAAATACCAGTGAGTAGTGAAAAAGGAAGAAAGGCAAATTCTGTACTCTGCTAACTGAAGGAAAGGATGATATGAAGGGGCAGAATTTCCCTGCGCTACAGCTGGTAGGAAAAAAAGACTTCCTCTCCAGAGAATATTTAGGGAAAAAAATCCTTTTTTAACTTTCAGAAGGAGGTAATGTTTTGAAGTGCTTTTAAAAAAAGGTATTTTCTTTTTGGTCTCCAGATTTTAGACAAAGACTGAGAAGAGGAAGAAGTGATGGAATGAGTGAGATGGAAGAAAGCCCTGTTGATGCGCCAGACTTCCTAAGAGTAAAAGTGACAGAACCACCCTGTTCTTATGATAAACCTAATGGTTGACAGTAGAGGACATTTCAGCAGAAAACAAATCAACCAACTGTAAGATAATATTGTATGGGGATGGATTCTCCCCTCAGGACACTACACAGCGAAGAACTTAACATCATGTTTTATTCTTGCTGGAGACGTGTTAAAGCAGCAGTCCAAACCTTACAAACAAAAAAAGGAAAAATGGTCCTGGAGCAGCGAAGAGAGGTTTCAACCCATAGTGTGAATTGGTCTTTTGCTTTTCTGAAAAGCAAGCTTAAAATTAACATTTGAAAATTGACTACAGCGTATTTGTAGTGCTGCAAGAGTGCCACTCCTGCTTTTGCTATTGCTTTGTATCAGCACCCTTCCACAGACCCACACCGCGTATGACCACCCTTGCATTTAGCTTTCTGAAGGAGAGGAGCCGGCATCACACAGGGGGGCTGGAAGGAGCCCTATGACATCACCTGTGCTATCTTTCTTCCCCAAGGTATCAAAAGAAGTAATTTAAGGGCACTCTGATAGATCAGAGATAGCCACCCAATTTGTTTGGAGAAAGTATATGAAAGCTTTCCTACTTCAGAAGACCAAAGAACCAGGCTAAACCTTTGAGAGCGATAGTCTTATTTACTGGCACATTTTCTTATTCAAACTCTAAAATACAAGAAGACCCTTTTTCACATTACTTTTGGTCTCAGGTTTATCAGGGAATCGTGTAAAAAAGAGAGGCATTGAAACATTTCAAACTTACAGAAACTATCTGTGCAAGACTGAACTTAAGCGAAGATGAAAAATCAAAAGTGGGCAGTTGTGTTCTTGTTTATCCCAATCTCACCCCACCCACATGGCAGCAAAATAGGCATCATGCCGAAACTTTGTGGCAAGAGGCTATTGTGTGGGCTTAGAATAATTTATGAATTGATTGTCAGCCTGTTTCTTGGCTTCCAGCTATGAAGTAATGCTCTAACTAGAGTGCGGTACACTGAAGGACTCATTACAGACTTTAACACCATCTCATTTTCAATTATGAATATTAAAAAGAAATGCTCCAAGTGACTCCTGTGTTATAATTAACACTCCAGGTTTTGGTTTGGTTTGTTGGTTTTTTGAGGTCTATTTTTAAAAACACTTTCATAACTTATTCCTGAGTTCGTTCCCGAAAACCAAACACTGTTCCTGTTTATATCAGTGGGGAAATTCCCAGTGAAAAAACTAATCAGACCTAAGTTAATGAAAACAACACCCCCATTTAAAACAAAGCCCTAGCCTTAAACAATCTTCTAGCATTGCCTACTTGTGTACATCCAAGACAAAATTTTATAGCCTGCATGTTCCAACCTTAAAAAAAAAAAATCCTGATTATTTATTTATGCCCTTTTTGTTTAAGAAGTTAAATCCCCAGAGCATCTCAATTTAGATCAAAAGCAAGCTACCAAACTTCACCTGGCACACCTGTGCCGTGTGATTTCTTAATTACCTGCCTAGCATTCCCAGAGCTACGAGGCAGAGATGCAGGACTCGTTTAGCACATATTCAGATCTCTGAAATGCACCTCGTGCAGCAGAGCCTTTCCAGAATGCCCGAGGTGGTAACCAGCGCTAAACGATCCCACATCTCCACAGACACTTGCCTTTCGGCAAATTGCTTTCTCACAGGTTTCAGAAGGCAGGGAGCTATCGTGGATTGAGAAATCTGTGGAAAGGGATGGATTTATTTCTGAGTTTCTTGATGAAGGTTTTCCCTTTCTAACAGACGAAATGGACTAGCCATACACCACTTGACTTGAGCCTCGTTCCACTAAGACCAAAGAGCAGGACTAGGCCTGTTAACTGCACTAGCCACAGGTTGTTATTACTTCTGCTTGCTACGCAACTGTCTCAGGCCCAGGGGAGAGTACGGCCATCTATGTTAGACACCAGACAAGCCTCCAGCTGGCAGTTGACACCAGACAAGCCTTCAGTTGGCAGTCCTCAGCATGGAGAGCATCTAACCTAAAGAGACATGCCCAAAGCAGGAGAGTGTGGTATGACAAGGACAAGGCTGATCTGAGGGAGCGCACAGCAAGTTTTTGCTGCCACAGCTCTTCTTCTTGGCTACAGGATGCTTCTATACAGTGATGAGAGACCCAGCTCATGTGTTAGATGTGACTGCCATTTTGCTTGAATGGTGGACTGGCCATTGACATGCCCCTTGTCTAGCTGAGGAACGTGCATACTTGGTCACAGATGGGCTCAAACTCACCTGTAATGTCCATTTTGCACATGCATTGACAATTATGTACATGCAGGAGAAGATCAGTCATGTCTTCAGCCTCCCTCACACTGAGCACTTGTAGTGGTTTGTCCTCGTGCATGCACAGTTTTATATTTTAGTAGGGGATTCACTGTAATTTCTCATTTACAGTGGTTTGGTTACCAATTAGGCATCAAACATTACAGCTTCTTTGGCCATTTGTCAATAGTGTAATTTTATTAATTGGCCAAAGCACTGACTCTGTTACCCTGAATGTAATTTAAACCACCAAAAGCTGATGGCATCTCTGTTGGTAGAGTGAAAATATACAGCTCTGGCAGGAAGCTAAAGGTGAGCATTAGTATTAATAGTTTATGTGTCTCCATAACACACAGAAGCCCCAGTACCATCAGGATTCTTTACATGTAAGAGATGAGACAGAGGACTTGAACAATACACAAGCTAAATAGATGCAATAAGTGGCACAGCAGCCTTTCATTTACAGGCAGGTCATTCATTGTGACCCACCATTAATGGAGACAGAAAACATTAATTTTTATTACAAAAATGTGTGTCTTTTTGTGAAAGATTTCAGGAGAAAACATTTTTAGTTATTTACTTAAAAATTCAATTTTTCATTAAGAAACATTTTCATTGCCAAGAATATTGCCAAAAAATTGCCAAGTCCCAGATGGGATCAGAGACACACGGAGAAGACCCTGTGCAGGACCTGTTTCAAGCAAAAAAGTGTCTCTGGTGGCAACACCTTCCTGATATGACTACAGGAGCACATGAGCCAGTAAATTTTAATTTGTAAAGTCCTCAGTACACGAAAATTTCAAGTAATTTTGCAAGGGAGGTTGCAGGGCCTCTTACTGTTAATAAAACCAAGGAGAGATTCAGACACATGGAGATGTGGTTAATCAAGAAACTACTTAATATTCTACATTTAATTTTAGAACTTCAACACACTCTTGAAGACTCAACCAACAAGACTTACCATTGTGCTTTGAAATCACAGTATTTTTTAGAAATACTACGAAAAATCCTGGGATATGGAGATGTGTTTTAAAAGCTATGCTTCATAGCATGGCACTTCCCAGCTTCCTCCATGCAATAAAAAAATAACCTGAGTTATCAACAACAAATCTATCTGCTAAAAGTTAATGAGGAACATCTGTTGGTCTGCTGGGAGAGATGGCGGAAAAGTGGGTGGGAATTTCCAGCTTTAACTATGCTGCTACTCCCACAATATTCAAGTCAACAGAAAAACCTGTCAGCAGAAGGTCAAAGTCATTAGTATATTTTTTTTCATCTGCAGAGAGATAGATCAGATATCCATAATTTCAGAGACATTATTTAGGATTTTCCAAAGTTCTCACGTTAAGCTGATTTCTCATACAGACCCTATCTTTTGGAGCTACATTTTAAAGACTTGTAAGACCATGATGTAACCAGGACTATAAGTGAGCAAGGGCTCAGATTCACAAAGTAATTCAGTTTAAAAAGCCTCTTAAAATCAGCCAAGCCAAAACAATTGGCAATGTCCCATAGGTTCATGATCCCAAGCCTGTGGCAAGGCACATTGTCTTAGGTAACACTCTTTCAGAGCGGGAAAAGTTCTCATATTTGCCACTGGCTAAGGCCGTACACATGAGCCATTATTGCTGCTTAACTGATGCACGGTGGTTTGTTAGATTACTGTAATTTCATTGTGACTCTGAGTCCTAAGAAGTCATGATCTAAGGCAATTAAATTTCTAGATGAAATGTAAGGCAAAGTGCTTCCAGCATACAAAGGCAGTCAACAGGTGGTTTAATGTGAAGTTCTGCAAATACCTTCAGAAAGTCTGACCTGAAAGACACTGTAGAGAAAGTGTTTTAATGAGTGAAGATGAGAAACGCTGATATGCTGGTTTTCATTATCTTAATAATTTTGAGCAATTTAAAACCTTTTTTTATCCACAGTTTATACAAAATCTTGCTCTTCCGACCTGTAAACAAAGTTTTCATCTCAATTGTAAGTAGTCTTGACTATAATGTGATTAAGACTAAAATGATGAAAAATCCACTACTAGCTTTACAGTTTTCTTTCTTAGCAAACTACTTATTCAGGAAATAAATAGCATCCGCAGATACTATTTACAGGCATGACAACAGATTTTCCTAGCTCTGGGATGACTGCTGAAGTTTACATCTGTAAAGACTAGTCTAGGTTTAAAAACCTTCTTGAAAATGTTTATGGGATTCAAACAAACAACTGTAGGGATTTTTTAAGCAAACATATCATTCTTATTCATGACCATCTTTGTATAAATATCATCTGTCATCATTGGCTGATATCCCTGCCTACCAGTTATCATGGATATTCCACAGTTCCCATCATCTTGTATTTCTGTGGATGTAGATTGTCATAAAACTGGATAAATGAGAAGGTGAATTAGGCACAATGCATATGAGTTTCACAGGCATTGCTGGTAGCACCAGCAATTATTGAGATTACTTGATTCTTCCCATTTTAGGCTCCCAGTGTTGCAAAACTTCAGATGACTAGGCTGAACTCTGACACGTCAGACACCTGTCTGAACTTGAAAAGTCTTCTTTGAAAATTTCAGCCAAAACTGTTCAGCTATTTCCAAGAACAAGACCATGGAAAAATACCTGCCTTGTCCATGTTAAAACTCTGTGACAACCCCTTTTTTTTCAGAACTTTAATGTCTGTATGCTTTGGAAAAGATACTTGAATTTTGGCATTAAGATGTGGCTTGTCCCTGAAACACAACCTTTATAACTTCTGTACAAATCTACGCCAAAGAACTATTACAACCATTGGAAAACTACAGGTCACACATGAACAGTGGACACTTCTGAGACCTCAGTCATTTCCTGAAGTTACATCCACAACACCAATGTTTCCGGTTGGAGATAGAGATCTGACACTGTGTTGCTGCTCTGGGTAACTACAAGCTATTTCCAGTCATTTTGGGGTGCTCAGGATGCAAGAGGAAAGTTACCCATGCTTTCAAACTCCCTGGTGGAGATTATGGAAATAGGTCTCTGAGTTGGAAGTGGGGGAGGAACAGGGAGAATATAGGGGCCAGTGAAGAAAACCAGACTGAGGAACAGATGGGAAACATAAGGGCAGCCTGATGTTTGCTTGGGGAGATGGAGAACATGGGGAGGCTACAGCTTAATGCCAGTCATGTGGGAGGAAGCACAGTGTGGGGAGCCACTGAGAAAGGGGACCCTGAATTAGGTATGGCTGGGAAAGAGTATTAAAACTATGAAGATCTGAAGAAGGACTGAAGATGACAGAGCAAGAAGGCTGGGACTTCCCCGGCAATAGAGAAATCTGAAGGAAACTGGATGTGGCTGGGCAAAGAGGTTAGGAGTAGTTAAGTGTTCCTGTCCCGGTCTCATTTGGATAGGCTCAGTAAATGTGGTTGCATCTAGAAAAATAGGACATCAAACTCCTCTCCTGAACCTGGAGTGGAAAACACAGTTTTGAGGCTCTGCCCATCCCCTGCTGCCCTGAAATACCTGCGAGATCCACTAACAACTTGTCCAGCCCGCCTCATAGAAAACAAGCCTCTTAGTGTTTTCAGCAGGACACTGGTAACCAGCCATTATTAATGTGGCTACTCTATTAACTGAAGTAACACAGGTTTGAGTGGCCAACATGGACTCCAGCCCCGCTGGCTCTCCTGGGAGTGACTGTGATCATGAATAATGAAATGGCAGTCCATTTTTTTTTTTATGGGAAATTACACACCTCAAACTGTGTTAAAAGAATCTTGCAGTTGCAATCAGATGTGAGGAAGTGCCAGAATCAAATTGCCTCTCCAGCCTTGATTCAATCCCTTTTTGCATAGGCATTATCTTTAATAGCATGATCATATACTTCTCCCTCCTGCAGGGCACAAAATGGACGGCACCAATGATAGATCGGAGGATATAACAAAGGGAGACTGCTGCCTGTAGGATATGGACTTCAAAGCTAGACAGCTTATAATAGCAAAAAAAAAAAAAAAAAAAGAGGATTCAAGCATAGTAATAAGTGATGCACTGCGGCACGGCCATTCCCCAGGTATGACCTGGAGTGCAGGTATCGCATCAGGGAAGGTGGTTACAGCTCACAGATTCTCTCACTAAATCTGCTCCTAGGGCTTACCAGAAGAGGGAGGAAGGTTTCACCATTGTTCTTGAGAGTTGGTTGTATTTCTGCTGTTCAGCTCCTATGCAAACCTAGGCAAGCAATTTAAACCAGCTCTTTCTCTCACAGTTATAAATTGTACAGCTTCATTTTCTGCGTCCCTGACTAGATACTGTGGGGTCTCTGAGCTGCAGAAGTGCTGAGCACTCACAGTCAACTATCACATAAAATATGGCTCTGTGCTGTGCAAAATCAAACTCTAACTAGCAGAAACCGGCCAGTCAAATTCAGCAAACATTTCTGGTCTGCCACCATGCCACACCTGTGGAGTCTGGTTAATGCCGTATCTCATCTGTTGGGCTGCTGTGAAAATAAATCCATTATTTTTTGTGAAACTCCCAGAGAGCAGAGAGCTGAAAGGAAAGCCTAGAGAAAAATAATAATGCTGAATTCAGAACAGGAACTGGCAGGAGGGAGCAAGAGAAGACTCGAGGTCATATGATGAATAGCAAAAAGAAAATGAAATACTACTTACTCATTAAGGGAACATGGGCCAATCTGTGCACTGAAAGAGGAATGGAAGCAGAAGAGGGACCAACTTAGATCTGTAATTAAGAATTACGGCCCACTCATTATGCCCAAAGTAACCAAATTAAGGTTGCAAATGTAACCTTAATTCTGCTATTCCTTGACTTTCATGGCTTGACTTCACTGATTCGCTAATACAGTTTTGATGAAGGCTGGTATTTGGGGTTTCATTTGTCTGTGTGTATTATCTACAACAATAATCTGAAGATTTTAACATTTAAAAGTCACTGAAATGTATCATTAGAAAGATCGGCATGAAGTATGCTACAAAAAATATAAATTCTTTGAATCTAGCCCTCAGTGAACAATTGTAGTTAAAACTTTTCCTTTATTATTCTTCCTAATAGTGGAGCTTGCATTGTCACATGGACACTTGAGGAATGGGATTTAAGTTAAAAGGAACCAGCTTCTGATTCTAAGTTAACATCACCTGTACCGAGGAAGAATGTGTAAAACTCCAAAAGAAAGTTTTGATTTGATTAAGAAAATCAGTATCTATAATAATTAGAATTACAACTTCACATCCAAATCTAGGTTTAAAAAGTTGAGCAGATTAACAGATTTATTGCTTTTCCTGTTTTCTATTTTAGCAGCAAATATCTATACTATTACGTTCCTTGCAGCTACTCCTGGCATCTAGCTTGTTAGTACACGACTTTAACTGTAGCTCCCATTGAAAGCAGTATTTTTTCAGGATTTTTTTGTCACATCATTAATATCTTCATTCAAAGATCATACATCTTTACTTCAAATAAAGCATTCAACCATACAGTAAACATCTTGTTGACCTCACTTACAAACAACCATTGACAGCTAGTAAAAGATTGAATGATTGTATAGCACCTGCCCGAACCTTCAAGAATATTTAGTTATATTTCATGTGCTATCAGTTTTAACTCCTTTCCTATATACAGAGCATTAGCGCCTGAGCCCTAGCAGTAGTGGTTTTTTGCAGGCATGTTAGATGTCATTACCCGTCACTACTCAGGTTTGTTTTGGTTTTTACACATTTCTCTAATTCTCTTTACAAGGAAACAAAATCTGATCCTTCATAAAACTTCAGCTGTTAGGATGAAACTGCATCTGCAATAAGAGGAAATTAATAGCAAATGTTTATCCAGCCCACTAGTGAGTCTGTGGTGGTTTCCTTGCCTGCAGCCAGTCCTTAAAGGATTCCAGGTTTTATGGCCTGTGGCTGTTAAATTTTGGCTCTTCAGATAATATATACTTATTAAGCATGTATATTCCCGCAGCCCACGTCGGTTATTAGGTTATAAGACGTTCCTTAACCCTCTTTCACTGTGGCCAGACCTTCACTGAAGAAATGGTGGTGACAGCTTAAGCTGTTACTAGCTCTTCAGTTGCTCGTTCCTACTTTGCCTACCATTACCACCTCCCGAACAACTCCTGCAAGACAGATTGGCTGATTAGTTTGAAATGAGTGAGGGGGAAGCATCTTCCATAACTTCAGGCAGTTGAAAAATGCAGATTAGGAGCACTTTAGGTTCCTCCAAAACTCTTCAGAGCCAGAGTTAGGCTTGATGAAGTCCATTCCTGATGTCTCATTCCAGCCTTGGAGGAACCTCATTTTGAGATCCTGGATCCTTTGAGTCAAATCTAGCACAAAAAAGCAAGGCACACAAAACCACCCATTACTTTTTAAACTGTAGGTGTGGGTTTGTCAACCTGAATTTCAGCTTTTCTTAGTGAAGCCAGCACTAGTTTGGTGTTAAAATGAAAACAGTTTGCTAAAAAGGTGATAACTATTAGAGAGTGGGATTATATTAATTAATTTCGGACCTTATTCTGGACACAGTTAATGGTAATGAAAGGTGGTGAACTCGATAGAGAAATGAAATTATAATCAGTTTTGTATATGATATAAACACTGTTGCCTTCACGTCTTCTTCCCAATAGGTGACTACTTCTTTTTAAGTAGAGATACTCGAATCATTAGCTAACACTCCCTTCTGCCACAATTTTTCACATCCATGAAAATGTCTAGCAACAAAGTACCTTAAAAGGATCAGCAGTGGAGCACTGATACTATCAGCAGGGTATTTTTGTCCTTTGAATAAGGCAATCAAACTTCCACCCTGCTTTATCCTCTCTTACCTCTGCTCAGTTGGCACGGTTGAAATATTAGAGCCAATCTCATCAAAACAATCTGAACGGAAAGTCAGGATCCTTTTAAAGCCCAGAAATATTACTGGAAGTACAGAAAGCTCATCTTTACAAAAATTATTAGATCTCGAGTTTGCTTCCTGCAAAAAGGTTAAAGGGCCTACATCCAATTAATAGTATGTATCTACTTCAGTCCAAGATGTAATTTAGTTGTGACTATACTTTATTGTACCCCAGTCACTTCTAGACTATAACTACTGTGGCTAACTACTGTGGCTGTGTTTTTATTTTATCCTAAGTACGTCTTTGGCATAAGTGTGATTATCTTCAGGTTTATTTCGGAGCTTCTTAAACAAACTCTGCAAAAGCAGTGCTTGAATTGCCACACACGTGAAAGTTTGTGGGTTTTATTATTATGTGAGACATGTATTTAGAAACAGGAACAAACTCTCAAAATTGTTTTTATTGATTTAACAACAAATTTGAAAGGACAGTTGCCTTAGCTAGAGAGTTTATCTCCCCTTTTTTAAATTATTTTTCTCTTTTATAGCCAAAAATATCACGGTTGTAATTAAAGCTTCCATCAGTCCTTGGCTGCTTCTAAATGCAGAACAGGCTTCTCTTAATGGGAGTTTTACCTTTAGCTTCATTAGGAGTAAGGACAGACCTGTAAAATGAGCTGGGGCATAAAACCTCACCTTGAAAAAACAGAGGAGCAGATGCAGAGAAACTACAAGGCAGCTTGTTCTTTAGCACTGACAATCAACCTTCAGGACTGCAAAACACCCTCTGAGTCAGGATTTCCCATTTCCGTGTCACTCCATGCCTGGAGGGCTGAGCAGTGCAGTGGCCCACACTGGCAGCAGAGGACAACCCCTCTAAGCCCTATCTGAGGGACCAAATACTGACTAATGGGACCAGGGTCCAGGGACCTAAGCTGTTCCCGGACTTCACTCACCCCTTCACCCAGGTGGGAAGGAACAAGTGGTGCTAACCTGACCCAGAGTCGCAATAGTTCGTGTGAAGGGAATGAGGGTGTCTGCGCTTCGACTCATCTTCTCATCCAAAGGGACTCGCACAAAGGGGGTTTATGCCCCTGAGCTTCAGCTCCCATCCTAAACAAGTCCCAGAGCTTTGTCCTGAACCCTTCGCTTTCCAAAGGAGCATTTTCAGGCTGCAAACCCCAGGACTGGTTCCTGGAACACCCAGCTTCAACGGACCTTCAATTCCAGCAACAGACCCGGTGACATTTGGCAAATCCTCAGAAAGCAGCAGTGAAAGCCCAAATTCCCATCTGTTCCCACTGGCAGCTGTATTCCCAGACAGGCTATTGCTCGTTCTGTGTCATCCCTGTACAGTGGGGAGGCCAGACACAGCCTTGTTCTCACCTGTAACCTTCAGAGCCAGCTTTGCAAGCTGCCAGACCATACGGAGAGAAGCCAAGTCATGACATTTAGATGAATGCAGAAAGCTGAGGTATTTTTCCCTTCCTACAGCATAGGGATTGCCTGTTATCTAAATTCCCATGCCCTCCTCCCAGATCTTCATCCTGCCAGACTAGGGGAGAGGAAAAATAACGATCCCAGGAGCAAGCCCTTGTCCACAGAGATACCTCTCACTCTTCCCATAGAGCTTTACAGGCCACCTGAGGTTCAATGCAATGACACAGCCCCATGGCCTGTGCATACCAATATTCTGGATCTTTTTACATATTCTCTGTGATGTCTGAGATAAGATAGCGGGGTTTGCAAAACCTACATGCATTGAAAAAAATACAGTATATAAACTTAATTCCGTTGACAGTTCCTCAGCTCCAACACTAAAAGGAGAGTCATAAAAAGCAGGTGTTCATGAACTGCAGCATTGAAAATACTGTGTGATAAACTCTAAATAGGGTGCCATAGGGAGGAATATTTTTATAACCCAAGAAAATGTTAAAGTAAGTTTAAATTTTACCACAAAGTCCACCTTGCCTATTTACTGTGCGAGGCGATACATCACCTCTATGCGAGCAATAAAGATAAACTGTGTTTTAAGGCAGGACTACGAAAATTACAATGTGGATACAACAGTCCCTTCCCCTTGAAGCATTCCATTTATTCTTATCATTTCACATACAAACTAGAAATGGGAATATTGGAAGCAATGTGGGCTTGTAAGAGATTGAGGCTAAAGAAAGTGGAGTTTCTTTTCTCTTCCATGTTATAACTGTATTGCTTGTATTTGAGCAAGTTGTTTAACAGCTCCCATTCTTCCCTGGATACAATAGGTAAATAATTATAAATCTTATTAATACCTCTGCGAAAGTGCACTTTGATTATCCCAAATGAACTATGTAAGTTGTGGGGTTTATTATTAGATTCATGTATTATGTATATTGTGTAGTTATGGTCAAGCAAAAAACCAAGTCAAATTGCAATTTATGGCATGGTAGTTCTCAGTCTCCATGATCAGAAATGGTGGCTGACAGTGTCTTGGTGGGTTTTGAAGACCTCCTCTCATTTGAGGGAACAGAGATGCGCCAAGTCTTCCTTTAAAAGAAAAAATCAAAGAAAATTCAGTAAAATATAATGTAACACAGTTTTATATTTTTCCAGGTTTTTTTACGTGATTCTTGTGCAAATAGAAAAGAATGGTTATCAATTGTGCCTATTATACAAATGAAAAGGTAGTTGCCATCTGTGCCATAATTGGACCTGCAACGCAGTGCCATCTGGTGCACACGCAGAGAATAGGCTGCCACAGGGAAGGACAGTCAAGTTCTAAAAAATATGTTTCGTTTCTACAAAGTAGCAGTTGCATTAGGCACTTCACTCCCTTTAATGAGATAAATCATCCCACAATACCCTTGTCAGGTAGACAAGTATCATTATCTCCTTTTGCAAATAGCTGTACGGAGGCAAACAGGTAATCTCAGTTACCGAGATGACAGAGGGAATCAGTGTGGAAGTCAGGATCGGATTCAGGATCCTTGATTTATAACGCTGCCCAGCAGCCACCCAGCAAGATGCAGCACAGGCAGGAGTGCGGGTCTCGTGGTTCGTTGTGAATGCGTGAGCTGGGAAAATTTGTTCTCACTGCCTCAAATCCTAAGGAATAGGGAGTGCCCAGTGAAATTAAGATATGAAAATTCAAAACTGATATGAAGGAAAGACTTTTTCACCTATTCTGCCTGTGGAACTCACTGTCAAAGGACATCCCCCAGGCCGAGAACTTAGTAAAATTCATTAAACTTTCAGACAGTTCTGGGGTCAGAATTTTTCAGAGCAACCGTTTTTACTAACAAATTAGGAAAGGACTAATAATCCCATGCTTTCAAGTTTAAAACGTTCTCTGATTTACAGAAAGTAGGATGAGCTGACATGCTGGATAAAGCAGATTAATCTGTATCTGTGGGGAACCATCACAGTCCTCTAAACCACCTAATCCTGGTTGGGCCAGTAGAAGCAAGATGGTCAGATTTTGGGGGTACAGCAATTTTCTTGCTCTTACAAGAGAGGGGGCCAGCTTTCTATCCTGCCACAGATTTCCCACGTGATCTTGGGCAAGACACTTAGGGTGCAGTTAGTTGTGCTTGCTAATCTGGTGTAACACGTTGCCACCAAAGAGGACCTCCTCCTCCTTTCCCCTCTAATGCATGGTCTCGGGAGCTCTTCTCACCTTTAGGTGAGCCATTTCATCTCACCAAACTAGCAGAAATCTGCTAGGAGTCCAGAGGGAAGAAGGAATCAGAAGTGACCTTTTCAGCAGAAATGAACTTGTACATTCAAGCTACAATTTAATGACACAGGATGAGCCACTCTGACGGCTCATTGCCACCAAAATAGGGAAGTTCCTTCTCTTCCTCAGCCAATTCCTCATCTTCCCTCACTGCTGTTATACATTTGGCTCCACTTCTGGTGTTCACTGACCCCTTTGAGCCAGTTCAATTCACTAACCCAGCAGAAAATAAACGTCACAAGAAAACCAAAAAGACTTCTGCTGGGTTAATGAGTTTTAGCTGGTTTACAGAAGAACTATACCAACACTGGTGTCAAAGGAGTGGGACTTTACAGCTGAGAAAGCGAAGGAGGGAGGAAAAAGGGCAGAAGGGAAAGAAGAAATAAGCGAGGAGGAGGATGGGAAATCACCTCTCCTTTTGGTCAGCCATCAGCTCAGCTCAGCTGCTCAAGAAACCAAGCCCAGGTTGTCATCTCACAGCTAACGATCATCAGATGGCCATGTACTATGAAAATAGGAGCCTAGTACTGCAATGACACATAACCAAATTCAGGTCTATTCTAATAATCTGTTGACATAGCCTACATCTCCATCTTGATCAGACAGACAGCTGAGATGAGGCTATGAAGTATATTGCAATAAACTGTTAAAAATCAACATGAGTGAATAAATGTTTCCTTACGCTTCACATTAGTAGAATTGAATAGCTAGTTTGTAAAAAGAGACACAGGCAAGAGTATAAGAAGGTGCAAGGAAAAAAAGTCTCTCTGTGGCAACTTTCCTATATTATGTAAGCTACCTAATATATATTCATCAGTGCTTCTTAACCCCAAATACAATTTATACCTCTATTTATACTGTGACTGCGTTTGTCCTACAGTGTCATCAAGATTATTGCTCGCTCGAACAAGGGCGTGTGGTAGATTCTAAGGAGGAGTCACAGTGGCAAAACTGCTGACTTCAGTAAAACCAGGATGCCATCCTAGGCACTCGGACGCCCAAGCTCCCGTAGCTCCTCTGGGGGTAAGGGAGACACATAGGTTTCTACTAGATAAATAATTGGCCATGAACAGGGGAGAAAGGTCATCTGGTTTTACACAAATAACACAAATTCTCAGGTCTCAAAACTGAGCTTCCCCTAATCTTGCCTAATGTTTAATATCTCTTTTAAAGGATCTCATTTTTCAGGAAGGAATGACAGGTTCTTGTCTATAATAAAAAACCCAACAGCTCCAAAATAAAGACATGGGTGTAACATTATGAATTACCTGCTGTTGTAGCCAGTATGTCCTACACATGGGTTGACCCATAGCAATGTAAAATACAGCCATGGGCAAAGTCAGACATCACCACATGTGACAGCTCTCATGGTAGACAAAAAGGACTGATTGGAGAAGACTGGCAGGTTGCAGCGTGCTAACTTGTACTTCTCTGGAGGTGATGTGGACTTTGGGGTCTGTGAAATAACATCAGAAATCTCAAAGAAGACTTCTTTGGTGTTTTTTATCTACTTCCTCTTTCAGTTTGAACCAGCATTAGCAGCTGAAGACCAAAGCTTAGAGTTTTGGGGAAAAACGTTAGGTTGGGTTTTATTATGAGTAATAATATTTACAGTACAATAAAGCCTGGAGGCCAACAAGATTGGGATCCATTGTAGTAAATGAAAACCACATGTCTCCAAGTAATTAAATAATTAATTTATTAATTCATTTTTAGATCTTTTTTAAAAGTCCTTATTTTTATCTGCACATGAAACAACCAAAACTCCTCCAGTATTGGGGTAAATGAGAGGGAAACATCTTCTGCAGACAACTGAGTGGCTGCCCTCAGGACCTTCACCATTGTCACGTGGCTCCCTCGTGGTAAACTGCTCATCCTCCCAGTCCCTTAGAAAAACACTTTCCTGGCCAAGCCAGTCATTCTGATACAAAAACGGGGTGTAGACCAGACCAGAGATAGGGAAACTTCGCTAAACAGGTGTGGCTCATTATTAGACACTTCATGCTTTCTATTTTTACCTTAATCTCTTTGCTCTTCCCTCAGGGCTTGTGTAGTCTAGAAAAGATTTATTTTAAAACTTATTAGCTCAAGCATTTGAGCTAATATATTTAGAATGCCTGGTTTCTGATCCTCACTCAAACTGTGGCTACTTTAATCTCCGCAGGCAGGGTGCAGGAGTCCCTTTTTCACCACCAGGTCCTTTTAGAGGACCAGGGTGTCCTAACATTTTCCTTGAATCCTTCACCTAATTCGGCCACTTTTCCATCAGTTGATACACCAGCAAATACTTTGTGCTGCTTATTCCAGGGCTTTAACAGGTGTTTGTTAATTAAAACATTTTAGCTAGCACATTTTAAAAATACACCTTTTATCCTAGGGCTCAGATAGGGGAGCAAGTTCCTGCAAGGCAGCTGAGCCCCCGTAGCTGCACAGGCACTGTCAGCCTGCTGCCTTAAACATCCGCTTGCCTCTCCAGCCCTAATCTCTGCGATCTCTACACACACATAATCCACAAACCAACAGCCAGACTATATTTTCTAAGGAAAGCAATTATTTAAATGTTCCCCAATAAATTCTCAATCCCATTTCAATTAACATACGTAAAACTGGCTGTAATGTTACCCACTTAGCCCCTGTATCACTTTAAAACTGCGTAGCCAGAGTTTGAAGAATTAGTTATTTGCCATTAAGAGAATAACGGCACATCTGCCACCTTGATCACTGCGTTTGTATTATTAGCAACTTCTGTCTGAGTGCCAAGTAATTTAATCAAACTTGAGAGAAGAAATAATAACGTTTCAGTTGAACAATGGCGTGGCCCTTTGAAAAGGCAGAGATTTGCTCTAGGGTACACTAAAAGGAGAGAAGATCTATAAACAAAGGGTAACACTGTGAAAAATTTATCTGTCAAATCTAGCTTCTTTTTTTTTTTCTACTTGCAAATAATTCTCCAGCAGATTGCAACTACTATAAATGTACCACCCTTCAACAGATATGCTGTGTAACACATTGCTTATTTAGAGATTGTTGGCAGTTCGTTCAGTTGAGTATTTACGGCTTCCTTTTTACGCTCTGTGATAGGTTCACAGCACATTACTTTATTTCTGTGCTCCAACTGGACAGTCCGAAGGAAAACACAGAGTTCTCTTGGATAAAGAAAAAATTTAAAAAATTTTTAAAAAGAAGGAAACAGAGGGAAAGAAAAGAAAGCAAGCAAGCTGAGGAAATGTTAAAATGTGTGAAATCTTTCCCTGTCTTTTACAGCGTCAGGAAGATCATTGTATCTGATTTTGCTCCCAGATTGTTTAAACTATTGATGGAGGAAGAGAAGGCATAAGTCATATTTACTGACTGCCTGGAAAACCGTTCAGCCAATGTAAATTCTTTGCATGTGAGTGCATGTCCATGTGCTGTGTTGTTTGCAAAGGGTGCAGTCCCTTATCCTTGGCCCTTTTGTCTGAGCAAATGCTTAAATGCCAAGCCTTTGGCCAGGGACATCTGGAAACTGCTGCCTATCCTCCTTACAGCACAGACAGCACACGCTTCTGTATCTAAAGTCAGTTTTCTTTCTTTTTTCTGATGCTCTCACTGGACAAGAGCAGCATGGCTAAACAAGAGTGGCTTCTTTTTTTGCCTCCTAGGCCTTCTCTGTTTCTGTAATTCTCCATTGCCAGCCGCATAATACGGAACTTGAGCTCCCGGAAAATATTACCCCAGGTTGCAGATCTGCGCAAGCAGGGTATGATGATGTATTGATACCAATGGTGACAGTACAGGCTGCTGATCGTCAAAGGGTAGGCACTAATCGACAAACATCCAAGCTAGAGTTTATCTGTCCACAGAAAAGTTTCCTCCCAAAGAGAACGGAAACCCCAATAGCTCTGAACAATGAATTTATAAAGGTAATGATTGCAAAAATTTTCTGGCTTGGCAGGATGGTGTGGCTGCCCTAAGCAAGTGACCCAGCAGTAATCAACTTTTGCATCCCTATTTTCTCCCCCTGCTCCTTTGATGGCATAGGTTATTAGGGTGGGATATGCTTTATGGGGGCAAGAAAGCCAAATCACAATGTGAAAACGCTTTCAGATGATCTGAAGACAGCAATATGAAGGTTAGAGTTTATACGACTGTTTACAAGAATGTTGTTATTACCGTGCTATAAAACAGAAAGGAATGTGACCAGACTAGTACAGAACATCAAAAGAATTGTAGAGTCATTTTAATGAGTTACTAGAAACTAAGTCAGGTTCTGCTGTTTTGAGGCTATATGGTTCTATTCTGTGCAATGGATTTAAGTCACTTAGCAACCTTTGTACAAGTTGTAGCATGTTAGGGCAGGCTTCCAGCTGGTGTTTAATGCTCCCAGCATCCCCAGGTGGACAGCCTGTCCTATCCGTATTTTACAATGTAGGAAAAGACAATTAGAGCCAAGAGGTCTGCTTCTCTGCTGCCTCTGACCTTGTGTGGACAGTGACATCTGAGCAGGAAAAGTGAAAAGTGGGGTTTACGGGTGCCCATTCAGACCAACAGCTTTTCAAACTCGCTGCGTACATGGGGAAATAGCGGCACAATCAAACCAGGAAAATCAAGCCTACGTAGATTTTGTAAAAATCACATAGCTACAAGGAATGGGAGGCTTAAGCAGGCATGGTGGGAACTTACTAAAACACCATTGTTACCAACTATAACCTCTCTTTAGCAATAAATCTAAAGAAATTTTCAAAGTTAATAGAAGTTCATCTAACAGCTACTTTTGCCTTTGAAACATCTCTGACATGTCTGCAGCATGTTATTTGCCAGTTTTTTCTGATTCCTTTTGTTTCCTGGGAGTAATCCTTTTTTATGATACCAAAATGTCACCTACATACCAAGCAGACAATGCACTTCAGAAGCTCCAGAGATCTACTTAATTTAATTTAATTTTTTTTTTTAGATTTATTTAATCTAAAATACCCATTATCACATTTCAATGAAAATGCACCATTCAGTACTACTCTGGGTTCTTAAGCTGATCCTATAACCATGTTTTCCGAGCAGTCGTGGACCACACCGAGACAGGCCGTGGAGTCTTTTTAGGTACAAATCTTGACGTATATATGAATGAAATAAAGGATACTGAAATGTGATGTCAGTGAGATAATGGCATTTGACATAAAATAGAACATTTTTTTTCACTGAAAATAATGCTCTGTTACATTAACGAAGTTTGTGTGAGTCTTAAGATTGCAAAATGCCTCTTTGGAAATTTAGGAATGGTCTATTCTTTAACAGTTATTAGGTAGGTTTTAACCTCCAGGCAGCATCCAGATTTGTATCAATCATGTGCTGTTAAATTATCAGGAGAGATTTTAGTACCTGTGTGGATGTTGTAGTTGGTGGGCTTCAGAAGGAGATTAGTACCCTCCCTGGGATACAGAGCTTCAACCAGCCTGTGAGGGATCTCTTCTGGAAGCTGGAGAAGGATTTGTGTGATTTGTCAAGTGTTTCACAGAATCACAGAATGAATCACAGAATGATAGGGGCTGGAAGGGACCTCTGGAGATCATCTAGTCCAACCCCCCCACCAGAGCAGGTTCACCTACAGCAGGTTGCACAGGAATGTGTCCAGGCGAGTTTTGAATATCTCCAGAGAAGGAGACTCCACAACCTCTCTGGGCAGCTTGTTCCAGTGCTCTGCCACCCTCAGAGTAAAGAAGCTCCTCCTCATGTTTAGATGGAACTTCCTATGACCAAGTTTGTGCCCGTTACCTCTTGTCCTGTCACTGGGCACCACCGAAATAAACCTGGCCCCATCCTCCTGGCACCCACCCCTTAAGGATTTAGAAGCATTGATAAGATCCCCCCTCAGTCTTCTCTTCTCCAGACTACAAAGACCCAAGTCCTTCAGCCTTTCCTCATAACAAAGATGTTCCAGTCCCCTAATCATCTTCGTAGCCCTTTGCTGTACCCTCTCCAGCAGTTCCCTGTCCTTCTTGAACCGGGGAGCCCAGAACTGGACACAGCACTCCAGATGCGGCCTCAGCAGGGCAGAGTAGAGGGGGAGGATAACCTCCCTCGACCTGTCAGCCACACTCTTCTTGATGCCCCCCAGGATGCCATTGGCCTTCTTGGCCCCATTGCTGGCTCGTGGTCATCCCATTGCCCACCAGGACTCCCAGGTCCCTTTCCACAGAGCTGCTCTCCAGCAGGGCAGCCCCTAACCTGTACTGATGCCTGGGGTTATTCCGTCTTTGTTGAATTTCATAATGTTCCTCTCTGCCCAGCTCTCCAGCCTGTCCAGGTCACGCTGAATGGCAGCGCAGCCTCCCGGTGTGTCCGCCACTCCTCCCAGGTTTGTGTCATCAGCAAACTTGCTGAGGGCACACTCTATCCCTTCATCCAGGTCATTGATGAATATATTGAAGAGGACTGGACCCAGGACTGACCCCTGGGGAACACCACTTGTTACACACCTCCAACTAGACTCTGTGCCACTAATCACAACCCTCTGAGCTCTATCTATCAGCCAGTTTTCAATCCACCCCACTGTCCATTCATCTAACCCACTCTTCCGAAGCTTGCCTGTGAGGATGATGTGGGAGACGGTGTTGAAAGCCTTGCTGAAGTCAAGGTAGACAACATCCACTGCCGTCCCCTCATCTATCCATCCAGTCATGGTATTGTAGAAGGCTACCAGATTGGTCAGACAGGACTTCCCCTTGGTGAATCCATGTTGACTATTTCTGATAACTTTCTTTTCCCTCAGATGCTTTGAGATGATACCCAGAACGAGCTGTTTGCATAACCTATCACAAACTCACCTGCTGGGTCTTCCCTAGGGGGCATGGAAAGCTCCTACTCCAAAGGAACCTGAGAGCTTACAAACACAAGCCACCAACTCCTTCCACTAGTCTGTCATGCCCTGAGGAAAATTTGTGGCAATTCAACTTGTCCAAGTTGCTCCACTGTAAATTAAAAAACAATAAAGAGGGAAACTACTAGTGAAAGAGAAGGTGGTTGCATTACCAGTGCTGGCTTACGCCACTTACTTCTATCAACATTTTAATTCCCCAGAGAAATACCAAGAGAGTCACATTCCCCCCTTTTGTGCTTTTTAACAGAAACAATGAGTGCTAGTCATTAAAAAATAAGCCATATTTTTGAATGTGCTTTTTCTCTACCTCTTACTTCTTGCTGAGATAGGCACTTACCCACCCTTCCCTTTGAAGACAGCTGGCTGTGTTGTTGCTCAGATAAGCACACATCTGCACTCCTGAGATTCTCTGACAGTTCGGCAGAGAAAATACCAGTTAAGGTGTCTCTAAAACAAAACACACGAAAAACCCCTATCCCCAGTGCTACCTTAAGCCTTCTATTCTGAATCATGTCACCGGCTACTATATAGAGGCTGATGTTGCAGATCTCTGTTGGGTGGGACGAGCCATGATGGGGAGCATGGGTACCCAGACAGATCACAGGAGTGAAGACTTGCAGGTACTGAAACATCTTGCTACAGCTCTCGTTTATAACTCTGTTGGGTCTCTTCTAACAATTCAAGTTATCACCCATGTTTGGTGGAGATGATCACTGTTTTTTCATTTGAAAACGTCTGAAATAATTCAGAAGTATCCAGTCAAGTGTCTGGGATAGACTGTCATGAACTTCTCAAAGATAGGTAATAAATACAGCACATCAGCTGTTTAAGCAGTTTATCAAATAAACACAAGCTCGTGTGTGGTGTGCTGTGGAATACATGTGCCATGCTATTATATACCTGGGTTATATGGTTTACAGCAAATTAAATTTGACATTGTCATAGATAAATATTTATGTTATTAATAGTCATGTTTAGGACCATGGCATTATCACAAATGCCACACAAGCATTTCAAATTTCCGGTAGCCTACTTTTAAATAAGTATGTATTTGATCAGTGCCTGCTTTGGGTGTTCTTTTTACTCACACACCAAATATAACTGGAGTGAAAATTTTCATTGCAGTCCCTTGCTTATATGCCTCTGTTTTCATCCCAAAAATTGCCTCAAACTGATACCCAGGTTTCTTTTATTATGTTTTTCCAACAGTACACAAGAAATAAATGGTTCTGACTGAAAATCTGTCCTGGGAAGCTGCTGGAAATGCAATTCTCCCTGACATTTGCAGCTGCCA
Organism: Gavia stellata; assembly: GCF_030936135.1. NCBI lineage: Eukaryota > Metazoa > Chordata > Aves > Gaviiformes > Gaviidae > Gavia > Gavia stellata. The sequence goes on from NC_082599.1 coordinate 10,025,338, forward strand.
CCACTGGGAAAAGTTCCCGCACTGATTTTTGACCTTCTGAAGTCCAGAAGCAAAAATCTCACCTCTCTTTCAGTTTGATGTTGTACCATCCAAGTGTAACAGTACAGTTTACTGCTGCACAGAACTACCCCTGCCTTGTTGTATAAGAAATATCAGCTGCCTGGTCTAAAAATATCATCATTTAAATAAATAAATTCTGTACACATCAAGTATATAATTGAAAAAATTATATTAAGGTTCATAGATGCATCCATAAAAGCAAGGATTTAAGTAGTTTTAGCAAATGTTGCATGCCTTAGTGCATATATGAGTCTGTAAAGGTGCGTCTTGACGCAAATTGTCACCTTATTCCAGATCCAAGACTCATTATCAAGGAAAGTGCTCTTAGACTTGTCAAATCGCAGTCACTGAGCATCCAGCTCACCACATGGGCTACTGCCTTGTGCTCTGCCACAGCTAGGCCTGGATTTCATACTGCCCTCTGCTTTTGTCTTTCCTCCTGCTCTTTGACCTTGCATGCCACATGTCCTGGTTCGTGGTCCACTAGCGAAAGGTACGAGGAGCAAAGAGGTGGTGATGTCCTGTTCCCATGAACAGCAGGGCAGAGTTGGCTGGAGGACTCTGTGCTGTATCAACCGGTGGGTCTGCTGTCTCATCACACAACTTGATATAAAGCTTGTCATACAATTTGAAGAAAACCTCCTAGTCCCACCTAGGCGTGGGGCTTGCACACTAGGACAGAAGAAATGTTGCCAGATCGACCTGCTGGATGCAGTGCAGTGGATACAGGTGGCTGAGGAAGAGGCTGTGCTGTTACTGGACCAGAGGCTGCCCCTGGACCAAGCAGGGTTTTCAGAGTTGCGTTGCCTTCACTTCACTACTTTTGGCCAAAGAAGGCAGGCTAGCTGTGCATGGGCCTCTGGCTCAAGGCAGAGCTCCACATTAAGCTCACCAAAGACACATGTCTTTCTTAGAGCAAAGCTACAGGATCCATGATTTCAGATGTCCAAATATCAGCCTTGCTGTAATGTGTAGAGACAGCAGACCAGCAGGTATTCTGGGTGGGATGTGGGATTTCATAGCAGTCCCAGAAGGTGTTAGCATGAAGCTCCAGAGGCAACTGTAAGTCCATTAAGGGTGAATATCAAACTCTACAAGCTCTTTGGCATGAACATCCTAATGTCTAAGTCCTGGAGCTTACCATTAACAACAAGTGGATGAAATCTTTCCTGAGAAATTTACTACAATAAATTTGACTTAAATGCCTAGTGTCCTTAGGTGGCAACATCAAATCCTAAACATTATCTAATTTGAATGTATTATACCTGATCTGTTCCCCAGCTAGCTATGAGCAATACCCAACAGAGTATCTAGACAGAATTTCTTTTTGCCAGCTGACAAATGTCCAGGATCTACTTCTGTGCCTGGAAAAAGAGCTCAGCATGCTCATTATGCAAGGAGCTGCACGACTGACACTTCTGGAGAGTATATCAGGTCACGTAGACTTACACTGCATCTCGCGTTTGAACACAAGTCCCAAAGAGCTAGTCTTGACCTGTTCCATGCATGAGTCTTGGGAGGGGTGAAAGAAAATGATGCCCGGAGCCCAAAAGAAGAGAGAAGGAGTGGGACCCCCAGGCAATGCAGGAGGCAGCTGGAATTCCAGGACGTGCTGGCCTGCAATACCAACAAAAACCCAAACCAGCTCCAGGTCACTGGAAGCTGCAAAGATTGGCAAAGGGCCTCTCCATCCCTGAAACTAGCTCTGTTGCTGAGTCCCTAGGGTTTGCAGCAGAGGTTCCAGGTGTATAAAGAATTCTCAGGGAAAGAGGCTTCCCCTTCTTTTTTTATTTACTGCAGACATTTTGCACAGCTCTGCGTGAAACCACCTGCCCCACACAACCACAAATATTGGAGCAGTAGAGCAATTTTTCTACCACCCACATAAGATAAGGCATCAGGAGACACAAAGCCTCATTATATCCAAACAAAAAACTTACAAGCAAAAACATAAGTGTTAAGAGGAAGCTGAAAAAGTAGCTGAAGAAATTAGCTATTGTGCAATCAAATACAAATTGAATTCCAGGGTGTATTTTGTTATTTAACACATCTGCCAAGTGAAATTCATGTTCAAGTCACATTTTGAAACTCATAAAATCACCATCATAACCATCATCTCAGCTAAATTCTGCCATAGCTACTTTAAAACAGCTTCCCAGCCTTCGGTATATTAGCCTGAGTTTGCAGTCAGCATAAGAAGAGCAGAATTGGCCCTTCTATTAACTTCCTGCATACCAGAAGATGTGAAAGTAGACTGGAGCTGAGCTAGACAACAGCTTTTTTAACCCAGCTAAGCACGTGCCTCATCTCAAGAGCAACCCTGAAGACAAGTCAGCTCAATAACATCATCAGCTTTCCCATCGGGGGCTTCCTCCTGGTCCCAACAGGATAGAAAGAGACTTGCGAGACGAGAGGTGCGGGTGAGAGTGCACATGGCTTTACCCACTCTTCAAGTATAAATTAGTTTTGTCTTTGTTTCCACAGCAGTCTGCCTTGAAAGCAAGTGTCTGGGATGGGTGTCCCAGTATGAAGGTGAGACAGCAGAGATTTTCACAACCTGCGGGGCTGCAGGCCATACCACTTTCTTGGAGGTTTTGCAACCTTATTCTTGAAGTAGACAATAAATTAAGTACTGCACTAACAAGGGGACACCATCCAATGCTCATACCTTGGTTGACAACTAGTACCTTCAGGCTGGCATTTGCATCGAGGTCAGATGCAACGGGACAACTTCTCCATGGCCAAGAGAAGCAGGTTTCTGGGAAAAGAGGGCTTGACACTAGGGAAGGGTTGAGTGTGGCAGCCTTTTGACAGTTCACACTTTTCCTGTACTTGTCCTGTAACCATCAAAACCTCTGAGACCACTCTGAAATACTTTTTGACTTGGGGTAGTCAGAAGGTCAAGCAACTATCTCGCTAGCTGCAAAATTTTTCCAAAATATCCCAGTGCCCAGAGCCTCTTTCTTGTGGAGAATAAACATGTACCTGGATGCCTATTCATTGCTTAGACCCCAGTGTCATAGCTCAAGTATGTTGACAATCAAGTCTCTTGCTCATCAAGAATGAAACTTGATCCATCCTTCAAATCCATCCCTTTTTTCCTCAAATCAAGAAAAACATTTCTCTTTTTCATTTACTTTTATGCAGAATCATAGAAAACAAGCCTAGCCATGACTTTTAAAACCATCTAATGGTTTTAAAACCTGCTTTCCCAGGCAAAGCTGGAGTCAAATACACCTAGCTCGCTCCTGACTGCACCAGCAGCCGGTAAAGCCAGCAGTGTGCTCTGAAAAGCATGCCCCAGAAAAACACGGATTCTTACTCTTGCCCTTTTTAATTTGTAGTTCACTCCCCTGTTGTTGTAAATGATGACCTTAAAGGGCTGAATCATGCAAAACGTCATCTTAAGGCACCATTTATTTTGAGCATGATCTCCGTAACAGTTTGATAAGGAAGCACCACAGTACCATTCCCAGAATTAATAACATGTGATGCTGAAATGCAGAGGGCATCAAAGAGGACTTCAGCTTGGCAGCTTTGCCTCTGAATAATCCTCCCCAGGGACTCCTGAAAGTCAACAGAGAGCTCTGCATCATGCTGTGGGCTTGGGCCCATGATGAAAGGTGCTCTAAAAGAGTCAACTGCAAGGTCAATGTGCTTTACACCCACATGTTGAAAAATAAGCAAGCATCAGTGTCCAATTTAGTTGTCATCGCAGAGTGGGACTCCAAGGCAAAAGAATGCTATAAGCTTGTAAGGACCACGCTTCTCTCCTTCCCTTTGATGTGAGCCAAGATAATGGAGATTCTGCCAAGGTGTGACTAATTCCTTGTTACTATATTGCATAATTTTCATATACTTTTGAAAAAAAGAAGGCCTTTAAGAATTGGAGGGAAAGAGAAACTCACCCCTGACACATTCCACAGAACACAACCAGCAGTACAAAGCAGGTTTTATTAACAGACGGTGAAAGCTCAATTTAAAAAGTACTGTGGGCATTAAAGGAGATTGTTTTATGTCTTTGACATGAATACTCAGGCTAGATGAACTATCAGGAGTTTGGTTTAAGTGAGATTAATGCTTAGTACTTGGAATCCATCCAAACTGATTAAATCTGATTGAGTAAGAGAGCACAACTTTCTATATCACTTTCAAAGTGATATGATTAGGCTGTATATGTACTATCTGAAAATGTAAATATAAACAGAAGGGAAGGGAAAAATACCCTTCCCTAGTTTTAAATGCAAAAAAAATAATAATGAACCAACTGTATAAAACACTTAAAATTTAGTTGACTATTAGAAGAGTTAGATAAGAAAAGGGTATTAATGACATATAGAATGTGTTACAAGAATAACAAGCCTGTATTCTGCCCTGCTGAGCGACTCATTCCTCTCCTTTGAAGTCAGTTGAAGGGTATAAGTTTGGGTGAGGAGAACTTGACTCCAGATCATTCCATCAAGGAAGGTCAGGAAAACATGGAACTTTTCAAGTTGTTCGTAGGCATGGCACAGCTTTGCAGCCAGTAGTCTTAACTAGGAACAGTTTGTGATTATTTAAAAGTAGGCTTTTTATGTCATAATGAATATGCTAATTTTATATATATTTATATGTATATTCAACAGTTTTGCTAAGCATACCTTTACATACCACCCAGAGAGAGACTCAGCTCCAAATTCAGGTACCTGTATGTTGATGCTTACCTGTAAACTTTGTGTCTCAGCTTAGTCAATGGAGATCTGATCAATGCAGTCAATGAAGCCGACAGACCCCCCATCAGCTATGCACCTCTGGGTGCTAGCTGGCCGGTCAAATTCATATGTTAACACCTCCATCTAACTGCCTATGTGTATACAAAGGATAAAGGACTATATCCTAGAAAACATTAACTCTGAAAAAATATTTAGATAGACAGTCTCTTGACCTTCCTTTTTCATGCTGTAGGTAGGGAGGCTTGGAAACATTACAGGAAAATATGTCTTTGAACATGGCATTGAGAAAGAGCACTGCTGAAATGTTGAATCCACTTCTACAGTCTGCACTGAGACAACTGGAGAAGGTTCAGAGCAGGCCTATAAAGATAATTAAAGGGATCAGAAATCTGACTTACACAAAAAGACTTAGGAAGCCCAAAGGGTTTCACTTGGCAAAGCAAAAGTTAAGAGATGAATCAGGGTCTATAAACCTATAGCCTTTAGAAGGAGAAGACTGTTTCAGAAGACAATAGCATAATATGAATACGTGCCAATGTCTAATATAAAAAGCAAAGTAATTCCAAGTCTGGCCTTACTATCTGGGTCTTAAGCTTATGTAGTTGGTAAGAAATAGTTCTGAAGTTAGCACAGAGAGGAGCTCTACCCTGCTGACCGTGTGTAGAAGCAACCTATGTGACCGAGTAGCAGCCTGGTGGCCAGAATCTCTGGGGCTGCTTAGAAAAGCAGGACTTCTACCCTCCTCTTGAGATGTTGCATCTGCCCCCAAACTGATGGCTGCACGCTGCCTCTAAGACACAAGGGGCAAATGGCAAAGCCAGACAATGCCTCTAGCATCGTCAGCAGCAGAGCTAACAGGTTGTCCTTTCTTGCACTTAGATCTTCACTGATTTCCATTTTACTCTCTGTTGAAGAAAATGTTCTCCCTTTTAAGGGTACGTGTGGACGCCATTCACAGTCCTGCCCTTACTGCTGGAATGAACAGAAAGTTGCAACAGGGTTACTGAAGTTTTACAAGCTACCACCAATCAGCTGAGACATGATAACTGTATAAGTTATATGTATGTTATATATGCGTATATATATACACATATATGTATAAGTGTATGTTTTTAACCATAAAAATGTTGTATTAGAAGTACTAAATACCACATGTTCTTTTAAACTACCACCATGAAACCAAACACACATGGTAGCTTATTCTCCCAGTTTACTCCACATTTGCTGTAGATGAAGAACAAGAACGCATTAAGCTGCAGTAACTTGCCTGTCCAACCATGTTTCACAAAAGCTTTCCCGGGCCTTGATGTGAAGGAATTGCATGTGAAGATATGGGAGAAAGTTTGGGATGGGCATGTCACCCATGTTATACTATGCAAGGCATCCAAAACCTTTGGGAATTGCCAGAGGAAACTTTATCTCAAACCTCATCTAAGAAAATAGGTAAATTCCCCCATGCAACGTATACAAATGGGTGAGGAAGGGGAAAAAAAAAAGTGAGAAAACACCGTTTTACCCAGCTTTTAATCTCAGTTATGACTTTGCAAACTGTGCTGAAATAATTTTCACTAAAGCCACTACTTGTCCCCTCTCCCAGAGTAAAGCAATTTCCTTAGTAGGGCCAGTCCTGCCACCAGGACTTGCAGGGGTGGGGGGAACTGTTTCACAGCAGATGCAGCCAAGGTGTTGGGATCTCAGCCAGAAACCCAGGCATGGCCTCTTTCTAGAAGCGACAGCTTTCCTTTTTAGCACTGATGGACAGCACTCCTTAAAGCTGTTTACCAATAGTCAAGGTCAGGGCATTGCCTTCCACTGGGCCTTCGGTTGATTTATTCCCTACTTTAAAAAAAGAGGAGAAGAAACACAAAAAAAGGTGTTTGCGAACTTCTTGGATTTTGATATGAATTTTTCATGGAACAGCTCTGAATTTCTAGATGCTGGTAGCCGTAACTGAGAAGACGGAATAGGAGTCAAAGTGCAGGCTCAGTGGTCAGAAGCTGATGTATCTCCCAGCTCTACAGTTTACCAAACACTTATTATCCAGTAGGTACAGCATAAATGAAATAGATAGAGAAATACCTGCTGTGGTATGGAGGCATACCTGGACATCTCAGCTAAGTTAGATAGCTGTTGAGAATTAAAGGCAATATAATGAATCATAAGTTTCATGCAAGTCAAAGAGGTCTCCGTTTGACAGCGTTGTTTAATAGGCAAGAGGCAGTGGAGGAATGCAGTATAGTCCCATGGTTTCTTAACAAAAAAAAAAGAATAACAAATGCTGAAAACCTCTGCCAAACAACAAAGCTTACATTTTATACACGCTCATCAATTTAACCCTAAAACCTTAAAAGCCTCAGGGTGATCCCAACGCCTTTAATACCAAAGGCCCTAACTATGCCACAGATCAAGCACCAAGCCCAAGCCTGCTTTGTCTAGAAAGATGAAAGCGCACTCAAACAGGTGAAGGCTTCTTTGGAATCATCACCTGCAATTAAGCAAAGGAAAACTAAGAGGAGAAGAGGTAAGCTGAACTTGCTTTAAAAAGACACCACGGGAGCAGGTGGATGCTTGCTAAGGATAGCTGTGGTGTCTGCTGTCATTCTTTCACCAAATGATGTGCATTCATTGGGATTTCCTGCACGTTAACAACAGATCACTTGGTGGGAAAGTTGGGTGGGTGCTGCAAAAGCAAAAAGAAATCTTTTTTTTTTCTTGTATATCATTCTGGGAAGACTGTTTTTGCCAAGCTGCTATGGACAGAAATATCAGGGCTCTGTCCTGAGTAAAGCAGTGCCACAGGAGATTTCATTTTGGGATATGGATAATAATGTATCATTCTTCATTGCCTAAACCCAATAATTTTTTAAATAACTAAACATTTAGTTTAAAACAGGGTCTGTAAAAACTTAATGTTTTCCTTCACAGCCCAGCTCGTAGAGTCATACTATTTCAATTATTATTTTTGGAAGAGAGGAAGCTTTTAGCCATTGCTGCCAAGAAGAAAATCTTGCAAATGTAAGTAAAGGAATAAACACCAGAATGCAAATTTCAACAAGACTGTAGGTTTTTTACTACTGTTGTATAAATATTCCATGTCACAATAAAACAAAAATTACATGTAAGAATGGAGAAAGGAAAGAGAGCGACTGACTTACTTACACTCTAATGTTCAGATCTTTGTGGCTGTAACCATCTTTGTGTTCTGCATTTGGAAGGCACTTTACACAGTCCCTGAGGACAGATACTGGGTAAGCTGATAATACTATTAAGACTATTAATAATAATATTAATTAGGTTAATAATGACCATAGTAAAATCCATGATAACATTTTTGGTGCTGTTAATCATTTTAAAGCTTTGTGGAATTACACTATCCATGTGACTTAATTAATTCTGTATTCCATACATACATTTTGAGTCTACCTAAAATTCAGGGAATCACTGGCTCCTCTTGTAAAAGTGCCAAGCACTGCCATTCCCATCAACATCTTCTTCCTGCCACACACCTACCCCAAAATCCATAAAATTAACATGTAAGACTGAATGGTGAGTAAATTCTTCTCTTTCAACTCGGCATTTGCAAAAACTTGCTTATTCACCACCAATAAAATCCCCCCTCTTAACCCACTTCGCCTCCTAATCCATACCCAAGGGGAGCTTGGGAAAAGAGCAAATCTGAGCAGCATCCCATGAAGTTCACCATCTCCTCCCCTCCTGCCCGGGAGAAAGGCTAACTACAGCTAACATCTCCCTGCTGAACACCAGCCAGCCCACCTGGGTTCATTAACTGGGTTGCTACGATTATTCAGGCAGCCCATGATTATTGGCAGCCCATGATTATTCACAGCCCAGGACCTCTGCTCCCAGCCAGGCGCTGGTACAGCAGCATGAGCACAAATAAATCCCATACCCAGGGTTCAGCCTGAACAGAAAATGCTCCAGAAAGTGATCATCAGCAGAAAGGAGCGAGTCATGGCACCAATTGGCCTACAACATTAATGTGCAGCTTTTTCTTGCCCACGTGGGTTTGAGGCAGGTGGAAATGGAGAGGAGGACAAGATGTGTTTAAATTATCGGCCATAAAGAATGAGTCTGATCTGCACAGTGACAGCACAATACAGACAATCTGAATAAAACTTTTAGATGGAGATTATATAAAGAGAAAATCAATATGTTCAAAATATATAAATAGAGAATAAATGGAGAGGGCTTTTATGGAGTGCTCAGCTACAAACTCATGGAACTGGGCAAAATATGAGAGGGCATTATATTCTCTTTTTCTCCTTTGTATTTTTCAGGTCACCCTGGCTTACAAAAATCAAGTTGTATTTCTTCTGCTTTGCTTACTGTAAAATCAATATCGACAATTAAAACTTGCTTTGTGCCAGCAGGCTATTGTTTGTGATAATAATGCACGGAGCTGAAAGAAGATTGCTTTATTTCCTTGACCTCCTCAGCACCCAGATAAATACGGTTTCTGTTCCATCTACAACTTGAAACCACAACCCTGTCCCTGGGTTGGTTTTTAAATTATATGAAAGAAGATTAGACACTCTCCCACACTGCAAACAGTTTGAAGTATCTGCTTTCAGTATCACCGTAACTGGCTGGGAGATAACATCTAATTTATGCCTAATTCAGCAAAAATTCCCAGTATCAGGCGCAGCCCAGGTTTTATTTTAATTTGAATCCTCTGTGATCCCACTGACTTTGGTCAGTTTTCATTGAATGGAAGATGTGGAGAGTCAAGGAAAAGACCTGCCAATGAGAAACCTTTCACAATTCATATCAACAGCAAGCTGTGTTCATTTCACAGCATCCAGGATATCTGCTATATAGTCCTGGTACCATATACTGGCTATTCAAACATACACAAACACAAACAGATGTATATAATGTACAGATATAGATGTATACATATATAGATGTATGGCGAGAGACAAAGAGACAGAGGCAGAGAGAGATCTAGCAGTGAAATTCTCTTACATCCCAAGTCAGTACAAAACTTACTCCTGATTTTTTTCATTCATTTGTTTTACCAAAAGCCTTGAACATCACCCTGGCCACCCAAAGCGCCAGGCACTGTACAAATGCTGGAGCAGCCCTTTCCTCAACAGCTGGTGTTTTAAACATACACAAAAAGCAGGCAACAAACTGCAGGAAGAGCAGAGAAAAGAGGATGAGGTTAACAGCAAGATCGACTACGGGCCAGCTATGCACACAGCTTGTCCGGGGGTGGGGTTGCATTAGATCTGAAAACAAAGTTAGAAGGGTTTGTCAACTGGAGATGGGCAAGTTATGCAACTATTTGAACATGAGCATGCCTGCCTGCTCAGAAAGGAGATTAGAGACCTGAATACGCTTTTATACCTGCTAAATAATTAGTATCAAATAACCAAGTCCACTCTGCACTTTTCCTCTAAATAGCAAAATGTGAATGAATTGTTTGTTAATTTAGACACAAAGGCTGGGATTTTTAAAGGGCCCTGACACTGCTAGACATGCAGCACCCAACAGCCTTCCCTGAGATTTGGCCACATGTTACCAGTGTGAATCCTCATAGGCTTACGCTAATTTTACACACTCGCCAAAGAGGCATTACACCTATTCTGCCCAGTGACACTCCTCTCCCCACTCCCCCATGCTGGTCCTTGCAGCCTGCTGAAAAGCATATGGCCCAGCCTTTGCCAGCCCCACAGATCTGGGGGGGTGATGGACCCTGGGCACACGTCAGCCACTTTAATGCTATTCCTTGTACAACGCCTTGCTGTTTGTCCCTTCCGTTTTCTTTTTTTTTCGAAATAGGGTCCCATAATTTTTTGTCTGATAATATTAGGGTAAAGAACAACCCTCATGTTCTACCAAGGTCTGGTTTTTGAAGGGTTAAACCTAGGACTGGAAAATCGGAAGCAGAGTTGAAGAGACACACACCATCAAAATGCCTTGTCCATATCTGGTTTAGACTTTTAGCTCTATTAACAGCTATTATTTCCAGTTTTGCTGTCATGGTATCCCTAAGCTATTTAGTACCGGGGGCAGATCCTAGTACACCTCGACCTGTCCAAATGCAGACGTGATCCAAAACAATCTCATCGCCCTTTACCTGCATCACTCCATCCCTCCTCCCACCACTTACACAGGATAACAATTCAACGTAAGTGAACTTCCAGGCACAGGTCTCCACCTCTCATTTTTCTTACATATTTATCAGCACGTGTTGCTTTGTTTGATGTCCTGAGCACAGCAAAACTCTTCTGATCACAGATTCACTCTCTTTGCCTTCCCACTTCAGGCTGCCTGTACTGGGAGGGCACCTGAAGCTGATGCAAGGAGAAAGACCAGTCCTTCTGGCTCATAACTGTATTTCTCTATTTATTGATTGCACATTGCACAATGCCTTTAGCTTAATAAACTTTGCAAATGTCCCAAGAAAAAAATGAATAATTAACATCCCCATAACACCACTGCATTCAGCTGGCCTCCAGCAGTGGATGGGAAGTCACCATGATCCATAGATGTAACGAACCGCAGAGCAGAGAACGGACTGTTTATCACCATTTCCAGACACACTCTTAAACAGCCTGATTTTATTATACTTCCAGTGTTCATATGGCAAATCAAAGTGCTTTCAAAGAAACAAGAGTTACCCAATTAGCCAGAATGAGACAGCAGGAAAAAACACAGTAGATAGGAAAACAGCCTTGCTCCCCACTCCAGATCTATTAAAAAAGTCTGGGTGAACACTTGTATTTTGCCCTGCTGCTTTTAACCTCCAAACTGAAGAAACTAGGGCTGGTATATATTCTTGGAGCCAAAACCATCCTTCTTTGATAATTCCTTTACCCTATATTCAAGCATCACCCCTGCCTCCCCGCATGGCTATTTTATACAGTTGCCCAAAATTCCAGGGTCTCCCTGGGTGAACCTCCCATGAGCAGGGCAGAGGCAGGGATAACCTGGAAGGAAAGCTTATGAAGCTCAGAAGTGGTAGACATCAGCAGAAGGTGGTGGGCAACAACTCCAGTGGCTCCTGGATGGTGCTCCCTAGAGCTGCAATTTACCCATCTAAGATCGGGAGCAGACAGGCCAAGGTGAATCCCACCTTTAGGGAGTGCTTGTTACAAAGACAAAAAAATATGCATTTTCCCCAGACTATTCAGGTCTCACAGCCCTTGAAAAACTGGAAAAAAAATGCTGTACTCAACGTAATAATTCTTAAAATCCTCTTGACTAGTTCATCTACCCTTTCTATCTCCCTAATATCTCATTTTCTTTCAATTTTGCTTTCAGTTTGTGAAGTTCTGATGGGCATACTTTCTGCACGGATGGATAACAAATATCCTCATCCCCATTTCACTCATATGTTCTCCTGGCAGAAATCCCAGGCCTAGGAATATTAAGCCGTCAAGCAGGTAACAGTACTTGGCTTAGGACTCCAGGTCCTTGCAAGAACTTGCACTGGTTGTAGTTGAAACATTAACAGAAAAATCAGTGGGACAAAACTTCCCGTAACTGAAACCCCGTATCGCTCTCAAAAATCCATCACAGCCAGGGACAAGTCAGTGAGATTGGATGACGAGGGATTTTTTTCCCATGTTTGTCCTTTCTTCCTTTCCGTGTCTTTTACTGGAATATGCTAGCACCTTGCAAAAATCTTTCTTTGCTCACATTTTCTAATCTGTTAAATAGCCTGGGCACCTTTTAAGCCTTGGTTGTGTGTTAGGTTCATTGTATAATTCTGTTTCCCTGAATTTTATTAATGATAATCACATTTCTAAATCAGCCCTATTACATTGTTATGAGGAAAGCTTTTCTGCTCAGGTCCTTCCTTTGTTTGTACTGTGTTTCTCTTACTTGCTTTTCAGCATATTTAAATTACGCTATAAATATTTTGAAAGACTTTCACTTGCTTCAGCTACATTTCTGAGAACTTGAGTGTGTTTATGTCTGTCAATATTAATTCCATAAAAGCTTGCAAGCAGATTTCTCTTCCTTGGAGTGAAAAACATGGACTTACTATCTCTCATAGCTGCTGCAATCACAGCTCACCAGCCTCATTCCATCTCATCACAAAACAGGCATGGGGTGCTCTCAATATAACAGTGTGTTTGATACACCACCTTTTCACCATGAAAAATATTATGGATACTGCCCAGCGAGGCATACCAAAATAGTACATGATTTTGAGTGCCTTTCATTTGGGTGCACAAGCTCAGTCTCTTTAAAACGATGTGCTATGCAGGCTCCAACATATATACCATTCACCTGTTATTTTGGGGCATCCATTGATACTATTTCTCAGCACTTTTGCAGATATGTTTGTTTCCCTTAAAGAATTTCAAGCTGTAAGCCCAGCATATGAAGCATCTTTCCCTTTTCTGCCATTTTTGAAAGCTTTCTCTCTCACATCTTCTTCAACTTCATAACAATTTGTGTTGCTGTGGTTTGGGTTTTTCTTCTTCTTTTCCTACACTTAGGTGTATTAAGGAAACTATGTTTATCCAGTTCCTCATGACCACTAAAGCTGCTGGAAAATTTCAATCTTATCTGTAAGAGGAGCAGAGCTTCCAAAATGTAAAGTTCATAAAGGCCTTCATGAAAATGGGCAATCACCCTGAGGAGAGGTACTTGAATGAATCTTTTGTGGAGAAGACACAAGAAGGGAAATATTTCAAATGCCCCAGTGAAGAAAAAGCTCCAGTTCTGCTTGTATGAACTCAGAGATGGGACTGTTCATTCTAGAAGATACAAAATTAAAAGAAATCAGACCTTATAAATTCTGCTGTTGATAGAACTATTTTCTCATAACTGGCTCCTCATTGACCCAATTATATGTGAGTGGCACAGCCTTTTCTGGAATATTGTCCACTTGTCTTCCCCAAACATACCCAGACAATGAGAACTGAAATGCTTCTGTCTTGGTCCACCCCAGAGGTTTCATACATACACTGCCTTGTTGCTGTAGAGCAGGATTTATAACCCTACTGAGAGAAGCATTATTTCCAACAAGTCAACGTAATAGCCATGATGCACTTATAAATGATAAGAGCCCAAAAAATAATAAATGTGTGCATCTTTTTGAGCTCCTTTTTTTCCTTTTTTTCTTTTTTTTCTTTTGGCCTATCTCATGTTGATAAGACTTTGAATGAAAGAAACACCAAATATTATGAGCCTTGGAGAAAAATCATATAGAACTGGTACATTCTATATGAACAAACCCACTATTTATTCTAAGTCAGTCTTGAAAACATACCCAGTCCACACTTGGCATGCTCACAGACTGACAGTGGCATTAAACCCAGTCACAGTTACAGTAAAGACTTAAACTCTGAATTTAAGAAAAACTTTTAAAAGTCTTGACATTCCCACTATGAGTTCCCCTTTAGCAAAGAGCTAATTTGTTATTTCCTCATGTCACAGGCTGTTCCCAAATGTAAGTATACAAAAGGCTGCTTTATCTCCAGCTTTTTCCATGGACTTGGCATATGTGTTCATATTTGGCATATTTTTATAGTACATTTGCCGACGAATTGCACATACAGTAAGCAAGTGGCACATTTCAGTGGTGCCCAGGAAGCCTGGACATTGATCCCGGATCAGAATCACCAATCTTCTGCTGCAGGAGAAGGATTAGCATCCTCTGAAATAAAAGCGTTAAGGGAAGGCCCACAGACATGATGCAGCATCACAGGGACCGGTGGCTGGGCCCCGCTTGCTGCCTTAGGACTCCTCCATCACACTTCCAACACAGGTATGGTGTCCCAAAAAGTCCTGTGTTTAGGTTTTGTGAGAAGAAATGGAATCACATGTCTAAGTTTAATCTTGCTTCTTTATATGTATTTCCTTATTATAATATTTATATTTGTGGTTGTTGGGGTTTTTTTTCTTAACTTCTATTATTTTGACTTATTACCTTTGGAATTTATTTTATTTATTACCTTGTTAAGCCTGTTTCATCATTTCTTTCTTACTCTCACCATTTTCCTCCTCAGAAAAGGTTTGTAATTTACAAACACACACACACGTTTAGTGCAGCGCAAAGCAATGGCAGACTTTTCCTTGATTACTTGCCTGAACGGTGTCAGAAAGAAAAAACAGATGTCGGAGGCACAGCTCTTAAAGGCCAAACAGGCCAAATTAAAGGAAAATGAAAAGATGTTGAGGCAAATTCACTCATTCTTCAAACAAACTCATATTCCCTATCTAGGTTTTAAAAAAAATTGCCATTCCTCCAACAGAAATATTCAGGAGTGTTTATGGTCTGCCAGATGATTGGAGTGTAATAAATGTAATTTTGCAAGCTTGTAAAATATCTTGACATTGCCTTAAAGAAACCACAATAAACTATCTGGTTGGATTGCTTTATTTCCATTTCTATACCTTATTAAACCAGTATGCAGAAGATGTAGCTGCAAAACAAGGGAAGTTTACTGATTGCAACACTAGAAATAACTGAAAATAGCTTAAAAATAAATTTTGTTGTAGGCGACAGTCCATTAAAACCCAGTGTATACCTCTTTAAGCTTTGCTACAAGCCAGATCCTTATCTCAGATGCAGGCAGAGTGCCCATTTACTTCAATAGGAGCCGCACATGCATATTCTGAAGCAGAATTTGGTCTGGTGCGTTCATTAAGGGCTTCTGAACTTAAGATGTTACTTTGACGTTCCAGAAAAGACCTGTAGTACAGATAAGCTTCTGTTGATTCTTGGTGAAGCTACCTCTACTGCTGTTTCGGGGCAAGTCCCAACACTGAGCCTGCTAGTGTTCCCCTCAAGCATGACATGCACCTACAGAATAATGAAGACATTGAACTTTTTGATTGACAGAGCCTTATAGAAATGATGCACAGAAAAGAACAATTATTGCAACATCGTGGCAAACCCCATCTTGGATTGAAATTCCCTTTTCATCTGCAAGCTGAGGAGCATGCCAGGATTATAAATGATTTATAAATGGCTATTGCAGGTACACAAACACACACGATCTTCTAGGAAGTTAAGTGCTACAACTTTAGACTCAAGAGCCCCAGCAGTGCGCTCCTGGCAGCTCCCCAGATGTTCAGATTCAGTGGCTGGAACTGTGGCAACAGCTGCCTGCACCCCTCGCCCACCTCCACCCACCCAAGGACGGGCTCTGTCATCCGGCAGATCACAGACCTGACTGCCAGGTCCTCTCCAGCTTTGGGCCAACCCACAGCCTTGTTGTGGCTCATGGAAGAATTTGGCCTCAGGAACCCCATCAGTCACCTCTCCTCCTCCCAAGCCCGCCTTGGATGACCCTCCGAAGGGTTTCATCCCTAAGAGAGTATTTCCATAGAAACTGAAATACTGTCAAGGTTCAGGAACAAATAAAAGGATCGAGTAATTTTCCATGTTTGTCAACTTTGGCACAATTTGCACTATTCCGATCAGTGCTGCTCTTGTTCTCTAAAAAGAAGTAGGTTTTTTTTCTAAGCAGAGGTACTAAATTTGTTCTCATGCCCTGATTTATGAAGGCTTCGCATTGCCTGTCTTTGGGCTTTATCTGGGTTATCACATCACCTCTCTCTTCCTCCCCCCCCCCCCATTATCCTGGAGAAGGGAGATTTTTTTTACACTTGGGATTTCTGCACAGATTATGAATCTCTGACACTGGCACCAGCACAGTGCAAGCTGCCCACAGGGCTCCTCTGCCATTGACAGACCCCAGTGGCTATAGACAAGTGAGTGCCACTGTTTACACCCTGGCACATCAGCTTCAGCTGAAAGCAATGGTACGCAATGCCTGACCCGTAGAGACAGCTGCTGCGAAGCTGGTACATGGGCATCTTTCCCATCCTTCATCCAAGGAGGGTGACCTCCACAAGAGGAAAAAGGTGGGCAGCAGGAACTGGTGACTTTCTAGTTTTGGACAATTTCTAGGAGCTTTCTGGCGTAAATCACCTGTCTTTAGGGGGGAGAGCTGAAGGTCTGGGTCTCTCCTCCTGCCCCTCCGTTAGTCCCTCAGGGAGGAGCAGAGCCAGTGGATGGAGGGTGCTACTTGTCCTTGCAGTCCAGGCCAGCAGAGAGTCAGTGCTCCCATCTAATACATCGCCTCCAACACGCTCCAGATCAGAAACCACACATTTAAAAGACAGAGCAAACACAGTATCCCTAGTACTCAGAAGTAGAACGAGCAGATCACATCTCCCTATCCATCCTCCTCCGCTCACCATCTTTGAAGATGCTGCAATGCAAATGACCCTGCTCATGCAGCGCGAGAGCCCACTCCAGTCCTCGGCTGCGTGGGTGAACCAGCACAGCCCTCCAGGTTAAAACAACAAACACGCATTCTAGCTATGGTAAGCCCTATCTCGGTGCAATTATGCTTCTATCTAGGAATTTGTTTCATCCCCGTGCCAGAGATTCAACCTCTGTAGAGAGCAAAACTGCAGCAACAGAATTTTTCCAATGCTCGGTGCTGAATGACACAATAAAATAAAAATTATCTCTTTCATTTCCCATAGTACCTTCTCTTGGAGGGCCTGACACAAGAAGATACACCTTATTTTACCTCTGTGGTTTCTAATCCCATAGATCAGCCTTTACACACGTGGGGAAAAGGAGCCATACAGAGCTCAAAGCATTTCACTAAGACTAAACAAAAAGTTTACGACAGAGGCAGGAGGGATACATGGCACTGCAGACTCCTCTTCTGACTTTTAGTCCCAATATTGCTTTTATTGTACAGTCCTGCTCTCCACGGATCCTGCTGCTCCTTCGCTGGAGAAAGGAAATACCTATTTACATTTTTACACCATATCCCAGGCAGAGGAAACAAAAACGGACATCAGACTAATGTTTTAGCTGCAATTTGACAATGGATTCATTAAAACAAAACAGCCCTGCAGATTTGGATTATAAGCAAAGCAATTAACAACGACAAAAATTTGCAACCTATTAAAACTATTTTGGGAGCCAGGCCCTCAGCGGTATCTCAGAAGGTCACCTCAGACGGGCATACCAGCTGCTATCAGCCCAGCCTGTGGCTCCTTGGCTCTGGTCAGTGTCAAATCCATCCCCCAACGCACACCCCAAAGCAGCCCTTGAGTCAATCCATGTATTTCCAGCTCCCAATTAATTAATTCGGCAGCTGGCTGACACCACACCCTCCTTCCCTGGCCACACTCATTATGCCGGGCCCGGGGGGAGAGCGGGGGTGCAGATGCTGTTGCACTCTTTTATTTCTGGCATAACGCCTGGAGTGCCGTGTCGGCTGACTCGTGTGGGGGATTGCTCCCATCCCGGGGCTGAGGCTATTTCAGCCATCCCTGGGAAAGGTCAGGAGAAGCCCTGACACATGCAGACCTGGCAATCACCTCCGTCCCAGCCTCCAAAACCAAAGTACCGGGGAATTCATCAATTTTCCACAGTCCTGTTGCCTCTCTGCACCTCACTCTTGGGCTTTCCAGGCTGCCACGTTTCCCCATGCACCCGTCGGAGCGGGGCGGGAGCAGAATGTGGCACACGACTCAGAAAAGCTGCATTCACCCAGGTGCACCCAACCTGGAAGGTTCTCAGCAGGCAGCAATGGTGATCACAGCCAGGCCTGGGCTTTTGCCCCAAATTGGTTTTAAGTGTTTTAAAACCAGGACTTGAAATAGCGGTGCCTGGACTCAGGCTCTGGCCAGTCCTTAGCCACCACCTGGGGTTTTAAGAAACACCAGCTCTGTTGCTGGAAGTCACAGGCACGTTGCTTATTGTACATGTTGTTCTTTCAGCATCCAGCAACAATGCAACTTACTCTATTACTCCTCTTATTTTTTCACCGTTGTTTTTTTTTTCCCTACAACCATTTGTCAAAATCTCACTCCTCTGGAAGAGCTTTGGATACTCTGGCATAGCTCCAGTTATCGCCTCAAGTATGAACTTACAGGTTATGGTACTTATGAAACTCTGCTATATATTCCTAAGTGCATATAATATACTCAAAAATGTAAGTTGTTATATTATTTGCCCTGCCTCTATAAACTATTCAGGACTCTCTTGAAAACTTTATTTCAATGTATTTTCAAAGGATGCCAGTAATTCTCTGAGGCTGGAAATAATGCTGGAATGGCAGCGCGCTCCTTCCACAAAGGAGAGGCAAGTAAGTCAGCTCATAATAAATTGTGTAGTGTAATAGTTAGATAATAGAGATACTACAGTACATGCTTTTGTTTTAAGAAGTTTTGAATTTCTAGATAGCTATGTAATGCCCAAAAAGTTCCTTATGTTTTAATCACAATACAGAACAGTCTGTCTATTTCCCTTAATTATTCATGTTGAGGTTTTCAAGGTTCTTTGTCTTTCTCTTCCCATCCTATGAACTCATCAAGCATCAAAGTTTGGAGGGTTTTTTTAGCTTGTGTTCTGAATATATTACAGTTGGCATGACACCATAAAACACTTTGGCAGCCAAACAAATAGCTTTACATGAAACCCAACATAATCGTAGGTTATTGAAATATGCTTCCTGTACATGCCTGGAATTCCCCTAATTAGCAGAGTATTTTCTAATCTGTCCAAAATGTATCATGCCAAAACCACAATGCATTTTCCCTCTTGTCCACCCAGGGCAGTCAACCATTTTGCTCCATCAGTTTTGGAGAGCCACCTGTAACATGAAGGGTAATGAATCACTCAAAATCTCTGAATGCATGATTTTTGTCCCATTGACTTCATATGGAAATTACTTGGCCAAAAGCCTTTCACAGGGTAACCCAAAGCAATTACACTTGATAAAACACTACATATAGCCACCCCTGGGTTTTTACACAGCTGCTTTGCCAGCCAACACTACAACTCCCAGCATGCCACTTTGCAGCTCATGCAAGCAGTTTTCTTCTTTTTTTTTTTTTTTGGATGAATTGTATTTTGGGAAATGTAGTTCTGACCAGCTACACACTTCCCATCTACTTTAAGAGAAAAAGTTGGTGTGAGACAAGTTAGACCCTAAATGTGGGACAGCGTACCAATGCAGCCCTCCACTGGCAAATGCACAAGAAATTCCTTTGTGAAAACAATTTAAAAAAAAAAAAATGCACTTTTCCTCTCCAGGTATCACTGAAAATGTCTCTCCCAGACACAACTCCATTATTGATATTGGAGAAGATTTCAAGTATATAATGATTATTCTGTACTTCATTATCCACTGTGGACCTAAATTCCCAGGCAGAAGTAGCTCCAGCTTAAAAGCTTTCTGTGGGTTTCAGCACAGAAACTGAAAAAAAAAACCAACCAAACCACATGCCCTTGGTGACCAATCATGCAGAATAAACAGCAGATACTGATAAACTGGTTTCAAGGTAAGGGCAGCCCATAGGCTGGAAGGTATTCAAATAAATCTTTCCATATAATGATCAAATGTTGAAGGTCAAAAACTATATGCAGATAACTCAGAAACAGCAAAAGAGACTGAACCATACAATAAGGTGTTCATTACAAATAATCCACCTCTTTTCTTGATAGATACAGATCTTTTAATAAAACACTTCGTAAGTCTTCAAAAGAAGAGAAATAGTCTGTGAAAATGAAGAGGAAAAAAATCTTTTCTTCTGTTGTGGCGAACACTACCAAAGTTTGAGAATATAATACAATGTGCAAAACCAGATTCACTTTCCTACATTAATTTCCAGATTTTGAAACTGTGGACTAGTTTTTGAACATGTTGACCTAGAGTATTAGCTTAGATGATGCATAATCCAGTTGATTTTAGCACTGATTTATGGCCTCAATTATGGAGTTCTACATCAATCTAGAAATTAGTATTTCAGTCTAAACACCCTTTCACATTCTCCACAATATAACTTGTCACCGTTAATCTCCAGCCTTGATGTTAAACATCTCCTTGCTATCAAACTGTAAGTACAACATGGACTATATTTTCTGTACTGCTGGAAAGAATGATTGAAGACTGAATTGATCGAAAATCTTGATTTATCTTGTCTACGATTTTCAGTAGTGTGCAGTGATTTATATACCAGAGAAGGTTCTTTGATTAGCTTGCCATAGTCTAGAAAGGCTAAACATTAAGGGCATTAAAATTTCAACACAAATGTTATCTCTGCAGTAAGCACAATAGTGACATCTTGTGCCTATCAATACGTGTATTAACTGAAGTTCTGACACTTCTCAGTAGAGATTTACCTCCAGAGCTTTGAGGTTTGAGCAATCAATATATAACCTACTTTGATGCAATCCACATACCAAACTACATTAAAATAACATTAGGGCTTGCTTTAAGCTGACAACAGCCAGGAAATGCAGAGTTAAAGGCAAAAACTCTACCTTTAACCAATCCTTACATAATTTCAGATTCTGTAAGCAATAATGTGATTTTGTGCCACAGTAACCAGCTAGAGCACGATTTCAGTGCCCCACTTTTCTAGGCTTTAGCTATGTTACATACCCCGTCCAATTGTTTTAAACCAACTTTAACAGACTCTTCTACAATGCATAAAGGAAAGAGATCCATAATGTCCTCTTGAACAACAGACACCCGCCACAGGAAGGACTCCAGCTCTGTGTTTGCCTCCTTCCCTGACACAAGGCTCTGCAAAGCAGCAGCCGGGACCCCTCGCCTTCCTTCTGCTGCAAGTTCCTGAACAGCCCAGCCCAGGAAGGACTCTGAATACTTTTCCTTAGAGCCACCAAAGAAGGACTGAGATTCAGTCATTTAAGTGTCCTAACAAATACAAATGCACCCTGTGAAATAATCGCATTGCATTAAAATGTTGGTCTTAAAGAACATTTGATTAGACATTCAAGGAATATGCCAGTTTTAGCAAACATACGCTAACTCCATTTATTTGAAAACTGAAGTGGTTTTCTTTGTACAAAACTTTTCTAGTATAAGTTCCACCAATTCCACAGAATTAGGTGAAAACCTCCATTTTACCCTGAGAGGCAGACAGTTATCTGTGCAGGCTATTCATACACAGTGCATGCATCCCATCCAGAGATCACTCAGAGCCTTGCCATTTAACTTCACATCAGGTAAACTATATTTTTACCCTCATTGTCCACAAAAAGCCTATTCTGTCAAGACTTTACGATTGTTCATAACCTTCTAGTTTCAGATATAAAATCTGCCTAAACATTAATGGCAAAACATACTGTGAGGTAAGAAGCACACCAACAGAACATTATTGATAGAGGTAGCACCTTCTCTCCCAAGCACCAGGATGCTTTCCAAGCAGGACTTCCTGCTCAGCCCAGAAGGACCTTTTGGGCAAAACTGAGCAGCTGTTGAGCAGAGTAGTTATATTTACTGCACCTTAGCACAGGGAAAGGAATACAAATGCAAAAAAAAGACCACAGGAGTCTGTAAGGTCTGACACAGTTGGACTTGATGATCTTAAAGGTCTTCTCCAACCTAAATGATTCTATGATTCTAATTAACAGAGTAGAATTGAGCCAGAAGAGCTGGGTTTGTCTGTTGTGAAAATGTCTATTGTGTCACTTGTGTTTTCAACAGGTTATGACTGTCAGCTGGGATGTGCTCGCAGCCACCCAATGCCACCCTGAGACTATTTAAAAGCACTGGCCAGAAGTAAGATTGTAAGATTAGCTCAGAAGAAACAAGGGAAAGATGACCATATCTTCAGGCCTCTCAGAAACAACAGGGAAACAGTATTGTTTCTGCCAACCCTGCAGAAACAATGAAGAAAGACAATTTGCAAGGCCAGTAGATCCCATAAATGCTCCCTACATGCCCCCCCCCAAAAAAAAACATTAGATAAATAAAGTGTTATTTGCTGAAACCTCAGGTTTTATGCTTCTTCTACTTAGATACTGAGGAGGCCAGATGAGTTTTATGTAATTTGGCAAGACTGCAGCCCATACTCTTAAAGCTGCAAACCAGTCATTACAGTGCATGTTCACGTACCCAAAAAATTTCACTACTGCATGCAGTAAGTGTATGCATGCTCACCTAATAAAACCTGTATTTTGAAAAGCTTCCACTCCCAGGTTTCTACAACAGAAAGATGTAACTTAGATAACGTATAAGATCAGCATATAACACTTATATAAACTGAAAAAAGATTAAGAACTTTTTTGAAGGCTACAAATTCAAATTTATTTTCTTCTTACATTTATGTGTACTTTCTGCTTTCATACTTCACCTGCACTAACAGGAAGATAAATGAGATCATGGGTGCTTTTGGCCCAGGATTCATTTGCTTGTGTAACTCAGACCTAATTGCAGGTCTGCACTGCAGTCCTTAAACTCTTTTGTACAGAGCATGCATAATCAGCAGACTTGGATGATTCTGCTAATACCACAGTTAAATGCCTTGAGCAAACACACTATTATAATTTTGCACCAATTTGAAAATATCCATTTAAATGTTAAATGAAGAGGAACTAATCAATAAAAACATGCATAGAGTCTCTGGGGAAGTACACTGGAAAAGACAACAATAATCTGCCATTAACATGCAAATAAAGACACAGCAGGAAACAATAAGAGTATTGACTTCACTGTGATACTTTAGGAAGAATGTTTTACTAAAATTTGGGCCAAATTCAACTTCGATTTAAATCATTGTAAACACAGACCAGCTCGATTTGACATAGTGGGGAACGGAACAGAACCTCCGAATACTGGAGGCATGCAGACAGCTACTGATACTTCTGATCAACAAGGCTGACCATAGCCCTGGCGCTGTATTTGGTGCAAGGTGCTGTACAAATATTTTTAATTAGATTGCCTAAAGAGCTTAGTATCTGAGACTGCATACAAACTGAGTATGGAGTGAAAGGAAGAAGTAACATAATGCACAATCAAAAGCTTGAACTGGCCAAGACCTTTCTTTTTCCCCAGTCTACCTAATTACTTTTTATGCTAAGGTAAACACCGCTATGCATCTATAGCCTTCTACTTAAGGCTTGTGAGCTAGTTCCCTGAAAGGTGCACGTCAGAAATAGATATTAAATAAGGGATTAAGTCACAAGGAATAGAGAGATATAGACCAGAATTCTCTGTATCAGAGAAGAGAAAATAAAAACATGGACACGTGGGGAAATGGACTTGGCTGGCTTCAAAGGAAACTGGAGAAATCATAGGCAAGAGTACATAGAATGGTACTGACAGAGGTGTGAAAAAGGTTGAACGCAAAGCCTGAATTTTTCGAAGCAGGAAAGAATGAGCTCTTTGAAGAGTAGAAAAGCTGGAAAGATAGGCAAGGAAGGTTTTTGTAGGGGCTGCACAAAGAAATGGGATGCTCAGGAAGAAAGTAAAAAAGCTTATAGTAGGTAGACAAGTAAGTAGAAAAGCAGGTAGAAAAGCTCATAGTAATCAAGATACAAGAAGAAAGGGAATTTCGTTTGAGAAATAGATTGCTAGATGATTTGACAACAGTTCATCCTCAAATCCACAATTCATGAACCCATTGTGCCACAGGATAACACTTGGGTTCCCTCTTACACAACTCTGCTACAACATAGCTACTGCCATGCTATTGCCATTGAAGTGAAAACAAAAAGCTCATTCAGGAGTCAGAATCAACACCTGGAAACTCACTGTTAATCAATACTGGTTTGCCCTGTGAAGCTACAGACTCAGTAACCTGATTATCTGACTGATAATCCCAGAAAGCAAAGATTTTTGCATTCACTGAGATGGAAATGTGTCTTTTAATTCAAAATTATGAGTATTTTTTCTGCACTTTGTAGGGCCTCATCTTAGCTCTTTCTGGCAATGATACAATCTCCCCAGTGTACATCGTGTTAACATTGGAAAAGTGAAAAGACTGCAGTGTACTGCTCTGTGTTCTCCCAGACGGTTGGTTGCAGATTGTCATCTGTAGGCTGTAAAGAGCTTATTCCTTGCTCCTTTTGCTGTGTTCCTTATCTGCCTTGAGAGCCTTTGCTCTGCAAAGGAGGCAGCTACAGTTCAGTCTTATCCACTGACTGTCCTTTCCTGCAGTTCTTCAGAACTGGCACAGAGAAAGGTAAAAATTAAGTGAATGTCTGAAAACCAGAAGGAATGTCCTAGCACTGCTGTCATGTTGGAACAGACCAGTCACCCCTGGAAGAAGCTGAATGCTCATTTGGCCAAGATGCTCCACCTGGAGAGAAAAAAAATGGACTCCAATACAATGAACAACCTTTTGCAAAAGGGACATGAATTCAACCACCTCCCTGGCTTCTTTTGCCCACTTACAAGGGGACACAAAGATGCAAGTTAAACCAGTAGAGTTTCTTTGCCCAAACTTCTTTGCCTTCCTTTAGCGACAACTTATTATCTTCAAGTGCCAACAGTTATCCTTGGGATTATGCTCCCCAATACTTCGGAAACAGTAACGTCAGTAGTGTTAACGACAAAACCCAGAGCCTCCTAATTAATCCATTCAGGGTAATATCTTGCCTGACTTTGGAACTGTTTGGCTTTTCTCTCTGCAGCCAGGTCACTCTGCCAGCACGGCTGGTCATTGCTTAGTGGTCTGCCTTCTGTAGTTCACTAACAAAAACCAGAGCAAACAGGTCAGCCCCTATATGAGAATACAAGGCAAGTGAGGTCTCCTTATTTCTTCTCACATTTCTTTATAAAAGCTGGCACAGACTCCCTTATCATGCCTTTAAACAAAACCTCTCCAGTTACACACTATTTTAGCAATTGCCACCTAATTTATCTGCTTGACAAATCTTACTTTAGATTCTCAGCCCATCTTATACACCTGATCTCAGTGAAACCTTTAAATTTAGCCTGAGGATAAAATATTGAACACCATTCCTATTTATACATTTCTGTGACCACAATAAGAAAAAAAAAAATCACCTGATGAATCAGAGGACAGGAGCACTGGCATTGGCCCACGCTCTGATCTCACTCGAGCCGGCCTGCTGCCTGATTAATGAGTTGTGATATCATAGTCTGTGAGGAGGCATACATAAGTGGCAAGGAGAAGAATAGCACCAGACACTGTCAAGCTGTCTCTGTCTAAATCGGGGGAATTAAAAAAAAAAAAAATTATGGTACAGGTTCCTATACAAGAAGAAGGAAATCCTTCATATATCAAGGCTGCTGGATTTTTGGAGATTTGTTGGGGTTTTTTTCCAATAAAGGTATATAAAACTAGCCCTTTCCCCAAAGTGCAGAAGATTTTTATGAAAGTGCTTTAAACCATTAGTAGTTACTGGAAAAACAAAGACTATTTTTTAACCTGAAGAACTCATTGTAGCTGACAGCTTTTAAAATTGCTTTGTGTTTTGCTTACAAACTGGCAAAAGGAATATCCACGGCTTCTCAGAGAAAGGTGCTTCTCACAGCTATTGAAAACGAAAACCGATGTGTCAGGGGAGAAGGATATTTCAAGGTCAGAGCTGGTCAGAGGAGACTCATTTCTGTCTTTTATGATGAATTTCTTAATAATTTTCAAATATGGTATCCAGTACATATTGCTAAAGTTTTCATCTAGCCCTACTGGCCCTTGGAGTTTGCAAGAGACTATGAAGAGCAGAGACAAATATTTTCCAGTTAAATTATTGGACTGGGATTCAGGACTGCATTTATCCCTGGGTCTTCCGCAGATTTCCTAAATTACTTTGGAGAAATTTTTTCTATCACATCTCAAAGTTCCAGCTGCAAAACATGGAAAATAAAATAGAAGTGTTCTGCACTACATTCATTAAAACATACATAAGGATCATAGATATTTGATCATGTTTAGATGATAGTCTCAAGGCCCTCATTAGTGCCCTTGTATTAAACTTTCTCAATAATTGTGCAGTGGTCATGAGCTCCTGGTCAATCCTGCTGCCTATATGATTGTAAGTGGCAAGCAAAGACACATGAAAAGTATGTGGAGAACATGTCCTCAGCATGCAAATATCCCTAGGTCTCAGTGACTGCTGCTGTCTCTGCTTCAGCCACTTGGGAAATGGAGCTATTGGACATTGATGATAGCTGGAAGGAACAGCCCAAATATCTGGGAAAGGAGTGGATTTGGGAAAGCAGTGCCCTGGGCATCTATCTATTTATTTATCTATTGATCTCATTAAACTAGAACTGGGGAATAGGGTGGTATCCATATATCCCTGCTATCAGGCCCTGGGTAGCAGTCAGAAGGAGATGGCTAAGGACTGGGCTGGTACGAAATGATCCCTCTCCAAAAATATACTCTCAAACATCTGACAAACCATGACTTAGAGGCTTCCTCCAGAAGTCCTGCAGGCTTTTCCCACACTCATTTTGGTGATCTTTCACCAGAAAGGGACCAAGTTCTGCTAAAACAGAAGGATTCAAGCCGGAGAAGATCCCCTTGTGCAGCAGGGAAGAACAATAGTGTTCTTACCTCAGGTTATACTTCCTAGGATTTTCCCACAACTTAGTAAAAGGCAGTCACCTAGAATAAGTTATGGGCCCAATGTGAATAAGAAAGGACTTCTTGGACCCTTCTTGAAACCCTCAGCAGAAAAAAATGTGTTTGTTAATTAATATTGTAATGACATCCTTAAAATCTTGCAAACTGTACTCAGTTATGTCAGTGAAGAAGACACAGTCTTCCATGGAAGTATGCGTAAACAAAAAAAGTTGTCATATGAGAGCCATCATTTTACTTCATATTAGAAAAATTATCGACTTACTTAAACTCCATATGCAAATTAATATAAACACAATACAGCTACATGTTAAGTCTAGCAGATAGGTAATATCTTCCCTTAAAACTAACCACATTCCAGGGATTGATTTTCACCATAGAGATTCCAGTTTATAGCACCATTTTTCTAAGTGATTCTTTGCACTAGAGTATAATTCAGATGATGGATCCCTCTCAATTACTGTCCATTAGAAGACAGGAAAACATTAAGTTCAAGTGAGTATTATGAGAATTATGGGTTACCCTTTAAGTGAAGAGATTGTAAGTGAAAAATAATTTTTAACATGTTCATTTCTGATGTTTTGTAGCATGATTTTGAGCAAAAAAGCTTTTCTATAAAGACTATTTTTTCAAGTAAAAGCATCTTTCATTAAAGAAAAAGACACAGTGCAGCATAGTAAAACCATCTAACTGCAAAGGTCCCCAAACAGCAAAAATTGCTATTTCACGTAACTTTCCTAACCGATTTTAAAGGGACCCTGCACCATAAGGTAGAGGATGGCTGGTATATGCTGCAGATGTTCTGAGCATGAAGATGTTAAAGGGCCATGAGAAAGCACAAGTGTCCAGCACAGGGGTAGCACCTTCAAGAAACACACTGGTGTTGCATATGCACATTTTTGTATAAGTGAAAGTAGAAGCTGAAGGCTCTTACCTGCAAACATTGTAGAGATAAAGAGTAAAATTTTAAAAGGACACACTATATTTCAGACTAAACTTTTCCCTGTGCAAATTCCACATTTGCTCATATAGACATGCCTAGTATTTGCAGCTCTTCATTTTAGTTACTTATTTATCAAGTTTGCTTAGGAAGTTCAGAAAACCAATTTGAAAAATGCAACCCCTCTCATATAATCTTGATACTGAGACTAATTTAGAGACATAACATGACCATCTTCAGTTTGAAAGACATTTCTCTGATCTACTTTTTCAAAATAAAGTTAAACAAACTTGAGGATTCTTTCAGACTGAATATTTTTAATTGACAGTATAGTTTCATAAGAAACATCGTGAGTTTACCTTTTGAAAATGACTGGAATAACTTCGCCAATACTATTAGATAATAAAATATTTCTCCCTCTGTATAGACCCATGTGGAAACAAGAGAAGATGAACATTTTGCATGACACAAAGAACGATTGC
Source organism: Gavia stellata (assembly GCF_030936135.1). Classification (NCBI taxonomy): domain Eukaryota; kingdom Metazoa; phylum Chordata; class Aves; order Gaviiformes; family Gaviidae; genus Gavia; species Gavia stellata. The sequence goes on from NC_082599.1 coordinate 10,053,858, forward strand.
TCTGCAGCTGCTGCCATGACCCTCAGGCTACACTAGAGTCATGGCCCACTTCTTTTCCCCTATAGGGATCTGCTGGCTAATGTATCCATTTAGCTTACAGCCCAAGTATAAATCCTATTTTATGCCAACTTACTGAGACTTTCATAGCAGGTTGCTATCTATCTGTGCAGCCTGCACATTCCCATACAATAAAATATATGCATTTAAGCCCTTTCTGACACTACATGAAATCCGAGGGATTTGTGTAGTGAAATCTTTGTCCTCATGATTTGACTGATAAAACTCCTAAGGCCAGGAAGTCACCATAGGTCCATTTCTTTGTTCAGTGTATCTGGAAGGAGTGACTTGATCTGCCTATGTAAGAACTTTGTTAATATTCAATAGTTAACATTCAACAACTTTCGGAACTAACAGGTAATAAAAAATATTCCTAGGAATACAATGCAGACATGAGAGATTCCTTTACAGATGTCCATGCATACTCAGTCAGTCATCAATATTGTCCATGATTTGCATTCTCATGGCACCTTCCACGTGAAGCCCTTTACCAGGATTGGTTAAGCCTCTCACAGCACATCTATGAAGATGGCAGAGCTCTCAACAGCTAGCACTGAATATAAACACATGTTACAGAAAAGGGAAAAGTCCTGATGCAGGGTGAAATGTTGGCCTTTTCAAGGTCAAAATATGTTTTTGTTTCAACTTAAATAGAAACAGGAATTGAGATCATTTGCTATCTTTTTTTTTTCTTTTAACCTATGAAACCAAGGGTCCTTTCTACTCCTCCTCTCCTTTTGGCTGTACTCCAGCTCCTACACATGCAACAGGGATTGATGACAATAAAATATGCTGGTATTGAAAATCTGCCCATTATTAATAAGGTAGATGACTCATTACTCCTTCAATATGATGTTAACATCAGAATAAAGCTAGCTTTTTATTGCTATGGATTTTTTGTTTGTTTACTTCAGAGCTCTGTTGCTCTTGCCAATGGTTTAGATCCATAAGAAAGTGAGATCATCACAAGTGCTGCTGCAGCCACACCAGTTTGACCCCTGTCCTTTCAGACAATGACAGTTTTTCCATTCTTCTGAATTGGAGCAGGATCAACCTCACTGTAAATCACTGGAAACTTCCACATCCTCCTGTTGTTGTTTCACAGCATCAGATTAGGACTCCTACGTAACTATACAATCCACTAAGGTTTCAATATACACGTATGCTAGATGTAGATTTCTTTAATGTCTTTACACAAAAGGCAGCAAATGCAAAGTCCATAATGCTGCCATGTGACAGTCCAGGCTGGACACTGAGTGGCTACAAAGCCTTCTCTTCCCCTCCTCCTGGAATCCCAGTGCTCAATAAATGCATATTTAGAGTGACTGCAAAACAAAAGTAGAGAGAGAGCAGAGATTGAGACCAAGAACACACTGGGATGGTGATGGCAAACCACACAGCAGCCAAGTATTCATCAGTAATTGACCATGAAACAATGACATTCTATCAAATTAAAACTGGAACATTAATTTCTCAGATCTTGTGGCTTAAAGCAGTTTCTTGAATCTGTGGTCAGGATATTTTTGTTAGAGTGACCTCTGTTTACCAAGTCCTTATGCCTACAAGTGAGTTCTGTGTATGTTATGCTCTTTGACTTTAGGCCTGTCCACAACCAAAGACATTATGAAATTTTGAATCATGGAATGTATTTTCACTCTTCACCAGAAAGAAGATGCAAACATATCAGGATTTCCATTTAAAAAATGAGAGGCAAGAGATTCTAAAATAGCCTATAGCTGAGTGGAGCAGGTACTTCTCTGGGACATAGGAAACCTACCCTCAAGGACACGCTCAGCATTTATCCAGCAGGTCTTGTGTCTTTGCCTACCTTCCTGCAGATAAACCTGGTGAGCAAGCTGCAGTCTTCCTCTTCTTTATGATAAAGCTAATACTGCTTGTTATAGAAAAGCTTTGTCATTAAGTTAAAACATGAGAGGAAACTTCCCAGGCTGCATCTGAAATGAAGCAACTGAACATCTGGCAAAACCCATACTTCATAAACTGTGCCTCTAAAATTGATACTCATTTCTCCTCCTTATGCCAGAAACCTAAGAATTCCTTCCTTCTATCAAATTGCAGGAAACATCTCATCTCATTAATGCCACTCTTTCTTAGAATCTTTTAAATATGTATTTTTCATTAAAATTCTAATTCTTGATAAACTGAAAACAAGATCTGGTGACAAAGAGGTTATAATTAATCTAGCAAGAGCAGTCAGAGAAATCCATGTAATTGAAGGCGAATGCATGAATGAGGAGACTAATGCTACAGAACTTCCAAAGTCTTTTCTGTGGAATTAATACTACAGAGACCTATAAAAGATTAATCAAGATAAGCAATCAATAACTTCTCAAGTGCTAATAAGCACTGCCATGTTCCATGATATGTTGAGCAGTTTATCATGTTTAACCATATGAAGATTTATAGAAAATCCATTGTTAAAACCAAAGGATGAGGTAATGCACCACTTAGTAAATGAAGTGCAATTAAAATTTATGCTTGATATTACACATTCAAAAGATCTGTAAAAATCATTTTGATTTCCTTTTTCTAAAGAAAAGAAATTAAGGTACTAGTTGCACTGTTCAGTCAGTAGTCCTGGGAGAACAGTGAGGACAGCAATGGTATTCTTCAAGTTAATATCTGCTTTCAAGTGAAAGGTGATGAAATAGCCTTAAAAAAACTGTTAAGCTCTCTTCTCACTTCATTTTACTCAGTGATCAAACTTTGCTTGAAAATTTTGAAAGTTAAATAGAATACTTATTAGGAACATAAAGGTCTCTGCTATCCATCAATCTGATAGATTTGCAGGTCAGATGAGCGAATGACTTAATGGCTAATTAATAGTCCATAAACTACAGGTCTTGACCTTAGGGTCACTGTGACAGAACTCCACACTACAGCATATTATTAATTAAAACCATCAAATTATGTATTATTTAGTAAATCAATTCTTTAACAATATTAAGATTTCTCAAATGTATTGACATGATTTGTTATTTATTTATATGTCATTGGGCAGCAAATATATTCTGACAACCACACCATAAGCATACTTAATAAACTTTAAAAAGTTACAGTAACCGAATGTATACCAATACTTTTCCTTTATAAGTAGCTATTGTTTGTCTGGTTTTACTTTTATTTGGGGGAATACTTTGTAAGTGAGATGCCTCTTCAAAGCTCAGCAAAAATTTTAATTTAAAAATCTTTATAATCATAGACATTTCATAGAAAAAAAGCTTAAGATCCTGTCTGCTTCTTTGATAAATTGCTAACTCTTAAAAGGCTTGTATTAAAAACAGTAACACTATGTACATCACTTTGCCTTTGTGATGTCTTGTACCATATAGTTAAGCTTATACCTAGCTGCATACACACACATATATATATTCCAAATAATTTCTGTGCTCCAGTTATGGTCATTCCTAAAGCACAGATGATTCTTGGTTTTCTATGGCATGCAGATAATGATACAGGAGAGAAAATAAGCAAACTATACATTATCCCAAAGACTGTACAAAATTACAGTCAAATTTCAGGAAGCACAAATCAGATTTTCAAGATACAGATGACTGTCACCTTGTAGGACTGAGGACAGTCACATCGCCAATAGGAGCTGGATGCAGAAAAAGAAAGAGGATGAGCTTAGGTGCCTCCATGGACACATAAAAAGACAAGGATGAGGAGGAATTGAATCCAAGACTATGGCAACTCATGAGAATGCCTAGTGATCAGTACTCATCCTGTTTCTTAAGATAAACTCTTTAATTTCACCACTACTGCTCACAAGGAGGAGTGTATTAATTTGTCCAGACATACATTCTTTGAATTGCCCTCTGGAGGTACCTGCTACTCTCCACTAACATGGGAAACTGAAGTTCCTAACTTCTGGCATCCTAAATCACACCTAAATTAGATGCCTTAAATAAACAGCGTGATTTACCTCCCTCCATGGACAATAAATTATCCAGACAAATGTATCACTATAAATTAAATCAGTATGATAGATACATACAATTGAGGGTGTGTAGCACCTAATTAATTAAGTGGCATATTCATCTGCAATTAGCAAATAAGCTCTCAAATCTTGGCATGGGTACTCTAAAGTGTATAAGGCATGGCTGTGTAATTACAATGAAGCATGATTCTCTTTCGTGATAGTTTCTCCAGGAAAACATATTCACTCTAACCTAAATTCACAAATTGCTCTGACTCACCCAAAATAACATTTTTCAAAACAAATATATTATTCAGAAGGCAATGGAAGGATTATTAAGGTTATATTAGAGACATACTTTGCTGGGACATCACTTTTATTACTAACAATAGCTGTCTGTTTTTAACCAGCTTTGCTTCAGAGTGGTACAAATCATCTTCTACCACCTATAATTGAATATATAATACTCACTTCAGGGAGAAAGTGTTCCATAAACATTTATAGCCGAGGCAAATTTGTTTTCAAAGTAGCACCAGCTCTTTCCCTGATATGAGTAGCATGAGTAAAACATTCTATAATGCATCACTCTGCCTGACACAGAAGTCCATGTTCAATAGTGGTAACTTATCAGTAGACACTGACGGAGTTGGCCTAGGGTCTCCTAACAGCTGTGATCACACTGACTGGGGGGGGGGGGGGGGGGGGGAAGAGAAAAAAAATCCTGCTAAATACAGTACAATTCTTCCATTGACTGGTACGGAGTTGTTTGAACTGCCTCTGAAGCAGTCCACGTAAGTCAAGCATGATATTTTTTGCAATATCAACTTCTTAGCAGAACCTTCCTACCCAGCCGCCACAGTCTAAGCAAGGAACCACCTAAAGTTTAAATGTCAAAACACTTTCACTCTGAGCTTCAATTATTGTTTAGTTCTTTATCTGCAAGTCACGCATGAGTATGGAAGCCCATGACACGCCACCTTTCGGAACCAAAGCAAAAATCACGCTTGAATACCATGCAATCAGCGATACTAAAAAGAAATCCAGTGACATTAATATGTCATGTTGGATGTACGACCTGCAGAAGAAACACTGCGCCCAGAGCAACAAGCATTACCTATGAAAAACACGTTCCTTCCTGGCATCTCTAGGGCATAGGGTTCACTGCGTTTATAGTGATTGTCTTAATGTATTATTATATTAAATGTTTCAGGCACTTTCACTTACCTTTCAGAATTAAAGATTAATCAATTCCATGATTGTGGACATCTAAACAAAATGTATTGATCCCATTCATTTTTAAAAGCAAGACACTGTGTTGTATTTCAATATGTCATATTTTAAGGCTAGCTTATTGATCACATTTTGAGAACTCTTGATATTCCATTGGAATCTAACATACAGAGTAAGTGTCAGATTTTCATTATGATGATGTGTCCACAGAAGCCACAATCTTGCATATTGACAAGGTTTTGTTTGCATTGAGATCCACCCACTACTCTTACATAAGCAGAGGCTCAACCTGAAAACCATTACCCATTTCAGTCTTCCTCCTGATTTCCCTGGAACTGCATATATGCGTGGGAAGTGTTCCTACATGCAAGGAACAGGTACTAAAACCTGGGAGCAGACTCACGTGAATTTCACATGACACACAGTCTTATACCACCAGTCTGCAGAAACCAGTTAGGTTTCTGGGAGCAATTTTACTAAATTCAGTTACTGACTTTCACATTTATAGCAGTTAACTTCTTCAAACCAAGACCAACACCTTTGTTTTGCTTCTTTAATACTTAATGTTGGTCTGCTTGGCTAACAGAAGACAAATTTCATGGAGCACCAACAGCTTATGGAATCTAGACACTACACTGAGGGTCTCATAACTCAGAAAAATTAAGAAGGTGCACTGTTCCTCAAAAATATACAATCAAATCAGGAGTCTGGAGGCATTAAGCAATGAGTCAACACTCGTTGGTACTATTTTCAAGATTTACAGCTCCATATTACTCAGTCCTGTAATGTTTATAAAGCAGCAAACAGAACTTTTAGAAAGTGAGTCTGTTCACCAATACCAAACTTACATTCCTACATGGCCCCATTTTCTTGGATATGTATTTCTGAATGGATGGACAGAAATTGAGCCATATAGCCCTGTTGCTATCAATAGAAGTTCAAATGCTAAATATACACACAGACAGCGTGCTGAAAACATGCCATTTATGTAGCAGTTTGCTGAAATGAGAATAGACTGAGGTAGAAGAAAGGAATTAATCATTTCTGGATGCTGCTTGGAACTACCAGCTTTGCAAGATGATCTCAAAGATGGCATGTACCTCAAAACCACTTTTCTGTGCATGCATTCCATGTTGTTGCTCTTCAGCATTACCACTGAAGTGTCTTTCATAAGTAAAAAATACGTTATGTAAATAAAAACACACATAAATAAATTATAGAGCTCCAGGCAAAAAAGAGCTTATATTATAATATCATAAATTATGAAGACTGTAATTGCTACAGCCAATAACGTTTTAAAACAGAACTGTGCTGATAAATATGTGTGATAAGGCTGAGTACGGCTTACTTAGTTTCAGAGTGGAGTAAATCAGTTGATTTAAGTCAATGTAATTATAGAAGCAAGGTAATATGGTTAAGTCCTCAAAAAGTCACCAGCTTTCTTCCAGTCCTTTTTTAATGCTGAGAAAGAGCAATGTAAATGAAAGCTGTTCAAGAGGCTAAAAAAAATTACTGAGAACCCAAAAGATACTGAATACCCACACTTCTTTTAAGTACCTTTACTGGCTAGCTAGTTTTAAGAAATCAATACATTCTTTTCACAAGAAATCACAGTCAGTGATTTCCTATTTATAAACTGCAGAGGAGAATAGAAACTATGGACTTTATGCTAGATCTTTTCCTGAAATGTGGTTTAGGTTAAATATAAAGTCTATTTGAACATACCTGCCACAAACAAACACACTTTGTAAAACAAAACAAAAATGCAGCCCTGTCTCCCTAGGTATGAGGTTTCTCAAAATGCATGCTGATTCATCAAAATAGAATTGAGGCAAAATGAAATTTTTTTTTCTAAAATCCTAGAGTGTTGATAAAATGAGATTAGGATTCAACTTCTTTCTGCTTTAATGGAAGATGTAAACAGATCTAATCCATTTTTAAAAACAAAATTCGAAGTGCAGACTGTCACCCATTTTTCTCAAGAGGCAACTTCATCTGTTCTAAACACCAATATTTCTGCTCCTGCATCTGTAGTCCAGTAGCAGAGTAGCAACTGCTTGGTGCAATAAATGTCTCTTATAAATCTTTAGGAGAGGCAGAACTGATAAAAAACAGTGACATTTCTCAGTTTGCATTCTGAAGCTTTTCATTTGATTTTCTCTCAGACAATTTCCTCCAGGCTAATTACCTCTCTCAGTCTCATAGGTGACCTCCTCTTCCATACCCTAAAGGTTTGTCTCTCCACCTTCTACAGATCCGTTATACCTAAGATGTCTATATTTTTATGATATCATTAATCCTCAAGATCACTTAATAGATCACCTCACTAGGTAAAATCTCTTCGGTAAAGGCCATTTAACTCAAAGAGAATATGACCCAGTATGAATAATGTCACATTTCTTTTCCTTTTTACTTGTTTGATGACACCAGCCTTTTTATTGCTGAAATTCCCACCATTTTCCCTTGTGGAGCCCTCATATCTAGACCCTGAAGCTTCTCCACTTTCTACATCTCCAGCTGTGTCCTATATTGTCATCCTCACTGCTAAGACTCAACTTAATTTCCCATTTTCCATAACACATTCTCACTCTCAACCCTTCCAGCTCAGTTGCACCTGAAACTCAGCTCCCTACAGCTCCTCTCTTTCAATGTGTCTCCTCAAATCTCCCACATCCATGTTTCTTCTTCTTTCGTTCAAAGCTTTCTTTCAAAGCCACATCTGTACTTTCATCACCTCCTACACTCCTTAGCTCTGGCAAATCCATCCTCTTCACCACCTTTCATGTATATCCCTTACTTTGTGCCACCCAATTTGTTTGGAACAAACTCAATTATTTATCAAATTCTCTCCCTCTCCCTTCTTCATCTAGGAAATAAAAACTTCACCATTACTAAACATACAAGCCATTCAGGTTAGCATGAGTGCATAAAATCATGGGTCTCTCTCATCTTACCCATAACATGCCATTGACGTTTGGGAAAGTATCTATGGCTGATGTGGTCTTAAACAGGGTAAATCACAAAGTCCTGTTTCAAGAAATCTTGATCTTTGGAATAAAATCATATCTAAGAAATAATCAATCCTACCTCCAAGCACACGTATGGAGTCCCTCATATCCCCTGCAACATTTAAAAATAGATACATTTAAAATTTACTTCCATATATAACCCTTTATCAGAACTGAGAATTTTACCTACTCATATTTTTAAAAATGAACATCTAATTCTCCCCTGCAATTTACTCTTTGGGAACCAAAAGAATGCTTTAGGTATGCCAAACTCATTGAACACATGATACTTGCTAGATTTCTTTAGCTTTCTGCAAGCATCATGCTATGTGGTAATACCAAGAAGTTGTCCTAAGGGTTTGACATTAGTTCAAATCTCAGAGCTTTGATTGCCATCCAGACTAAAAGCATTTTGTAAGCATGCCAAATTAATAAAAATGCCTCCTTGATACAAGTCACCTGGCCTTGTATTACCCGTCTATACCCATTTACACCAGAAGAACAATGTAATTTCAATTTCGAGATTCCAGAGAGAGTTCAAAAGACATTTCATTCCACTTGGGAATACTCATTTATCTCCACTACATAAAAAACATAAAATCAGGGTAAGAAACAGCTCCTCTGCTGTAACGTAAGCCTGCCTATGCAGGCAATGGGTTGTTCTTTACTAAGTCTAAATGTAATCACATTGTAGGTTCCATCTATCTGCAAAATATGGGTCCAAATTGGCTTTTCCCACCATTATGCTTTAACATTTCATATTTACTCAGCCTAAACTGAACAGTAGATTTTGCACAAAGGAACGTCTATTTATTAATTTATTTACATCAATAATGTGTTCTAGAAGGTAAGTATTTGAATTATATTCTTTGTCTCTTAAGACATATCCCAGTATTTATCATAAAAAAGGAAGAAGATTGCATATGGAAATGTAAATACATCAAAACACATTAGGGCCATCTAACTATAAAAGGAAAGAAAAGAGACTGTAAGTTAAGGAATAATAGGGCAACACCGGTCAATCTAAAAATATATCTGCAGAGGAAATCAGTCTAAAGGCAATGATGTGGTTTGTTGGTTTATTTTAAAGCGGGAAGAGGAGGGAAATAAAATAGATTTCAAAGACAGAGAAAATCCCGCACCATAAAGTGAGTCAAAACTAAAATGTTAGCTGAATCTAGATATGCCATGGAAAATCTAAAATATCTTTGTTTCATGAGTGCATTAAATATCTAAATAAGTAGTGTAGAATTGAATTAGCAGAGCCATAAAGCCCATAATTCTGCTATGGCCTCATCCCTGAAACTCCAAAGAGAGAATGAATAGAAGCAACAGTAAAGCATTGCCAGAACTGAAACTAAATCACTTCCAAAAATGAAAGCTCTGATATTATAGGGTATATCATCTGTATCTCATACACATTCTTGAACTATCATAAGCAGACATTGCCACTCCACTCAGTCAAATGCTTTCTCCTTTTCCAGGTGTAGCTTACAACTGGGATACCTGAGTTGCAGCTCCATAATTTCCACAGAAGATCTTATCTAGTATCAAGCAAGTTCCTTCTATTAAAAAAATTCCCATATAAAACATATAGCCAAAGATAATGCTTTCAACTTTGGGTGCTGGTAGTCTGGTATAAATCTTACCCCATATAATGGAGAAACAGTAGCATGCTGTCAGAACACTGCATGCTATTGCAGAGATACAAATCTACTTCAACTTCCATCTTATCCCCAAAGCTCATTAACATGTGAAATTGCAAATGCTATGTAGGTCCTTATGCATGGTGGATAATCTTCTAATAATATTATTAATGATGTGTTGATATTAATAATATTGGCATATGGTCAGAAACACCTGGTTGCAAAAATCACATGCTTTCCTTCTGAAGGCAAAAGATAAAAGTCTACTTTTGAAAGGGGAGCATGACAACTTGAATGGAATGCTGATCTACTTTCATAGAGTGCCAAATTTATCTAATATCAACTCCAGAGTTTCACTAAATATCATCCAGTCCCACTTCTAAGGGCACCTCTCACTCTTCTTGCAGAATTTTCTCCATTTATGTTGCATTCAATAAAAATTAATTAATCCTATTTCCATATGCATAGCTTGTTCTGAATGTCACTAAATCAATATAACATTCAGCTAATTTTATGCATTTCGGCAGGCTTTTGAGTCATCCTATAACTTATTAAGACAAACATTCATTGGTACCAAAGATCTAAAATGGGCATATACTGTAACGCTATTACAAAAGACGTATAATGGCATCTCAGGAAGCTGACACATTTAAGTAAGATTGGAGACATCACTGTTTACCCATCAATTTAAAATGTGAGAGAACACTGGTTACTGAAGAAAGAGTTGCAGAAGGCAAGGGGACAGTATAGACTCCTGACAGTGATAAAAAAATGTTTGTGTTATATAGAATTTTCTGTTGGCTGCTGCTGTGTTGTCCTCTGTAGCATAGTTTAGTATTCAGCAGCAATAGATATTTCTTTACATAACTCACAAACTATGCTTCATATAGTTTTAATTCCTTCATTTGTAATGAGTTCATAAAAACACATATCAAAGCTACTGAGCTGATGCAAGAGCTCACTATATCAGCATAATGTGCTGATATTTCACTACCACTACCAACCAGAGACAAGCAAAGCTGAGTTTAACTTTCCTAACTTCTCCTCTATTGACTCCCCGCATCAAAACCACCTCAGTAAAAAATAGAAGACGGGTCATTGTCATAGGTGACTCACTTCTGAAGGGAGCGGAAGGCCCGATATGTAGACCGGACCCACCACATAGAGAAGTCTGCTGCCTCCCTGGGGTCCAGGTTAATGACGCAAAGAAGCAGCTTCCTTCCCTAGTACGGCCCCCAGATTATTATCCCCTTTTGATCTTTCAGGTAGGCAGTGATGAAGTAGTGAGAAGTCGTCCAAGGGCAATGAAGAGAGATTTCAGGGCCTTGGGACGTCTGGTCAAGGGATCAGGAGCAGAAGTCGTGTTCTCCTCTATCCCTCCAGTTGCGGGGAATGATGAGGGGATAAACAGGAAGAGCCAGCAGATCAATGCCTGGCTCCAAGCCTGGTGCTACCAGCAGGACTTTGGTTTCTTTGACCATGGCTTGATTTACCAGACACCAGGCTTGCTGGTAACAGACAGGAAAAGCCTATCTCACAGGGGGAAGAGTGTTCTAGGACAAGAGTTAGCAGGGCTCATTGAGAGAGCTTTGAACCAGATTTGAAGGGGGACGGGGAGGTAACTGGGCTTGCTAGAGAGGCACCTAGGTGTAGTAGCTCAGCACTTGTGGGGCAGCATGCTAGTATTTTTGAGAACCAGAAGGCCTACCACCCCTCAAGGGCAAAAACTACGCACACTACTCCCTCCCTGAAATGCTTATACACCAATGCACGCAGCATGGGGAATAAACAGGAAGAATTAGAGATCTGTGTGCGGTCACAGGGCCATGATCTCATTGCAATTACTGAGAAACGGTGGGATAGCTCATATGACTAGAACACTGTCATGGATGGCTATGTTCTTTTTAGGAAAGATAGGCCAGCAAGGCGAGGTGGTGGAGTTGCTCTTTATGTGAAAGAGTAACTGGAACGTATCGAGCTCTCCCTGGGGGCGGATGAAGAGCAAGTTGAGAGCTTGTGGGTAAAGATTAGGGGGCAGGCTAATATGGGAGACACTGTTGTAGGTATTTATTACAGGCCACCTGATCAGGATGGGGAAGCTGATGAGGCCTTCTACAGACAGGTGCCATGGTGACAGATGATGCAGAGAAGGTGGAGTTACTGAATGCCTTCTTTGCTTCAGTCTTTACTGCTCCGGCCAAACCTCAGGAGTCCCAGACTTTGGAGGTAACAGAGAAAGTCTGGAAGAAGGAAGACTTTCCCTTGGTTGAGGAGGATCAAGTTACAGACCAGTTAAGTAAACTGGACATCCACAAGTCCATGGGTCCTGATGGGATGCACCCGCAAGTGCTGAGGGAGCTGGCAGAAGTCATTGCTGGGCCACTCTCCATCATCTCTGAAAGGCCCTGGAGAACAGGCAAGGTGCCTGATGACTGGAGGAAAGCCAATGTCACTCCAGTCTTCAAAAAGGGCAAGAAGTAAGATCCAGGAAACTACAGGCCAGTCAGCCTCACCTCCATCCCTGGGAAGATGATGGAACAGCTCATTCTGGGTGTCATCTCAAAGCATCTGAGGGAAAAGAAAGTTATCAGAAATAGTCAACATGGATTCACCAAGGGGAAGCCCTGCCTGACCAATCTGGTAGCCTTCTACGATGGCATGACTGGATGGATAGATGAGGGGAAGGCAGTGGATGTTGTCTACCTTGACTTCATCAAGGCTTTCGACACCGTCTCCCACATCATCCTCACAGGCAAGCTTCGGAAGTGTGGGTTAGATGAATGGACAGTGGGGTGGATTGAAAACTGGCTGATAGATAGAGCTCAGAGGACTGTGATTAGTGGCACAGAGTCTAGTTGGAGGTGTGTAACAAGTGGTGTTCCCCAGGGGTCAGTCCTGGGTCCAGTCCTCTTCAATATATTCATCAATGACCTGGATGAAGGGATAGAGTGTGCCCTCAGCAAGTTTGCTGATGACACAAACCTGGGAGGAGTGGCGGACACACTGGGAGGCTGCGCTGCCATTCAGCGTGACCTGGACAGGCTGGAGAGTTGGGCAGAGAGGAACCTGATGAAATTCAACAAAGGCAAGTGGAGGGTACTGCACCTGGGGAGGAATAACCCCAGGTATTAGTACAGGTTAGGGGCTGACCTGCTGGAGAACAGCTCTGTGGAAAGGGACCTGGGAGTCCTGGTGGGCAACGGGATGACCACGAGCCAGCAATGTGCCCTTGGGGCCAAGAAGGCCAATGGCATCCTGGGGTGCATCAAGAAGAGTGTGGCTGGCAGGTCGAGGGAGGTTATCCTCCCCCTCTACTCTGCCCTGCTGAGGCCGCATCTGGAGTGCTGTGTCCAGTTCTGGGCTCCCCAGATCAATAAGGCCAGGGAGCTGCTGGAGAGGGTACAGCAAAGGGCTACGAAGATGATTAGGGGACTGGAACATCTTTGTTATGAGGAAAGGCTGAAGGACTTGGGTCTTTGTAGTCTGGAGAAGAGAAGACTGAGGGGGGATCTTATCAATGCTTCTAAATCCTTAAGGGGTGGGTGCCAGGAGGATGGGGCCAGGTTTATTTCGGTGGTGCCCAGTGACAGGACAAGAGGTAATGGGCACAAACTTGGTCATAGGAAGTTCCATCTAAACATGAGGAGGAGCTTCTTTACTTTGAGGGTGGCAGAGCACTGGAACAAGCTGCCCAGAGAGGTTGTGGAGTCTCCTTCTCTGGAGATATTCAAAGCTCGCCTGGACACATTCCTGTGCAATCAGCTCTAGGTGACCCTGCTCTGGTGGGGGGTTGGACTAGATGATCTCCAGAGGTCCCTTCCAGCCCCTATCATTCTGTGATTCTGTGATTCTGTGACTTTCAGGGCTTGATTCAGCTGCCCGGACACAAGCATCTAATGCCATCTGAGGTACCATAGAGACTCTGAATCATCCACCTGACACCCATCAGATGTGACACAGGATTTGAGAGACCTACACCCTTCAGGAGTGGCAGCTGAGGGCCAGCCATGCTACCCTAAGGTATCTCAAAAGGCACTAGATATCTATGGCTAGGCAACTGAATCCCACCTCTTGTGATTTTAGCAATATGTTTACTAGAAGAAAGCTCTTGGGACAATGTTTGAGCTGTCATAAGCCACTGCATTATACTCTTTTATAAACTGAGCACACTCCATCATTAAGCTATTTAAATTTTTATCTCCCCGCTGTTTGTAATGGGAGGTGGCTCCAGAACTTTAACTGCTCTTTCTGATACTTAAAAATGTTGTTCATATTGCCAGCCTTACTCATGCATGATTAAACCCATTTGTTTTAATGCCAGCATTATCTTCTAACTTCAATAGCACTACTGTTTTTCCTCACTTGATAGGTTTACAGAGAGAAGCCATATATACACTTACACCACAGTGTTTGCCAGGCTAAACAATGCTAGACTCTAACAATGCTTTTTGTGATGACATTAATACTCTTTATCACTACTGGAAACACTGTGTCTGAGACTTTGTTTGCCTTTTCTGCAGTCACTTTGGTGAATCACAGTCATCATCTTGTTAACTAGCAGACTCCAGCCTTTCTACCCTCTTTGTCATTTTGAGTGGGTGAGCTTCCACATTACAGAAGATATCTTTTTATTAACCCTAATTTATACTATGATTTTTTATTTCATTTCTTTCTCTTCCTTCTTATATATCCAGCTAGGTTATCTTTTTACCACCATTCAATATATTCTTTCTTTGATAAAACATGAGCTCTCACCTTCACTCTTAATCATTGCAAGCTCTCCATTCTTTGGCATAACTGAGGAAGGTTTTTATTAGTTCAGAATTTACATCCTGGGCCAAGAAGAAAACAAGGTCGCTTTCTGTTGAGAGAATATGAGCAAGAAAGGAGCAGGAAAAAACAGATGAAAACAGTTGATTATCTGCAGGCAGACAATCTAGCTTCTTATATTTGGGTATTTAAATCTGGTATCTAGAGAAAGGTATTGTGAACAGCATCTTGACTGGGCAGGGAACAATGCCAAAAGCAATGACGGGACTCGTAACAACGGCACTACCATGGCCTTGCATGTACTCCAGTATATAAAGATGTACGTATGATAAACTGACCTTCCATTGTAAGAAACTTCCATTTGTGTTACAGTTTTCCAAGAAGTTGATGTATAATAATGACTTTTCCCTCAGAATGAGGCTATTTCCAAAACAACCATCTTCATCAAGATTAGTAGATTAAAAATATTGTGGGGAAGCAGACCCAGTATTGCAAGTTCCCTTTTCCAGCAGATGGCATTAGTATTTGCCTGCTGTTTAGTTCCCGAACGACCTCAAGTCCAAGGAAGCCAAAGATCTTGGCAGAAGAATCTCAGAACCTGAGTTCTTGACCTGTCTTGCTGAACTTGCAGCTTTTATACACCCTCCCTTGTCCTTTAATCTTCCCTCCAAATTATTTTATTCATCTTTTATCTGGATCTAGCAACATTAACCTGTGCAGGTCGATTTTTAAGTCAAAACCTAATTATTTAGATTCAGAATTATTATTGTTTTATTTTATTTGCATCATTTGAAGCCTCACCTCAGCTCCAGGGAATGTGATGGAGCAAATAATCCTGGAAACCATTTCCACACATCTGAAGGTCAAGAAAGTGATTGGGATTAGTCAGCATGCATTTATGAAGAAGAAATGCCTGACCATCCTGATAGCCTTCTACCATGAGATGATTGGCTTGGTGGGAGAAAGGACAGTGGTGGAGGAGAGCAGTGGATGATGTTCATCCTGACTCCAGTATGGCTTTCAGTGGTGTCTCCCTCAACACCCTCACAGAGAAACTGATGAAGTACAGGCCAGACAAGTAAACTGTGAGATGAACCAAAAACTTGCTGAACTGCTGGGCTCAAACAGTTGTGATCACTGGTATGAAATCCAGCTGGAGGCCAATCACTAGTGGTGCTGAGGCCAATACTGTTTATCATCTACATTAATTAACTGGAAGATGGGACACAGTGCACCCTCAGCAAGTTTACAGATAATACAAAACTGGGACAAGCGTTTAACAGACCAGATGGTTGTGCTGTCATTCAGAGGGATCTCCATGTGCTGGAGAAATGGGCAAAGAAGACTTTCATGGAGTTCAACAGAGGGAAACACAAAGTCTTATCCCTTGGGCGGAATAACCTCATTATAACCTGGCTGACCAGCTGGAATGCAGCAGAAAAGGACCTGGGGGGTCCTGGTGTACACCAAGTTTAACATGATCCAGCAATGCACCCTTTCAGCAAAGGCCAACAGCATCCTGAGCTGCACTAGGAAGAGCACTGCTAGCAGGTCGAGGGACATGATTCTTCCCTTCTACTCAGCGCTGGTGAGGGCAGATCTGGAGAGCTAGCTGTAGTGCTGGGCTCCCCACTATGAGATGTACACACACTGGAGCAAGTCCAGCAAAGGGCCACAAAGATGATTAAGATATTGGACCATCTGTCAAACAAAGAGAACTGGGATTGTTCAGCCTGGAGAAGAGAAGGCTCAGGGGGATCTTATCAATGTGTATAAATACCTCATGAGATGGTGTACACAAGACAGAGCGAGACTATCTTCTCAGTGGTATCCAGGGAAAGGATGAGAGACAACGGGCACAACTGAAATAGAAGGAATTCCATTTAAACATAAGAAAAAACTTTTATACTGTGAGGGTGACTGAACACTGGAACAGGTTGCCCAGAGAGGTTGTGGAGTCTCCATCCTTGGATATATTCAAAACCTGACTGGACATGGCCCTAAGTAACTTGGTCTAGCTGACCCTGCTTTGAGCAGGAGGGCTTGGACTAGACAAACTCCAGAGGTGTCTTCCAACCTCAATCATTCTGTGATTCTGTAACTCTGGAAAGTAAATTGAAAGCTAAACAAGACTCAACTTTTGACCAAATTTTGTTAAACAATAAAAATCTTATGGCTAGAGTTCCTTGAACTAATGAAATCCCTATTTCTCAAAAGTCCGCAACTTTCACTTCCCCCATACTGACAAGCCCCTCTTTGGAAGGATCAAGCCCCTCTGGTTTCTTACATGCCCTCTTATTCATATCTCACAGACTCTTTTAAATGCAGACCTTGAAGACTATTATGTGTAACTGAAGCATTTGACATACCTCACTGCTGAGCTGTGACTCTATCAGCTTGGAGGTGACCCATCCTCAGCAAACCCCTTGCTTGCTGCCAGAGCTGTTCACTCCTTCCCTGAGTAACCCATCCAGTATTGCCAGTGTACTTAGTGTTTGATCAAGGTTACCTTTCCTTGACAGGAAGCATTTCATTTCCTTCCCTTCCACCAATCAGGCTACAGGGCCCAGTCCAGAACATACCACAGAAGAGTTCAGATGAATTAAACGAACCCTTCAGTCTCTCACTGGTTGCAATCAAGAAAGGAGACAATTAACACACATAGGAAGTAACAAATTTGGGATTCACCTCTTCTAATTTCAGATGAGGCACATAGTCCGAGCTAGGTCTCTAGGCTCCATCTATAATAAATGGGGTAGAGCAGCACCTTCACAAGAGGATGCAATTCATCCCTAAGACAGGAGGCACAAGTTGCTATCTGAAGAAGCCTCCCCTTCCCCCTTCACTCTGTTACTCCTAAACAAGAATTTCAGGCAGCAAGTCAGCTGGACTGAACCCCATGCCATTTCCTACACATTACCTTTGTCCATTTCCACATTGATATTATTGCTCTTCCCCTTTCCTCAGCCAAATGCAAGTCCATTTGAATTTGCTTCCACTATGTCTCCTGACTTAGTAAATCAAACCCATTGTAAGGCACAAAAGCAAAGGCTTTCTTCAAATCCAAATAAATTATGTTCAATGTCTCAGGATTGCCTCCCAATCTGCTAGTGTATATAATGCATTTAAATGATACGTATGCATATGAATGGTGATTGCTCCTTATTGAAACGCACATCTCTAAACACCCTGTAATCTTGTTCCTTACCAGTGTCTCCCAGAAATTATTCCAGCATAAAAGGCTTTCTTCTTCATCCTCAAACCGGTTTTAAAGCCATACAACACAAACTGTTACTCAAGCTCTTATATTATCATTGTATTTATCATTTATTCCCTTTGCTCGCATACACAGTTTTAAGTGTTTTCCAAATGTATAAGGGAAATTCTTGAGACTGGAATTTGGCTGCAGATTAGGAGAACAAGCAATACATGAAAGACAGAAAAGAAAGAGACTCCTAATATTCTTGTCAAAAATGAGCTATTATTTAGAGACATCATCTGATGCTTATTGCCAAGAGTAGGAGACTTTTTCTTTTTGCAATGATTTTTTTGCAGCCTGAATTCTTTTCCCATCAGGCAGTCCCCCAGAACCATCTGATCTCCTAAATGAGCAAAGTAAATGAGTTGCCCTTTCTCTGCCTATGTCTTATGCATTCTGATTCTGTATCCACCGATTAAAACCCCGATTGACTCAAAGAGGCATTAAATCAGGACACATTGTCTCTGAAAAATATATAAAGGCTTTCCTAGAAGATTTCAATCATACCTAGGGATATATTTTTACTGAGTCTCAACTGCTGTCAAATGGCAGTTCTTCCAATTTGCCTACTAACACTGTGACCAGAAGTAAATTTCACAATCGTATCAAAATGAATTAAAAACCTAAACTTTATTTCCCAGTTGACTTAGGTACTTCAGACGCAAATCACATTGAAAACCTCCTACCTGCCTAAATACCTTTTGAAAATCGACTACTTCGTAGCCCTTTCCCAAAGAAACCTACACTCTCACTGTTAAGTTACAGATCTGACTATTTATTTTCTTTCAAGTAACAAGGTGAAATTTTTTTCAGAAAACAGATTTCATCACCAGAAGAAAAAAAAATCATCTTCAAGAACGATGACATTTAAAATATGCTAGTTGCAGTATGATTCTTGCATGAACAGGTGATGAAAGAAATGCATTTCTTCCTGCCAAAACTAACAGCTGTATTATTAAAAATATTGTTAGGATTGTGCAAAAATCCAGTCAGATTACTATTGTGAAAAAATACCTCATCTGCTGCTTCTTTTTAATACAGTAGCAAATATACTGCCTGGTTTGGCTTCATGCCAAGATTAATTTTAAATTGGACCTCATGAAATATTTATGAGGTCCAATTTAATGGGATTGCTTTCCCTGGCATTAAGCCTGTGTGGATAGCATCTTAAACACTGCTGTTTTTAACAGAACCTCAAGACACACACACAAAAAATCCTTGGGTATTAATAGGCTTATTAATAAATTGTTTAACACTATGACAGTATATTTTAGAAGTATTTTGACAGGCCCTTTGCAGTGAATCTTTACCTGCTTTTCTCTAAGCCTGCACTTTGCACTCTGTCAAACAAATGCTGCTTAGCATTTAGCAAAATGGTAAATCATCATTAGCTAGAAATAAGCTGAAGTAAGCGTGAGTAAAGAGCTAATCACCCTTAGATAGGCTTCGTGAGGAACTGACAGTGCTCAGAAAGCTACAGACACCACTCATCTCCTCCGTGGCTTTCTTGACTCACTGAGACACCATTTACCTTTGGTTTCTAATTACATTTAATAGTTCAATAAAAATACTATATTAGGAAACATATACTTACAAAAAACCTCAGTGTTTTGTACAAAGAAAACATCTTGAATAATTGATAAATCATTTTCCTTCCCTTTTTCAATTAAGAGCACGGACCTAATCTCTAGAGCCAATTATTTAACTGCATTTGAACCCATTTCTAAATAGTTGCTTCACTGCTTCTCCTCCATCAGTGCTCACAGTGGACCTTCAGCAACCAAAAATCAAGAGTGGAGTACAAGAGTAAAGTCAGTACAGACCACAGCCAAATTTGATCTCAGTCTGTTACTACTAGAGAATACCATTGATGTGTAACCCCTGTCAAGTGTGAAAACAATACTGCAGATACCAAATGCCACCTAACTTTATAGATCAGCTCTGCAAGCTGCAACATGATTGCTTGAGTTCAGAACTGAGTACAGAATCCATCTTTCTCCTACAGAGAGCTTTGGGAGGCCTGACCAAACAGAAGTTTGTCTGGAGTGGAGGGTGACCGTGTTCTGCACCACCAAATAGAAAATATATTCCTGTGTGTTTCCCAGCATGATCCCTTTAGAAGGGCTACAGATAGCTAACACACCTTTGGAAAAAGCAACTGGTATGAGACAAGCAGCAAAAAGAGATTGCCCATCTCACCTGCTTGGTTCAACAAACCTTTGCAAAAAAAGGATGCTTACCAGAAGGGTAGAGAGTATCAGGCAAGCAGGAGTAAGTAGCATGCAATTCAAAAATGAAAGAGGGGGGGGAAAAATCACGTCAAATGTGTTTAGATAACTGGAAGAAAATAGCAAAAAGATACACCTTTCCATATGTGTGCCATCTGATTCTCGTACAACAAATGACAGTCACAGAGTGTGACATGACATTGTAAAACATGCCTCAGTTGCTTTTTACTGGAGCTAGATATATTCCCACTTAAATTCCATATCTCTATCATTGATACTGCATTCAAAGAGGCAGAAAGTTGGTTTCACTGTTTGTCTTCTGATGAACCAACATGCTCAAGAGTGAAAGATCTTTAACAAAAATAAAGCCATGCTACTAAGAGTTTGGAGCAAAATATAAAGAGCTAATGATCTAAATAATGAAACTACAAGGGAGTTTTAGGAAGGCAGATTGTAATTAGCCAACTGGAATTTAGCCAGGACACCACAGCTAACACCTCTGTGACCTTCAATCAACACTCCTTTAATATGCATGAAGTTGGGTTTCTTTATCATTAATAAACTGAATGGAAATCCAATTGGAGCTAATACTCTGTTGGTTGATTTTCATCATCACAGAGCTGCTGGAACAATGAAATTCATGGGGGAAAAAGTTGTGAATACTCAGTCTTAAATGCTTAGCTAGCTAGCAGTCTGTCCCCCTTGTAATACTTCTGACGCTGACAGCTGTTGGATGCACATAGAAAATGTTTTCACA
Organism: Gavia stellata; assembly: GCF_030936135.1. Taxonomy (NCBI): domain Eukaryota; kingdom Metazoa; phylum Chordata; class Aves; order Gaviiformes; family Gaviidae; genus Gavia; species Gavia stellata. Next base: position 10,074,753 of record NC_082599.1, read on the forward strand.
CTCATAGCTGGGATGTATAAGCAACGTGGTCACCCTGGATCTCTCCCTGCCAGAAACCAAACCACCCAAATTCCCACTGTAGTCAGTCAGATGGAAGAAGAATCCGCAGAACAACACCTTGAATTCACTTCCACACTCCTACGAGGCCACTTTAGTTCTTGGTATCTTTTCTGAACTGCATGCTGCACCCACCTACTTTATTAAGGCACAAAAGTGCCAGGTCAGAACAGCACAAAGCCTGATCATTTTGTTGTTTCTACACAGATCAACACCCCCAGCATTAAAGAAAAGCTAATCACAGGAAGGCCATGATTCACAGGCAGCCATTTCAAATGAAGGAATCCCACCCCACACAAAGCAGCTCTGTGGAATAAAACTTTGAACTAGCTACCCCTGTTTAGGAGTGTTGATAGCAAGATTAATCATCCTTCTGTTGAGAGGCAGAAGCTGCCACAATGATGTGTCACCAGCACTTACCGAGCAAGGATGTATTCATCACAAGTGACAAGACTGCAGAGAAGTGAAATTCTTGTTTAATATTTGTCTGTATGCTAATGCAGTTTGAAAACAAAGTTCTCTAAAGCTGGATGAGAAGAAAAAAGAGAAGAAAAAAGAAAAGGAAGAAGAAAAATGCTTTAGCCAAAGTAAACTACAGGAAGAAGTAAAGCAATTTAATTTTTTTACTCATTTTACAGACCTTTTGAGATTTAATCTGCACAGCCATTAGGGATTTAAAGAGGACTGATGTTTAACTTGTTTGCCCATTTGACTTAAGACAAATCCATCTGACAACAACAAAGCACTTTCTTTGTCTTCACCACCACTTAATTTAAAGGGGACATGTTTACTACCAGCTTTATCTGTTTAATACAAATAGTCTTTTACATTCTTTAATCCTGTCAAAAAAAAAAAAAAAAAAAAAAAACCTCCAGAAACCATTTGGTCCCTTCCAAAGCCCAAAGCCGGACTTTGGGGCAACCTGATATTGATAAAATATCTTAGCTGTACAAAAACACTGCACTGAACAATTTACATCTTCTTTATAAAAGCAGAAAAAATGTTATTGCTGAAGTGTCTGTTGAACACTGTACACTTTTTTGTAACTCAAGCTGTTGATCTGCAGGAATCCTATTGCAAATGCATATATTTATTTCATATAGCTGCATGCACAAAACTTAAGTTAGCATTAGTGAGGATTAATGTCAAAGAGCATAATAACCACATCATCTCTCAATGTCACACTATTACTAAAAACTTTACCCTTCTCAGGAGAGTTGAATGTTCTTTCTTAAATGCACATATAGCCTTGAATTGCATTTTTTTCTCATGGTATATTCTCTTCCATGACCATCAGTGTCTCTTGGTTGTTTAATGCTAGTACAGATAGAAAACGTGATATTCTGTAAAAGTGTTAATCACCTGCTGGTCAGGTCTATTCTTTTCTAATGAGTGCATTTTCTCATCTCTGCTGTTGATGTTATCCACGATCTAGGAAAAGAGCGGAGTAACGAGAATCGACAGATTCCAATAGTCTTAATGCTGGAACTGTCTGCTGTATGACCCTAAACAAGTGATTCAGCCCCAGACCAGCATAACATGTGAGCATATGCTTAATGTTAAGTTAAAGAACAATCATTCATAACAACGATGTGTTTTAGTGTCTCATTGCATTGGAGCCTTGCCTTGCCTCTGTATTTCAACTTCCCCATCTGCAAAACACACTACTAAGAGTTATTCCAGTGAAAAGGCATTGTAAGTACAAAGTATTACTCTTGTCACTTTCCCTGAGGACTTTGATCAGGTGGTGCCAAAATATCCCGTAGGGTGTCCGAGGTTAAATTTTGTATTTTGCAGTTTAAAATGAGTAGTCCGCAGGTTTCAGAGCCTTGCAGAGCACTGTTTGTAGATGCACCAACTGTGTGCTCTTCTTGTATTTAAAATATTCTACTACCATACATCCTTCCCCTTCTTTAAATATGAAGGAGAAAATACATGTCTGTAAAATACATTCAGGGCTTAGTATTTTTAATAGAAAACACTATAAAAATTGTGTACTGTTTTACTTACTATGTCAGTGTTGCTTCAGGAATTAGACAGTTATTAAAATAAAGCCTTTTATCTTCAGATTCAAAAAGAAATGGAACTTAAAGACACCTCTGACAAAATACTCATAGTGAATACACTCATGAGTAAACTCAGCCATACAAAAGCTAAGTGATTATTAGCCCCTGGTTAAACAAGAAGCTAGTGGAAGAAATGAGAACAAGCCAATACTAAGCATTTGCATAGGCCTTTTCACACAAGAATTTAAAACATTTTACAATAAAAACAACAACAAAAAAAGCAGCACTTGATTCCTGAAACTCAAGTCTTCTGCCGTATCTCCTACAAATCAATCTTCCACAGAAAATGCTGGTTCTAACATTTACTTTGTTACACGTATTTTCACCCCACCTCTGTACCAGGTATATTGAGTAAACTACAATCTTACACCAATACACGCACTTTTGAAATCAGATGAATATTTGAACTTCATTATAGAGGCTTCTATAAAACCCAGTTACACCCAATCCTCTAAAATCAAGTCAATCTTTAGTTGTAATAATAAAAATCATATTACAATAATGGTATTTTCAAGGTAATGGCACAATAAAGACCTGCTAAAAGGCAGTCTTTATCAGTCTAATAACTGTACTATTTTTAAAACAGACCATGGCCCTAGAATAGGTTAGATTTTCAGAAGTTTATCTGAAAATTTGCCCCTTAAGAGAATATTTAAGATTTTAAGTTCTTTTGGAGGGAGGCTGCCTAATTATTACATGTTTGTATAGCACCTGGAGGACAGAAGTCTTCATTCTATGTGTCAACATCATAGGAATAATAAATAAAACTAGTAATATTTTCATTAGTATTGTGTTAATTGATTGATGAAAATATCTAGCTTGGTCTCAGAAATCTTGCCATTTTAATCAGAGATGCAACATCTTTCCCCCCTCAAAAGAAAAAACCATGCTGCTGCCCCATGTCATTTATGAGAGCAAGACTGGGGGACCCATGTGTAAAAAGTGCACCCCAATTTTACAGACCTCTTTTGAAAGCCTCACTGGACTATTTTTGAAAGCACGAAGATAGTAACTGAGAGGCTGTCTTTTCCTTCAGTTGCAAAGGTATACATGGGGGGTAATTAAATTGCAATTAACTTCTAACCACCTTGTCTCTCAACAAAGTGATTCTCTCCTGTGGGAAAGGAGAAAGTAAACGGGAGTTGAAGGTGTGGTGTACTTCCCTCCCTCCTTTCCCAGAGCTGAGGAATGCCTACTCCAGCTGGAAAAATATAAACAGCTCCAATGAATCACAGAAGTTTGGACATCTTGCTTAGTTACTTGATGCCAGATATCTAATAATGCAGGCACTCACTAATCCCCCACATACCTGGCGTTTTTGGAGTAAGACAGAGTATCAATAGTTGGTTAGCGAAGACAGGGACTGTAATTAGCCTTACTTTGTAGGGATTTATAATTTTAGACTATGCAAGTGGTGGCATTTAAATTTTCTGCCTGACCTCTCTTCACATTTTCATGTATATAAACTGTAAGAAAAGCCTTGGGTGTCCTCCTTTCTCAGAGGAAGGCCAAAAAAAATTCCTTGGAGTCAACCTCAGTGAAGGAAAATAGACATGCTGAAATAAAGAAAAAAATCATGTTGAACTTCAAGAATTCTACAGTAAGTAACCATCTCAAAGGCATGGGAGTGACTGGACATTTTCCAAACATGACCTCTCCCAGTGGCAGTGCAGTGCTGGATGTCATGCTGAGAAATGGGACAACCTGAAGAGGAGGAACATGTTTTATTGTTTTTTAATTAATAATGATCACACTTCAGCTACGCAGGCAAAATGATATGCCATAGAAGTAAACGCAGGTGAAAGAAAACAGCTTTTTACTACAAATTTTCCAGTGCAAGAATCTTCTGTGTCTATGCTATAACTGTAATGTCTCACCATTACTTAAAGACAGTTGAAACTGGGCAGGCCTCTGCACCGCAGAGGATGTCACCGTAAAGAAAATCCCTCTCACAGCCAAGATGCCCCAAATCTGTGATGCATTTTGCTGTGCGCTGCTTCAGTTTCATCTGAAATGGTACACCCGCAAGATGACCAGTAAATCTGTTGTGGGAATAAAAAATGCTGCTTCTCTGAAAAGACCCCCACTTCTTCAATTGTTATAGGGCCTGAGAGTTTTATTGATGTATTTTTGGTTACCTTTGGGCTTTATATTCTTTCTTCATTTAACGTTGAGAGCAAATACGGACATTTTATGGATCAAAGACTGTAAGTTGCTCTCTAATGTGCCACTGTCAAAAAAAAATGAAGACTCTCAAAACTTGTGACATGAAATAGAGAATTAGGCATTTGGTGGGATAGCATGGGTCAGAATGTCAAAGTTTCCACTTTCAGTGTGCACCTTCTTGTGTCAAAATTCATTTCACATTCAAAATATCCTCACAAAATGTGTCTCACAAATTACTCCTATTTTTAAGAAACTTTCCATTGCTTTGAAGACCATTGCCAGTGCAGTCAGAAACTATATCAGAATCAAGAGAACACTGATAAGAATTAGGGGAAAGATTATTCATTTATTCATACCCATTGTATCAAGAATCAGGTATCCCCTACAAGGCAAATGCTGTATGTTTAATTTACAACAGCTGACCTGAGCATCACACTACAACCAAGCAATGTATTAGAACAAAGTTTCCTCACCGACAAACAATGGAAAGTCAACAATGCAGCTTGTTATTACAGCAAATAAAAGCCAAATGACTTGAGGCTTTTCCTCGTACACTTCTTTTTGCTAAAGGAGTTTGTCAGGACATAGGAGGGGTATTTGCAAGTGCAGTGAACACAGACCATAAAAATGGATGACAAAGATAATAAAATTTGAAGATATCAGGACTCTCAATCAGACAGTCACTGAGAACCTGAGCGTACAAGCCCAGAACAACAGCCACAAAGGTGCTGAGTCCTTTCAGCTCCTGATGATTTTGTCTCTAAAGGAATACTTTGTCGAGGGTGTTACCTGTAGGAACACTTTTTAGGTAATTGTGCTCGCTGTAACTATTTCTTGATACCAGAAGAGAACTCTACTTTCACATGCTTATTGAAGAATATTATGCCAAGGCATCCAGAAGAAAGTAGGGAACCCTTTTACAATTTTATAAGTAATTAAACATTGATTCGTGGTAGGCATTGTTCAATTGCACGAAAAACTGAGAAGGTATTGTGGAAAATGTAAGTTATTCATATAAGTTCCTGGTTTTAATATAAAAAAGCAGAAGAGGTCCTCTAGAATCTAGCTATGCAGAATTTTATTTTAGTATCTCATTATCTTTTATTCAGGTGAGGAGCTAATCCAATTTTGGTGCAACTGTGTAAATGTGGCACAGTAAAAAATTAAAAATATAGTTTTGGTTGCCATTTGTACCCTCTCTACTCTATTTCACAGCTCAACTTCGCCAGCTAACTTTCACCTCTCATGATACACCAACATGGTTCAACCTTACCTCACTCTTGGCAACTCATGGTTCAGGGAAGATAAAGGATAACTGAAGAGTTTGTCTCATTGAGGAAACTGGGAGAAGGAAGTGCAAAAATTACAGCCATTAAAGCCTGCATAAGGATCTATTTACTTTTAAAAATCACATTTCCTTGTAGCAGAGGAGAGAATTTTTAATAGGTTATAATAGTGACAAAATATGAATATTGATAAAATGCAAAAGTAAAATGTAAAGTGGTATAATATAAAAGGCATTTCTTTCTCAAATGTGTATAGGATAACCACTGTCAGCAGCTAACATTGTAGCCAGCTAAACCCAACCATCCGATTAAGCTAGGTTACATCACTCAAAGATTAGGGTCAAATAATATTGTAAAGTATCAGAGGTGATGAAGGGATGGACAGAGATTAAAACACACAAACAGTAGGATGTCAGGTACAAGAAATGGAAGGTGCATGAAATTAAAACATGAGACAAAGAGATCTGATGAATGCTGAAAAGAGACACAGATATTACAGATACGAAAATACACCACTGGCCTGATTCTCATTTGTGTTATGGAGCCTTTATTCCTTTCTGATTGTTTAAAGCGGCTTTAAAAGAAAAAAAAAAAAAAAAAAAAAGAAGGTTCCAAAAGTTTTTAAATGAAATATACAGTGAAACCATAACCCCACTGGAGTTACTGGCATGACCTCATCTGCTTCAGTGCTGACAAGAACTTAAGTCTTTTTCTTCAATAAATTATGTAGCACTAGAGCTGGTTAAATACAGAAAAAAGAAGTATTCATATTCCAAAAACTATTCAGACTAACTAGGTTTCTAACCTCTTTATTCATCATTCATGCATATTCACCTGAACTCATTTTCATTTGCATGAATGGAGAATGTTTCAAAGACTTATACTTGATGTGAACACCTTGGGATGTTGCCCTATGCAACCTATTCAGAAAGCAAAACCATTATCATGTGTACTAGGTAACCAGCCCCAAAGTACACAGTGAAAAACAAAGATACAGCAGGGAAACAGCCCAGAAGAAGCCATAAAATGAAATTAAATTGCCATGAATTATTTGGTGAATACATCTGAAAAAGAAATACATTCACAGAAATTGGAATCAATCTGCCAAATTATTTACAAAGGGAAAAAAAGATTGATTTAACTGGATAATGGCATTGCTACCGATATAATCAACTTTTGTTGGGAAGGTTTAGTTTGGGGTTTAGTTTGAGCTGCTTGAAACTGGAGTGCTTTAAAATTTCACACAGACAATTCCATTGGGTTTGTTACAGGAGTAGGTGTATTTCAAAGCTGCTTTTAAAAACTAAACACAAGTGAAAGAATAACTATGTCACTTAATTGAAAATATTAGATGCAAACCAACAAATGGTACAAAAAGAACAGGTCGTCTCCCCTCTATACTGCTCTCTTGCAGTGGTAAGTCTGAATGCCAGACGTGTTAATACACAAGTCAGTAAGTAGAAACTAGCTACACTCATACTACCCTGACCAAACCTCTCTTATAAAGGAGGGAAATGGAAAACTGTTTTCATCCTGACTGCCTCATATGAACCTCACTTTCAACTGAGTATCAACTGCTAATGAAAGGTTCCTTCAGACTGCCTTGTACTTTTACTCTGAATCAAAGTATCATGACTGCTTTCACCTGCTTCTGCCAGGATAATCATTTGAAAGTTGATCAAACATATCTGAACCAGTACAAGAGCAACAACTGATGGAGACGGATGCTGTCAGCTAGGAAGATGTCTTCACGCACTATTTGTTCAGCACTTGTCACCTTTGGATCACAGTACCTCTGTGTGCACCTTTCTTTTTTATTATGACAACACTGCAGTCCAGTAGCTTTCATTCCTGAAAGCTTGATGAAAATACTTGATGATTTTTTGAAATATGAGAAGAAGCTGCTTATCTTTGGAAAGATGTTTTCTTTGATGCTGGTGTAAAAATGCATGGAATGCATCTAAACTCAATTAAGGAATATTTGTAGTATCACTTAACCTCTTACAAATGCTTCCTGGCCAATTGTAAAGAGAGCTGACATTTTCTTTGAACAGAAGAGAAAAAGGAGCAGGGAGATTCATATTAAAACATACTTCCTGTGGGAATATAGTCTGGGAAATTTCTTCCCAGAAGAGAAAAGTTTTAGGGCTGCCAACAAAATATAACATTATGTAACATCAGGTCATTGCTTAAAGGTTAGATACAGCATACTATTCATTATCCAAGTCAAATCCATCTAAAGGTGCTGGACAAATTCAAAAACATCAAAAATATTTCTGTATTTTATTTAAGAATGTTACTACCTAGAAACACTGTTCCTTAGCTCACTTGTACTGCACAAATTTTCCCACTTCCTAATGAAAACATAACAAAGCATTTTCCCACTCTTGGAGTCTTGCAGTTGGATACTCAAGAAAAATTGCTATGTTTTTCAGAGGTGGCTTCCAATAAATTTAATTCATTTAAGAGTTTCATTATGGCAGATAAACAGGAACATAGTGGCAAAGATCTGAGAAAGAACAGACTGTGTTAATAAGACATACTTCTGAGATCCCCAAGTCTGAAGGAATACAGACCTCATCACTTCCAAGCTGGCCATTACAATCTAAAGTAAGTCTCAAGATGCTGCAAGGTGCTGTTACTATCTTACTATTTGAGTATTTTACATCTCTAAATTCATTAACAAAAAACAGCTCCTTTCCCCTCTGATTATTCACATCGATATCTCTAGGAAACATTGGTGGCAATACTTCAGCTCCTAATATCTCATGGTCCAGATTCTTACAGCCCAAACCCCATCCGAATCCTAACTCTTGCTGCTTGTTGCCTTTAGGCTTTCAAGGATTCTCAAGCAACAGAAAGCATCAAATAAATGGAGATTAGGTTGTATGAATAATGGAGCTCCATGTCCAGATCCATACCATGTCTCTCCAGGGTTCCTGGTTTTAACACAGTCTTGGAGGAAGAGGGAAGGAATAGTACAGTGTAACACATAGCATTTGCTTCCCCTACCTCTGCCAATATTACTCACCCAACTGAGACTGAGCAACAGACATCAGTCTCCAGGAAAGTAATACTCAAGAGTTCTCCAAGCACTACACAAAAGGTAACAGAGTCTGAATTGTTTTGGTTTTTAAATGCAGTAGAACAAGGAAAAGTGAACATCAAAACACTCCATGTTTCTGAACATCAAATCTCAGCTGTTTTTTCACTTACGTGGATGATACAAATGTGACATCAACAGGCTTTTTTAAAGAATGATAGTGGGTAACTACAGACAGAAAAACTGAAATGTAAGAAAATTCTTTGACTGTTCTAAAAACATTTATAAAGGAAGGGTGTGTATTTATTCAGCCAGCACTAGGGTAAGATCGAAGGTAACAGATGAGGAATTAAGCAGCAACCTGATAACACCATCATTATGAAATATTATTCACAACAACAAAGTGTCAGCCATCCTTGATTAACATTCAAGAATAATAATGGAATTGCTAGTGTACTGTGGACAATTTTCTCCACGTTGGAGAAATTGTGGTCAGTAATTAAATGAGTGGAGTTTATGCTGGCAAATATCTAGTCAAATTCTGCATTGGCACAGTATCTACACCACTGCCACGCAGAAAGCCATACACAAGCTACCCTCAATGAAGTCAGCTCAAATACTCATGCTAAATACCCGAGTATGCGGCAGACTTCCTGGGAGGGATTTCCAACCCATATTCCCAGGACAATATTGTTAGTATTGGCCATTATCTACTTTCCATACAAAGGGTACAAGCTGTTGACCAAAGGCTGTTGTATCATGAGATAAATGACTTCCTGAAATCCCCAGGATAAAGGCACTGGGAGATAATGCAATACATAATGACCTCAGGTAGCCTTTAGACTAAGTCTGAGCTTCCATAAGCAGGAGAAACTGGAATTTCCTACACTGTTTATTGAATGGGGACATATTTTGGTCATTCCCAATCAGTCTGCCTTTAGCATCAAGGAAACAGCAGATCGGTGGGATTTGGAATTTTAAGTCCCAGTTCCTTATAAGCCTTTATTGCAAAATAAGGAACAATCACACTAGCATATGTCTAGCATATATATGGAAGGAGACCTCTTTTGCCTGGTTCCTCCAGACAGAAGCTGGCAAGGTAACTAGTAACACACTAAGCCATATGAAGAAAAACCTTGCACACTTTTTTCCAATTTGTTTTTCCAAATTGTTTTCCCAATTTGTTTTGTTTTATTTGCAAAGTGTTTATTCATAAAGATTTATCAGAAGGTGAGCACCCACTTTTGCATTTTTCCCAATTCACGCTTTAAGTGCCCTGCGCTCTGAACATCCAGGACTGTTGTGTTATCTAAGTGACTCAGACTGGAAAGATCCACCCCCTTGCAGGTTTTGGATCATCATGAACAAAACATTCTAGGTCACTTTGGTGTTCAAGCCAAAATCCAAATGCATCAATACCTAACAAATACTTCACGGGTATACTTTAGATATTGTACACTGTCCTGGCAAAAGGATATTTCATTGCATTTATAATGTAATGAAGGAACAAATAGATTGCTTCCACATGGAGCTCTGACTCCGTATCTGTGTGGGAGATCTATAACTAGATTTCTCTGCTTTCTCTTTTCTTCTTTCAGTCTTCCAGTTCCTTCATCCATGTAAGTTCTTCCTTCTGCAGTGCCTTCTTTTCCCATCCTTCTTGGAAAGAATGGTCAAAAGGTTTCAACACAAGAATATAAAAAAAAAAAAAAAAAAAAAAAATCAAAATCCTTGAAAATCGGGGATCCTACTTACTGGTGGGCTGAAAAAGAAACAAAATCAGTGGGATGCAATCAGAAATATTTGAGACACAGAATGGGAAAAACAGATTACTATAGCCAGTGTGGATCTGATAAACGTTGATATTAAACATATTGGGATAGAATTTGCCTGAGATTTAAGAAGGCCTTTTGATACCCTAATCTAAAAGTTAAACATCCCCAGAACTGGGAAGGAGCTGTTTATTGGACTGGGAGGATATCAAAGACAGAAAGCCCTTGTGAATGGAAAAGTGTAGGGCAAAGGGAAGTGATTAGCAGGTCACCACAAGGATCGATATGAGGACAGTTTCTGCTCACACTGGATATAACATAAAATAAGAACACAGCATGGAAGAAGAGCTTAGCAATGATTAAAATAAAGAAAAGGATGGAGCAGTATTAAGTTTGGTGCCAATAATTTTGCAAGTGATCTGAACAAACTAGGAAAGCATATGGGAAAATTCTTGGCTTCCTTATTGCAACCTGAAGAAATGCAGGTTGAAGAGACTTTTACAACAGTAAAAACTAATAAAACAAAAAATTTTATATGCTACAAATAACACTTCCTCTTAGAATTGCTAATTAAAAAAATTGTTTGAGAAGCTGAGGTTTTGTTCAGAGACTTTGGAAACAGAAAAACATATACAATATTTGAATAATAAAATTGTTTGGGATGCCTACAAACTTCAGTTGGGTCACCTCTAAAGGTATAACACTGAATAAACTGTCACAGCCCAGCATTGAAAGCTCCTAGCAAAGACTATACAAGCAATATGCCTCAGACACTGACCCTAACTCACTCCCATTGCAGGTAACCTGTCATGATGCCATAGGGTCAAACCTGGAAGTGACTCTTACCTACATTGAGATGTTTAAGTATACATTAAATGAACAGGCTGGCTCACAGGCTGGAAGTTAAGCACATGCTCAAGCATTTTTTCAGAGAAGGTCCTGAGTGACAATAGACTCATTACATAGGAAATGTCAGTTTTAAGCAAACTAAAAGCACAAGTGAGGCCCTAAGAAAAGAAGAGTTTTAGCATAACCAAATTCGACTGCTCTCTCTTCCACAATTGAAGTATGGATACAGACATGATTTGAACTGCTTTGTTTTGTACTCAAATGATGATGGGCTTGGTCACTGACTGCGTTTTACTAGTCCCTTCAGGATGAATGGTCTAATGGCATAAAAGTAAGAGATTTGCTAGGAAATCTTCTAAGGTTCAATTCTTTCACTTACTTTCTCTGCATCCATTTTGTTCTGGTACAGATCACCACTCAAAATCCTTTTCAAATTCACTGAATATAAGGAAATAAACAACAAGCCAAATTTTTTCCTCTAGCACTAGGTTTAAGAAGAGTATTATATCACCTTTCCTAGATACCTACCTAAAAACATAAATTCTTCATTTCTGTACTTAAAAGCCATGTCACAGCAATAATATCCTCAACAATAATGTCCTTATTCTTTAGGAGCTGGGAAGGAAGACCACCTTCTAGAGTCCAGTAAGCAAGAATGACATTAATTTGACCTACAAGAAAATACTATTATTGAAAGCACTAGGAATACAACTGTGAAAATGAGCAATAAGCAACATTTCCAGTTAAATACATTTGGAAGTGAAGCACACTGATTAGTTACAGTGACAAACAAAAAAGATGCATAGTCTTCAATTTAGAAAGCCAACATATTATTACAAGCATTTTCGGGGAAGTCATCATCTTACACCTGTTCTAGCAGTAGCCTCAAACAATATAGAAGTCACCTTTGTATTTCAAACTGCTATTTTAAAAAAAGCCAAACATAAAAAGGCTTTTAACGATGCCAGAGGAAACCAAATTTGCATGTGGAGCAGAACTACCAAGGACTGGAGTAAATCAAAATATATATTTCTAAGGGGGTTAGGAGGCACTGCAAAAGTAATGAACAAAACATTCTCACCACCAGATTATGGTTTACAGTTGAGAACACACTGTCTGCAGAGGACAGTGCTCTTAAGGCTGTCTCAGACTTCCCATTAAAAGACCATCTTTCCAGGAGTTCACAGCTTCCTCAAACTGTAATAGTTTGGGCTGAAAGTTTTTAAAATAGCTCTGACTAAGGCTGAAGTTTCCGAGAAATATTGACCTAAAACAATTCTGCTCTTTCTCAGGAATGAGAGGATGAATACATTGCTTCCCCCTTTTCGTTTTTTAAATATAAAACACCTTTTACAGCTGTTTGGTGGAGATGCTACAGCTCCCTCCATGACTCAGATCAGGATTTGGAAACATAGCATAGCAGTTGTCATAGTGTCAATATTCTGGGTTTTTTGTGAAAATGTCCACAAATTCAGCCAAGTTATGAGCTTCTACATATCTGCCCACACAGACTGAGCGGAAATTTTGGCTGTATAGCAGAAAGGAATATTGCAAATTATCACAGTGGAATGAAGATCAGGCAGAAAAGTTTGGGGATGACTGGATAAAGCAGCTCGATTACAAAGTGCACAGCAGAAGCTGGGCCACATAACAAAGAACAGCAATGGCAGCAGACTGTCCAGGGCATCCAAGGATTTTGGCCTTGCCAGTGTCTCAGGCCATCAGTATGTTTCTAGGTGCAGCTTTACAATGACCCTTCCAACAATTTTGAAGTTTTATTTCCCTCCACAGGATGACATTATAAATATTAAGGTTGAAAAAAAATAGCAAAATAAAAAACAACCCAACATTCTGGAATCCCTCCATAATTTTACTTCAGCACCTTGGTAGTTTTTAACTATTAGATGTTCATCCACATGAAGCCATTTCATTCAGTGTACCAAGAGACCAATAGTCTGGGAACTCATCACAGCTATGCAGGAAATGAGACTGCCATCTTTAAGATCCTCTCTCAGTTACAGAAGGAATTGAAATACAGGCAGTGCATGAGGAAAGGAAAAAACATGGTCTTAAGGTTAAAAAATGTCATCCTCAAGTATTGAAGTCTGCTCAGCTTTGACCACAGCCTGTATGATGCTGAAAAGATCACCCTGAACTTTTCACTGTTGAACTCTGACTGTCTGGCCCTTACTTTCTGAAAATCCAGATTTTCTCAGATCACAGAATCTGATTTATGAAAGGGCCGAGAATTCAGAACTGCAGGAGGAGTCAGCTACACATCTGCTTTCGCTACAAGTGCAAAGTATTCTGAAATTTATCAGGTATAAGGCATCTCAAATTGGATTGATAAAATTAGTGATCACTTTTACCTTACATTTCACCATTTTTTCTGCCCCCGTGTGTTAAATAGCAAAAATACATTAAACTGTGATTAATCAAAGGATTAATAAACTACCCTCTTATAGTAGCACTATAGAAAGGTACTTGAGGAAGTCGATAATCATGCATTCAATGCTGGACAGAATGGTGTGCAGCAAATAACTCAGTGGCATACACTGAGCAATTCAGATAAAAAGAAACATTTCATAAAGCTCCTATTCAGTGGTGTCTATTGTATATGTTAAAGGCGCAGACGCCTCATAGAAAAAAGTAGCTATGCAATCATGTAATTTAATATCCCTGCCAGGATGTGGATGAACAATTGGAAAAATTACCAGAATTAAGATTGCCTATGTATTTTCTGTTTTCTCTACACTTGACTTTAAAACCTTAACACTCTTGTAACAAAGCATATGATATACTGGCTTACCAAAAAACATTTTTCCACTTTTGACTATTTCCATGTCAGAGATTTGTAAACACCTTTTTGTATTAAAGTCCTAGTAATATTTAAAAAATCGGGAACTTTAAAAAGTCACTGAACTTTATATTCAAAAATATTAGTACATTATACATTTATAGTAACTTGGAATACCGAACCCACCTTTCAAGCATACATGAAAATGCTATCATTTATCACGTAAGGGTATAAGACCACGTTCAGTGACCCATTTAGGAGGGTATGGGGGTAGAGGCCAGGAATCTGAAACTATCCACTTTAAAATGTCTCCCTTCTTTAACTTGAATCAATTAAGGAAATGGTTTGCCATTAAATTATGGCTCTCCCACACACCATTTAAATACACACTTGACTCCCATTGAAATGGTCAGTTCAACTTAAATTAGATTGAACTGTGCATAAACAAAAGGCTACTGGAGAGCACAAAACTCCCATAGCACCCTCTACTGATAAAGAGGGAATGGGATTAACATTCATACAGAGCAATTCCACAGAACAGGCAAAGTAACACAGAAAAGTGAAAATGGGTTTTCATTGCAGTGCAGAATTTAAGCTGCTGCTTTATAAAGGGACCCTTTCAAGACATTTACACTCAAAGGCCCAATCCTGTAGTCCTTACTCTGGCAAAATTCCAGCTGAAGTCAATGGGAATATTGCCTGTGTAAGGACTATTCAAAATTAGTCAAACTGTCTGAATATCATTCAATCAGCTCTAATCACTGCATTGAGAATAAAGGCCGTAATTTTGGCATTTTTTGTCACTTTAAATTCTTCAACAAATACTTGCATTATTCTCTGTAAATCATCTTGCCAAGCAGTATTTGTCAAATAATTGGACAATTTTTTTCCATCAACCATTGAATAAATTATGAATAACAAGCACTGATTTAACCATGTGACTCCCATCAGTCAATTCTTAAGTTTCCTATGAAGGGCTTAACTGGGGGTTTTATTGGTGGCTTAAACATTAGAGAAAATCTCATTCAACAAGAACCTTTCCACCAGGATTGACAGCGTAAAGGCTAAACCTAAATTGTGATTTACTTTTTTAATTGTATAGACTAACATAAATGTTAGCATTTTTTTCTTGACAGAATTTCTGATTTTACTCATTCTGCCAAATCCAAAGTGTAACCTTTAGGAAAAAATATATGCAAAGCTCTACTTAGGAGAGATGATATATGTAAAGAGACTTAATAACGTTTGTTAGATTAACGGATATAGTTGGAATAAATATTTATTTTCTCTCAGGCACATAAGCCTCACACAGGCACAATAGCAACAACACTACCACATTATTAGCAACAGCATTTGGGTCTCCTATACAACAAATCTTTTACTGGTTCTTCCACCTTTGAGATAAACTCTAATTAGAAATATTAGTGTCATTAGGAAATTTTAAAGGGAGGATGAAGATGCAGCTTTACTATCTTTTAACTCTCTTTTAATAATAAATTACAGTAAAAATTAAAGAGACATTTAAATAGGCATTTAATAGGCATTTAAAATAGAAATTTAAATTTTCTATTAAAAATTAATAGGAGAAAAATTAATTTAAAATTAGAAATACTAGGGCTTCAGAGTGCACCAATAGGCCAGTGACCAGTCTCTAAAATATTAAGTGAATTCTGTTTTAGAAGAAGAAACAATCCCTTAAAAAGATCCATTATTGTGCAACACCATGCTAAGAGAAAAATCTTGGGTTTATCTAAACTTGTACAGCAGCCGCAGGTACTATTACTAGAAACAAATCATTTTGGTTACTAATAATCTCATCTGAAATTGTTATTCAGTAACACCTATGCCCTCCAAAACGGCTCATACCCTGTCAGGCTGGATACGCACACAAGGCAATGATGGCCATAAACAATGCCAAACAAAGGCATAGCCAGAGTCCAAGGTATCCCTCTCCTCCTCTCCACTCTGAGATAAGCACACTGACTCCTTGAATGACTTTCCACCCAGGCCAAAACAAAAAAAATAATAATAATGTGGGGAGGCAAGGGCAAATGAGAAGATGAGCAAGGAAGACTGTGATGAGAGTTTATAAAGCAATGGTGATTGGTAAAACAAATTGAAATGTTACATGGAAAAAATGAGTTATAGAAGGAATTACTACTCTGTGCCGTAGCTTGCCCTACAGAAGCAACATGGATTCCCTCTGTCTCTCCCCCATGTGGTTGTATCTATATGCACGTTTTCTTGTATGTTATTAACTCTCATTAACTTTGTGTTTCCCTCTCATTAATTCACCTTTTATTTCAGGTAGTATCAGGAAGTGCAATTAGCTGCATCAAGCACATCTTCACCATGCAAATTATTTCACTGGTAACTATGTTTATAATTAAGTGGTTTAACACCACTTTATTACATCTTTTCTGTTGCTTACAACCTTGCCAAACTTCAACTGTTTTCCATGCCAGGTTTCTGTCTCAGGAAGAAAATTTTCTGGAAAGTTTCTGTAAAAACCTTCTATGTGAGTGGAAAAACTGTTTTGTCTACATTCAAAAACTTGTGCCTTTCACTAATACTGTTGGTGTGACAATTGCAGGAAAGAGATAAAATTTGGGCATGTCCTTCTGCATATGCTCATGGAAGTCTTGTTAGCGTTTGCAGATTTAAAGCCCCTGTCTACTGCTAATACGTTCCATCCTCCCAGAGCTCTGAAAATAGAACCACATCGACCCAGCAGTTGACTGTTCTCTATCCTTGCCCTAAAAGTCTATGCAGGACTTCTTCTGCAACCAGGAGATACCAGTGCAAGAAGCACAGGGACTAAGATGAGAAAAGCTATGGCTTTTAGTCCTACACTGCAGCCCACTGGATGTGTATCCATCTGTGGATAGACTTCTGGGCAATACAACCCAGGCAGTTTAACACCACAGCCAAGTCTACCTTAAGCTCATTTTGGGCCAACCACCTAAGTGTTAATTCAGTTGTCCAGAAAGATTTTACAACTCCCACTAAGCTGCATGTTGCAGAGACTTAGAAGCAGGAAGCGAGTTCCCCACCTTAAAGCTAATTTGGGCATGATGGCAGACTGGGATAAGACAGGAGAAATCTGCATTCTACAGCAAAAAATAGGAAGCAACTTTGCATTGACTGTAAAAGCTGATCCTAACCAACACTCAAAGAAGAACACATCTCTGAAGATGCACGCAGTGTCAATTCTGGCACTTCCTAACCTTCGCAACCTTGTATTATAATTATGTTGGTCTTTTACTGTAGGTCTCTGCTCTAACAGCCCTGTTTTTTCATATTAAAAAAGCATTGGGGTAGATTCTCTGCTGGTGTAAACTGGCACAGTGCCATTGATTCTAGTGGAACTGTGCCAATTTTCATCAGCTGCAAATCTGGACCATTCTTGTTAATTTACTTGTAAAGAAGCTCCCCACATGCCTCTAATCATTTCTATTTTCCCCCTTGACCCTTCCTGTTTTTTTATCTTAGAAATGTAGTAATAAAATGCTTTATTTTGTTTCATCAGCAAATTGGGATGTTGTTAGTCACCACTTCTAGCCTATCCTCCAAACACAATAGGTTGCAGTGCAAAAAGCTCTGCAACAGTGCTGTCCCAGGCTGCTATACCTCCATGGTTTGGCATGGTGCAGGAAGGAAAGCGTATAGTGCAGCTTGCATGGCATCTCAGGTAATAAGACCTGCTCACTGTGCTGCGTCAGAACAAGAGGTGGCACGTGCTTTGTCTTGATGGCAATTTAAATGCATCCATAATGACCCTTGGACATTCCACTGACTGATTTATTTTTCTGATGAAATCTTTTGCTTTCTATCACCAATGTATTTTTTCCCCACATTGGCTTTATTTGTGTTACCTCAATTATCTTTTTTTTTTTTTTTTTTTACAATTACCTGTGTTACTAGCTACTGTCTAAAAACCTCATCTAGTATTTTTTGTGGAACTCGCATCTTTTTGATAAAACTATATATGTACTTGTATTGCCAACCTTCTCCATTAAATTGTTGTAAGGCTGGAGCAGCAAGATATACTGTTGCAACAGTCACAGTTATTTCTCCTTAGAATTATACTCATCCAGGTTCTTTATAGTTTTTTTTAATCTTTAACGATTTTATCAATTAAGTTTCCTGACACCAAAGAAAGGTTCACCATTCTAATTCCTGGAATCATTCTCAGAACCATTTTCCCCAAAACAGTTTTGTATAAAGCAGCTACTTTCAGTTTTCCACTATTGTATCACATTTTGCTGATTAATTACCTAAGTTTTAATAGGAATTCGGTTAGCAATTCTTTAGCTCCTTCAGATTCCTTGGATGAATGCCACAGGTTCTGCCTTTCACTGTCATTTAATTCCATGGGTTGTTGCAAACCCTGTATATACATCATTGCTTTTGGCAGCACTTGCTGTTTGTAAATAGCAAATGTTAAGGCAGGTAGTTGCTTACGATCTGCTCTGCTGAAGTTCTAAGCAAAGCAACCAGAATACTTTGTTTCTGCATAAGCTCTTTGTCTTTTCAGTTTGTGCCCTGGTGACTCCTCATGCATTTCCAGCACATTATCACTATAGCTCTAAAGATTCTTCAGATTTTCTCTAACTTATGTGAGATTAATTACACTTGTATTACAGGGATGTGGCTTTGAAATAATAATAAAAACCTATTATTTAAAATACACACCAAAAGTCATATTCCTAGTTTTAGATGTGTTACAAATCTTAGGTTTTTAAGATGTTTAGTTTATATTGTGTTGTATATCACATTTTGACATGACATTGAATGATGTCATCTACCTCTACTCACTCTCTCCTTAAAATCCCATTGGAGAAGAAACAGTTTTGGCTTTGTGCTCTTTACTGTCATACTTAACCTATTCAAGGTAATATTTAGCCCACATATTCCCTCATCGTCCCATACACTCTTCACTTTTCTTGCCTGGAAAAAAAGCTATGGGATTTACAGAACAGCCTCCCACTTCCACATCCTGATCTGTCTTTCCTACGCAGCATACAGAAATAAATTATTGTACCTCATTGACTTTTTTCATGAGCACCATATTTCACAAGTGATAAATTAGAGCTATATTATCTTGATGCTAGACATTAAGCCCTACCCAGAGTTTTCTTTAAGCTCCTTATATCAGCATTTGCAAGTTTTATTATTTTATTGAAATGTTCCTCTTTAGAGGTGTCTTTTCACCTTTGCTGCACCACAGCTGCAGTTGCTTACCGTATCTCCTATTCTTGGGTATATTTTGCAAAGATGAGAGGTCTGAACAGCATGTAAGAAACGGGACATTTTTATCTGAAAATATCAAGAGGAGAAAGCAAAATTATGGAAAAATACTCTTTCTTGTGAAGAATGTTTTTTGCCGCATATGCTTTTGTTCTATCAGAAAACGTATAGTAATAAGCAAGAATAAGAAATATTTTTGCTCTGTTAAGTTGTTGATGAAACAAAGAACAGCATACTATATTGTTCAGGTATCAATTTTTTTAAGTTGAAAATTTCTATAATGCACAGGGTGGAAAAAAGACAGGAACATATTCTAGGCCTAGGCAAATGTCTCAAGAGTGGTTTGACAAACCCAGCCTATTCAGATTAGCAACAAAAATTGAGGTATGACTGGATGACATTGTTAATGTATCTTTTCAAGGAGAAAATACCAGTTAATAAAGAGCTCTTCAGCCTAGCTGAGAAAGGCATAAAAAGAGCAAATGGCTAGAAGCTGATGCCAGACAAATTCAAATGAGATATAATAGAGTAACAGTTACGATAATTAACCACTTGAACAAACAACCTCCCCCAAGTTATGAAATTTTTAGATGAAAACTGAATGGATGGCTTTCTGAAAGATAGGATTTAAACAAATGGTTTAAGTTCTAAACTTTGCTAACTGCATCAAATTCCTTGCACAACCATAGAAGGTCAGACTGGACGATCAAATTGTGCCTCAAACCTGAAAGTTTTACAATGTGGCGAGACATAACTTTCAGAATCACACAACCATTCAGAACAACTGCTTGTTTGTCATAATTGTCTTCTTTGCATTTTCTTAAAACAGTAATTTTGTGAAACAGCTTTCTAACCCTCTGTCTCGTTACACAAAAGGTTAATTTCCCTACAGACAGATCAGGTAAAAAGCAGGCAAAAGTTGCATTCAAAAAACCACCCCTGTTTCAAATAGCATTTAACATTAAAAGAGAGAGAGAGGGAGAAAGAGACACAAATGCCAGCACTGGAAGTATTAAAAGCACGCTCTGAAAACCTCTGTGATGACAGTTTGAAGAAAGCAGCTTTTATGTGCTACTGAGCCCACTTCTACAATGTCTTTTAAATACAACTGTTTACCTAGAAAATACAAGCAATGGCCAGAATCTGGACTAGAAGAGGCACCTTTTGATTGCAGACACTGAACTGAATCCTTAACTAATAAATTGCTCCACACCTTTGTCTTAAACAAGAAAAGCAAAGGTCTGCATTTTCTCACAAGAATGCACAAGCCCCCTCAAAAGCAATATGGTTTTCTACATCTAAGTCTCAGTATTTGTTGACTTAAAGAGTTTGTACGAATGACAATGCACATCACTGGTTTGTTACTTCTGTCATCTGTGCTACTGAGTGTACCTTGACTCAGATCAAAGTTGAAAGCTTCTTAAAAGATACACAAACCACAATGTGACAAATAGCATGCTTTGTTTGACACAGCAAACAAGAAATTACTTTCATCAACCTAGGAAAAGAATCCTGTGTTTTCAGTGCTAATTCTGAAGACCGCAATGATGGAACCAGAGCTTTACTTCATCCTCAAGGAATGAGGACCTCTCCGAAGACAAACAAAGAGGAAGAAACAATATCAGTGCATTAAATGCTGACGAAGGTATGAATCCGAGGCTTGTACTCTACACTACACATTTGTAGAAAATTCACCCTTTACGTAATTAAACGGATTTCCCACAAAGGGGAAAATGTCTCCATTAGGCAAATATTCATCTAACCGGAAATTACAGATTAGAACATAGACAGCACTTCACAGATACATCCAAAACTAAACATTCATACATCTACAGCATTACACACCCTAGTACCATACACAGTTAACACACAGGCATCAGAAATATTGCAAACCAGATGTTTTTGGTTTGTTCTTTTTACAGTAACATTACCTAAGTAATTTCCAATGCATTCTTATAAGATATTTGAAAGTTTTTGCACATATAAAGCACTTCAGATCTATAAATCCCCACAAATATGTGCATTATTGGAGTAAAAAAAAATTCACCATGACATATGCTCAAAAAGAATCAATGGTCATGCATGAAAACACATTTGGCTTGGAATCTAATTTGTTCCAAAAAATGTACGTATACAAATTTCCCCTTGAATTAAGCTTTTCCTCCGTGAGAAGGAAATCATGTCTACTTAACAGAACAGATTTTAAATTCAACTATAAACCAGTGACAGTCTTTTCACTGACTTGAAAGGGCTTTAAATGGGACCTAATAACATCTCTACTACCCTTACAAACTAAAACTATGCAGCTTTCCTACAGAGTTGGAAGCACATGCCTGAAAGTTAGCAGAAACTGACAGAAAATGCAAACAGTAAATAGCACAACAATGAAACATACATAGAATGTGTGTGTACACATGTGTATAAACAAATACATACATTTAATATATATGTGAACAAATAGTAAACAAGGTAAAACATTTTCAAACTTCCGAGAAGAAAGAGCAGACACTATTTTTATAATTAAGGATGTCTGACTCAGTTCTTTTAAAAAAAACTTTAACTGGGCAACTACAAAGCTCTGTGACACGGTGTTCCTTGCTAAGCCAAAGGCATGGCTCACATGTGCTGATTTGCCAAAACCTGCCTTCCTCAGCCAGCAGAAGTATTTCAAGCTGGAATTCCTTGTTAATGCATTCAGACTCAGCTCTCATCATTTATGACAGCAGTGCACTTGATTCTTAAAAGAATTATTGGCTTGTACGCTTTCAGCAGCATAAATGTCCTTATTTCTAGTGGGAAAAAAAAAAATCTGTATCTTTACACGTGCAAAGGTCATTACCCATCCTATTCACTGTCCACACCCTGGAGCTTGGTTTGGAGACAATAACACAGCCCAACATCATCTACCAACACTACATAACAACCCTTCCAGGGATAAGCTTACAAAAGGTATAGCACTCACCATTCTTGCTGTTTACAACACAAGCTTTACTTATTGTGTCAATATACATTTCTATAACAAGTTCTTTTAAAACCGCCATTCAAATGTTGATCAATTTGAAGTAACCTCCACAGAAGTACTACATTCCTTTCAAAAATATTTTTATTACACTCCTCTAACATGTCAAAATATAAAAACATATTACAGACAATATCATGGTATAAAGCCCTCACTTCAGTGAAGCTCATTACAGTTGCTGTACTAGAAAGTTTACTTCAAACCTTTGCCCTAGTATTGCTGATTCTGTATGAAATTTATTCAACCCACACAATTTATTAGCTCTTCCTGAAAAGTTACTCTCCTGCTATTGATGGCAGCAGGCCACCTGCTTCTGCTAATTAGCAGTACCATGCTCGGTTGCAGCTCTACAAGAAGAAAATGGATTGGCTCTTCAGCTAGTGCATTTTGTTCTAGAAGACCAGAAGCTGTTGAATCTGCGTCTTACTCTTTCAAAAAGGCTTTAAAGCTTACTACAGCTCAGATGAGTGCTGCTAACCTGTGGCTAAAATTCTCATTTTTCCTAAATCTTCTTAAAAAGAATTCTGTAAAACTCAACCATTCTAGACAGAGCCATGATTTCAGCACTATTTAAACACACAATTAACATTTTAAAATTATACACAGGGATAAAAACAGGTATCATTAGTCACTTCTTAGTCACCTTCAAAACAGGCAGCGTGCTCATTATGTTAATGTCCTTGGAGTGTTTAAAGCAACCTTTTGCATTTGAAGTGGAGGCTCTTGGTAAAAGGTGGCACTTAGTAAGAAATGGCAATTACTGAGGCATGTTACTCTGCAGAAGACTGCAGTATGAATTTTAATTTCTTCCTGACCATGTATCAGCTAAGGCTAATACAGACATTTTAGTTTAGAAGCAGTAGGAAGTACAGTAAAAGTGAAAACCAAAGTAAGAGACAACACTAATCTTCTCTGAGTTTCAATTAAGGCCCAGCACCTCTGGATTAAAGGCTTATTTTAATGAAAAGCCTTAATTAAGCATACATGTGTATAGGATCACCTTAACGAGGTATGACAGAAGAGATGGCAAACATTATTTTAAAAAGAAGCTTATTAGCAACTTTAAGAAACTCAGTCAAGGATTCCTAAAAAAAAAAAAAAAAAAAGTAATGCAATACAGGAAAGACACAAGAATGCTGGACCAAGTTCAAGCATAAAACATTGAAACCAAAATTGGCACTAGAGGTATTTTTCAGTATCTTTGTATTCAAATTTATACATACTAATGATTTTTCTACACATCAATGGGTTTATTTTTGCAAATATTACAGCATTTGCACTTTCATTTAAATTTTAGACAGCAAAAAATCAAGTTTTCTACTTTGTTTGCTAATTAAAATGTATTATTAAAAATCTTTAAAAGTTTACACTTTAAAATATCCCTTTATGGTATTACTGAGTCAGGTTCGGTATCAGGCTAACTTGCAAGTTCACTTTAAAAACCATTATTTTATCTTTTTATTCTGTCTTTAGAAACAATCGGTGATTTAACATCATTTTAAAGATAGCCACTTAAGTCGCTTTTTACATCTTCCCCTACAGTACACAGAGGTATACTCATTTGCAGATTTGACTTTAAAGTAATTACTTATAATTACAGAGAAGAAGCGCATCCAGTGGATTAATCACTCCATTTATATGCTGCTCGAAGGATTACTCTCAGGACAGCCTCACTGCTTTTGCTCGGAAAATGTCAGTTCCACAAGAAAACAAATCTCTCAAATCAGTAGCAGCTGAGAAGGACTCTGACAACTATTTAAACCCAAAAGATTAAAGAAATGGCACACCTGGACTGGTGGCAGCATCTGTACCTGTCCTCCTCTTGAGAAATAAAGGGCCGCCAAGTGAGAATAACCAGGAAAATGGCCAGAGGAAGCCTACACTCCTACTAGGGGCTAAAGGTACCTTTGCACAGTTCTGGATCTGATAGAAACACATCAGTGGTTATTAAAAACAAGGGCAGTTCTTCTGGTCAGGAAGCCACGCTCTGAAGCCTGGCAAGTCCCTGAAGGAGCTGCCGCTGTACACTAACCCCAGTCTTACAGTCTCCCCGAGCCATCCACTTTTTGTCATGGACAAAGATGGGACACTAGGTGACAAAGATCTTTGGTTTGATCCATATGGATACCGCTCTTCTGTTCTCTTTGTATAGAATTTTTTTTTTTTAAATGGTGACTCTATAGAGTTGCAAAAAACACAGGTCACCCAGAATGGCAGTGATGTAGCTTCCCTTAAAATTTAAAGCCATCAGTGCATAACTTCAAACTGGCCCCCTGACTTTGCTAAATGGAGGGGAAAATGTAAACCCTCACCCCACCCAGCCATGCTTAAGAAGAGGTGCAGTCATAACTACCAAAATAACCACCTTAAAGGTGTTTTTCATGCCAGAACCACCCCAGTGGATCACAGATCAACAGCCAACTGGCACTAAAGCAGCACAAATAGTGACTCAGTGTTCATCACTAACTAGGGAGGCTACTGAGCAAACGGCCGAAGACTGTGCATCCCTGCCACCATTGCTGGGAAGTTTCCAGAAGCTGGAGAGCACTGCTAAAGGGCCACTACTGAATGAAGTCAGTCCTTCCATGTATGATAATCCCAGGGCCACCCTCTCATCTCACCACCTGCCAGGTAAAAAACAGATCTGAAGTTAAAAATACACATTAAAAATTGAAAAATAGTCTTCGAGTCAAAATGCGCATGGAGGGCTTCTGTTAGTGCGCACTACCAACCCCCATGTTACAACACGGACACAGGATCTGAAGGGGAAAACACAAACTAGCAAGGATAAGATACGGGAAAGCGCGCAGCTTCGGTGTTGGGGGAAAATCAGCAACGAGCTGTTCGCAGGGACGTCCCTACGAGCAGCCGTTGAGGCCGGGCCAGGGGAGGCGACAGCCAACAAACCCCTGAGGAGAGGAGGAGGACGGCTCCTACCCGCGGCCCTTCCACACAGCGTCTTCCCGCGCGCCCACCGCGCCTGCGCAGCAGTTGCGGCCGCCGTTGCCACGCCAGGGAGCTGCGTTGCCTGGCAACGCGGCCCCTGCCGCGAGAGGAGCGGAGGTCGCGGCAGCCGCCGGTGAGCGCCGGTGCCCGGGGCGGCCCTTGGGGCGGTGGGGCTGTGGCCAGGCACGGGGGCGAGGTCTGTGAGGTAAAAAAGGTACGAGAGGTAAAAAAGAGCAACACGGCCACGGGCAGGGGGCTGGTGCAAGGCCAGGAGCAGGGTCGGCGGTGCCGTGAGGTGGCTCGGCTGCGTGGCCTGGCTGGCAGGGCGCGACGCCCTCATCCCGCCCGGGGACAGCGCTGCTCCGTGTGAGGGGCTGTGGCGGTGACAGCGCTGCCGCTCCCGTCGCCCAAGGTGGAAGGCAGCCTCGAGCCGTAACTCGGGGAGCAGACGGTTGGCTGTGGTAGCAGGAGGAACAGCTACAGACTGAAACAGAACAGCGTTATAACCAGTGGCTCCAGTTTGCCACAGCCAGCTTTAAAGGGTGTCGCCTCGCCCTCTGCCAGTCTCCTCTCCACTACCGAGCCATACCACAGCTTTTCCTGCTGCACCGATGAGAATGTTGAGATTGCAGCAGAGCATCTTCAGCCCCAAAGGGGTTGCTAACATCGTTCTTGCCCTATGTATCCCAGGCTTCCTTGTGTACAATAAACTAATCTGGCGGAACAGTTCAATGGGGTTTATTGCTAGCACGGCCATATTTTTTCCTCGGTTCAGCTTGAAATTTGTGATTACCACCATTCATTTTGAAGCTATTCTGTGGACATTATGGGCAGTCCACTGGGGTGAGATTAGGCCAACAGGAGAGGGGCACAGTTGGTGGTTCACGGATCCAGAGTTAACTTCTGTGCCTGGAATACCTGTTAAGCAGTTTCTGATGGTAGGCCTAGGAGAAAACCAGTGAAATTGTAGGTTTCTCTTCTGCTATCAGTGAGGCTGTTTCTGCCGAGAAATATTATTCAGCTTCTTGTACATGTCTGTTTGTAGAGCCACAGGACTCTTGTAAAATCAGCTAAAAATTATCAATGGAGCATCATGATTTTTACAAGGTACAATTTCACATCTTTTAAAATAAGGCATAAGGGTGGGGAGAAATGGAGGAACAGATAGATAAGCCCATTCCCTCTATAAAAATAATATATTCTTGTTTATATTCAGTGTTCTAGAAGGCAAGGTTAGCCTTTGGGATTGTTTTTAATTATATGGAAATAAAAATGTGTTTGGGCATGCCAAACTTTTATAGTCCATAATGAGTTTATTGCATATAATAATTATGGGCTCAGTAATTAAAACTTAAAAATTACTGTGATTTTATTTAATATAAATTATAAATCAAAGATTTTATTTGACTTTTTATAAGTTAAAACTAGGATCTGTCAGAAACATCAGTCTTAAATTTCATATTATGGTAATTATATGTTAGGCTTCAAATACAGGAGTTGCATGTGTGTAAAAGCCTTTGACAAGTCAAAAACATCAGCTAAGAGTAGAATTTATTTTAATTTAGTATAATATATATGTTTTAAAATCATTTATAACAATAATTATTCAAGCTTTTTTTTTCTTTTAGGGCCGCTCCTCCAAACGAGAGACATAGCAGTTTCTGCAGTTGCTTTATGGGATCATATAATACACAGTCATCAGCTCCAGGATCTTTCATTAGCAGATCCTTTTAAGTCAAGGACAAGGAATACCAAGAACATTTACAAACCCATGAACAAAGAAATGGTCAGGGCAGTAGTAGATACTGGACTAAGAAAAAAGAGCACTCACCACAAAAACAAGGAAGATGCAGAAAAGGAGTATGTTCTTGATCCCAGACCTCTACACCTAACTTTAGGTAAACGATTATATTCTGATTTGTGAATTTTTGTTTTTATTTAAAATGAACTAAAATGAGGAAGCTAAGCTTTCTGTTCAGTAAGATAATTTAATGCTAAATAGCATAAATTCTTGTTTTAAAATTTGTCAAAATTCAGCAGATTAGGCCATCAGGTAAACAATGGAATTGCTATTAGTGGCTTGAATGTGTCTTTTCTTATTTGAAATGTATTAAAAAATATTATTCTTGTGACAATGAAGGTAAAAATGAAGAAGCTAGTGCATCTTGGTGAAGAATTGTTCATTAAGAGGCAGGAAGTCTTTTACACTTATTTTAATATGTTTTGTATATGGACTGTCATAACTTTACCTTATATTCTCAAGCAAACATCAGTGATTTTGATATTGTATTTTGGGGGGGAATGTTTTAGTATTAAGATTTTTTTTTAAGTCTATTTGAAATGGTTTGTTTTATCCCTTATTCAGTAAAAAAAAAATTACTAATGCTGTATTAAGTGTATTCTTTATTAATATATATCCACCTTTACTCAAAGTTAAAAAGGTTTGTTTTTACAATGGTCCTGGGGCTAAACCCGGTAAGAATTAACACCTGTAGTTAAATACCTTTTTCAAATTTAGAAGCAAACATGCAACAAGATAAAAGTCACAGATGTGAGGGCTTGGAATGATGCCTGGTGAGAAAACTCACTTTTAAATAGTATTATAATAATACAGTTGCACAGCAGGGACAGATAATATTGCTTAAAAAAACAAAGCCAGGGAGCATCTTAACAGACCAGGAGTCTAAATTTGCTTCCCGCCTATCAGTTTCAGCCTTGTATGTCCCTTTTCTAAAGGTTTCTACAGCATTTTTGCCATTAACATTCTTCTTGTCTCCATCCTTTTGGTTGTCTTGATTAGGCTTTTCTTAAAGGACCTTCCAGCTCCACATTTTGCAGTTTTAATCATAATAAACTTTCATCATAATTAACAATTGTTTTATTTATTCTGTTTCATAAAAGTGCCCTTGGGCCTCTCTGAAGATCATGTTGCCTTTGCTATAGTAACTGTCACAGCAGTCCCAGCTCTAAAGAGAACCTTGTAATCAATGAGGCTCCATACAAGCACAGGCATCTGCCTTTTGGAATCAGCTGAAGGTTAAGAGGATAACTTAAGATAATTCACAACGAGTGAGTGTAACAAGTGGTGGGACAAAGGTAGTAAGACAAGGTGATTATTGCTATATTTACATGGTTATAGTTCTAAAGATGGAAGGGTTTTTTCTTTGGTTCATTTTGAAGAGGAATTTGAAAGAAGAGAGGACAGTGGGGACAAAAAACAGCAGAGAGGTATTGGGGTTAACACAAATACTAATAATCAGTGTTTATGGAAGCTAAAGGTTGTGGTGGAAAAATGCGGCCCAAGTGTGAGCATGTTCTCTGCAATTATAAGAAAGACGCAGTATTTTATCTTTAAATCACAGCATTGATTGAAATGTCCCATATGAATGCTTGTGCAAGTGATTCAAAAGAATGTGCTGAAAGATTTTAAAAAATTGCAATTGTTTCTGGATTTTGCTTATTAGTATTTTCATGTATAGTCTCTCATTATTTTAAAATGCTTGTGTCAAGCTTTCTTTTCTTAATAAGAATTGTGTGGTTTAAACCTTACAGCTGTGAAACAACTTTGAAAATGTAATTTAATGCAACTTTTTCTTCTTGAGTTTGTGGGTAATCAAACAAAATCTAACAGGCCTCTCATTAAATTTTTCTCAATACAGACTTGAGTCCTAAAATCAAATAATAATAGTTTAAAGGTTAATGTATGTAATCACTTCTCTAATGTTCATTTTAGGATAAATAATCCACTTGGGCATAAATGGGTGTGTCAGTAAATGGGTTGGGCTTGTAAACTTGATGCATAAGGATGAAAACTCTTGGATGTCTTGAGCTGTGATAGATGTAGGCTTTCATTGCTCGTATTTATTCGAAGTGCTGCTTTCAGAATATCTTCATAGAGCCTTTTGCTTCAACCACATATCCCTTCTTGTGTGTCCTGCTGCCAGTTTTCCTTCATCAACTATGTTGTATAAAAGCTTTCCTTCTAAACACCTGTATAACCTGTCCCTCACAAATATCCCATCTGGTTTATATTATTTAGAAGTTAGGTTTTGCCACCAATCTCTTCCTATTTGGCAGCTTTAATCATCCATTTGTGAACGTTTTAAATACGCATTTTTTCTTACCCTGGGGGTATACAAAAGGCTTTCCACAAAGCCATCTCATTGTCTGCCTTAAAACAGGCTCTGACCACAGTGCTTGAAGAAAATCAAGGGTAGGCGTTTTTTATGTTGTGATACTGTCTTTCGTGCTGTGACTGGTTTGCTATCTTGTTGGCTCCCTGTCTATCCAGATTTTCTCATCATAAAGACCCTTGCTTGTGTATATTGGACTATCAAAATGGGATCTTGTTTCCTTACTCATTCACTGATACTTTTAGGTATTAATGTCAGATGAAACTTGATATATGTATTTACTGATATTTTTATCATGTATTTTATAATTTGATTCTTCTTTTGTAGCAGAAACACTGATTTGTGCAATATATGCTCTTCAAGAGTTGAATGGTCAAGAGGGAAAGCAGTCCTGGTTAGGAAAACTTCCTTGTCACTCAGCTACCAATTTCAGCAATTCATGAATAAGCTTTAAGCAAAATAAATGTTCTGAAATACTTTTTTAGACTCAGTTTGCAGGATCCTTCATGTTTCTCTTAAAGCTCATATTATTTTTCACCATCAAGAGCACCAGATAAAAAGCGCTTTACTGCACCGAAAATTGATAGACAACGGTATTTTATGTTAATACAGTGTATATTTTACATTCTGAAATTAGGATGCCGTAAATACATACGTGTGCACTCTGCTGCTTGACAGGGAGTGGTTTGAATTCTAGCCCATGGCCTGCAGGCAGAGCTGTGAGCTCCCGCAGGTGTGGAGGTGCTGTATTTGTGTCTGGGTATTGACTTGTCCAGGAGCTGAAACAGTGTGCTGCTAAGACAATTTATGTATGACCACCGACGTCATCCACGCCATTCATTGATTTAAATTTTCTTTTGATACTTAGGTTTACATGCATTGCTTACCTTCGACTTGATACCTTTACAAGGATAACAAGAGTAACAAGGTGAGCTGTATGTGAACCAAACCATATGTAGAGAAAGAACTTTCCATGTAGTTCCAAAAGCATAAACTGACCTAGCTCGAAATCTCAAAGCCATCCTGTTGTTCTAAGATGTGGAATCAAGTTGATCTACGTTTGAAGGATGCCATGAGCTCACAAGGAAGTATGTTAGGCAGATAGTTCAACTAGAAGGAAGAGAGTATTCCTTATAATTCTTTTAGTAGCTCACAAAAGTTCTTTAAAAGGATCAAAGACAGTTTTGTGCAAATTTTAAATTATTAACTATATGCATTTGTAGATGGATGCGCTCAGGAGCAGAATTTTTGTCTCAAAAATTAACAAATCCTATCCTAGAACAATCAGATAATTGAGCAAGTAGATCACGAACACCCCATTCTTTGGTTTGTTAGGATGCCTTTTCTTTTCATGACTATAATGGGTTTGGATACACAGTCTGATGGGATTTTGAAAGCTTATACAGAATAAGTGAGTGTTGCTTATTAATGTCTGGTTTATGCAAAGATTTTGGTACGAATGAAAGGGTTCACCCTTTCCGTTTAGAACTAAAACTTTCATCGAAGCGTCATCAGCTTGCATTCTAACTATTGCATGTCCCTCTTCCTTTTTGGTTTTAACAAATACCATTGAGGCCTCATCGTGGACTCATGTTATTGGCTTATTACACATACCTTGGACATTCTTCCGTTGGCTTTGGTCAGTCCACATGAGCTGCTTCCTCTGTTCTTCAAAGATGACAAAGATCTATTCTTTGCTGTACCTACTATCATCTTTTTTTACTACTGAGACACTGACACTGGACTTTATCTGCCATTTGTGGGGGCAGGGGGGAATATTGTAAGTATTTTCACTGATTCCTTCTTTGAGAAGGCAGATATTTCACATCAACATGCAACAAGGCACCTCACAGTTGTCATCTGAGATCGACAAGCTCAGCTATCACAGTGACACTGTCACTGGTGTCTTGTAACCATCTCTTTGTTTCTCTATGCTCTTTATTTCTCTTGCATTCGTCACAGTCTCATTACACTTCAGCATTTTGCACTGGCAACAGTTTTTTATTATACCACTTTGATCATTTTTATTTTTGAGAATACAAAAATGTAACGTTGAAGAAACCTTCACAAATGAATTCAAACAGAGATTTTGTTTGTACAAACAAAACTATGTTATTGTGCATTGTTACATTGTCTCTTTGATAGTCTCCATCGTAATGGCTGTGGAAAGGTATCAAATTAAATTAAATTACTTGGCAAATAAAAGTTTACATTTTAAAATTTCCTGTATAAATCCTGTATGTAAAAAAAAAAAAAAAAGGTTCTGACAATTACTGCACTAATTACTAACTAATAGTAAGAAGTATGTTGCCTGCCAGTGGTTTGTCTGATGATAGATTTATATGAAGTATCTGTATAAAGTATTTTTAAATAAGTGCATCATCAATGAATTTCACATGAAGAAAATCCATTGTCTGCATCTGCCAATGGGTTTTATTCAGTGATTTGTTGTTGCTATTGTCTACAGCTCAGAAATCAGGCCTGGTTGAGCCTCCTTCCTTGCCACTAACTGCTGAAGAATGGGTAAAAATAAAGCAGAGATCCATATAGCATGGAGACTCCATACAGCCTTGTGCAATATGCAGGGAAGAATTTGCACTTCAGCCTTAGATACATGTATAATTGTGTGGACTACACAACTGTATTTAAAAAAAAATTTCCAGAGTTACTGCTAAAAATCATTAGCTGGAGTAAGAAAGGAAAGAAATGAAAGATCCTACTTTAAGTAATAGCTGGACCTAGCTATCAGTGGCCAACTCTGAAAGCATTTTGGACATCACATGGTAGAGAAAGGTTGGTAGTGTTTGTTCACTTCTGAAGTTATGACAGTAGAGGAGAAGGTAATCAGCCTTTTTATCTATTCTTGCAAAGCAAGTATAGGCTATTTTTTTGCTTCATTTAAACTCCTGTTAAATAGGATCCTAGCCTTGGTAAATATTCATTAATTAGACAATTTAAGATATATTTTGTTTTCTCACAAGTTTTGTTAATTGTGGTTTAGTTCAACACTTATTTCTATTCAGAAAAGGGAGGTAGGTGTACTCTTAATACCAGTCAGTCACTTCCTTAGGTTATCTGAAGAAATGCGTGCACTTTACCTTGGTGGCTTATTCAATGCATGCATGTAGCATAAGCATAAATACATCATGCTTTATTAGATTCTCTCATCTATCATCTTGAAAATATTAAGCAAAAGGGACAAGTGACTGATTGAAGAGGAGTGCTGCTTCAGAGAGGTGATGATGGTAATTAGAAGAATTATCCCAGCTGCTTGCAAGTTTCGTCCCACAGTGCATTTTAGGGTGTTTTTTCTGCCTGTTTCCCCTTTTAGTTTATCTTGAAGACTTTGTACAGGCAAATCTCTGATGTGAATCAAGGTCTTTTAGTAACCTTAGATACAGTGCTTTTTCTTCCTTTGACAGCAACATTAACTGAAGGTGTACAGTTGTCCACAGACAGGTGAGATGGATTTGGCAAAAGACCATTCTGCCAGTTTCTGGCTACCCTGAAAGTCTAAAGCTTGACAAGAGAGAGCAAAAGACAGCACTCGTTAAAAAGGTTACTTCAGATTTGGCACAAAAAGGGAAATGCCTCTGGAATTCTTTTTGTCCTCAGTGTTTCGTTAGCTTTCCTCCCTCAAGCGAAAAAAGCCACTGTATCTGAAAGCTTTTCCTTCAGCTGGCTGCTAGCCATTAATCCTTTTGTGTTTGCCAGCTCAATAGTGCACACTACTTGTTCTGGTTTTCACTCCTTTCCCAGTTTTTCCTTCCTCTAAGAGCCAACTGCCTTTTTTGTCCAACTCTGTATCTTTTGTCAGGATGGAGATCATCAGCGTTTGGTGGGAATTTAGGTCAGATAAAGGTGAAGTTTTCTTGTAGCCTGTGAACATGCTTTCTCTTTTGTTTTTTTTGTATGTGTGAAATGCTGCATTTGATGTATATCACTTCTTGAAATTTAACATCTCTGTGGGGAAAAGGGAAAAAAATTAATCAGCTTTTCATTTTAAGTACTTGTTTTATAATCTTTTCCTCCAGTCAATAGCAGTTGGCATTTCTTGTTGTTAACACAAAATTCACATATTAGTTTAAGATGTAATATATAAAGTAATTTCTAGAGAAGACATTTTATATTCACCAGAAAGACTGCAGTAGTAACAGAAAGAAACTGATGACCGACCTTTCAGGCAGTCAGAATATTTCTTGTCAGCATTTTTTACTTTTCAGCTTTTAGAATGGTTTAAAGTCAGGTTATTTTTTTTTTTTTCCTTTGAAAAACAGGTGCTGCTTTCAGGTTCCCATGTATTCCATAAAGTGAGTACATTTTTATATAACTGTTCAAGCACATAATACATGAGTATTTTAATTAAACTATTTAAGTGAATATCTTAATGAATTAAATGTAATCATCTTGAAAAGTAATTTTGATTCCAGATTTTTATGGTAAGAAATATAATTTATGGCTATTTCATGATGAGGCACTTTATTCCATTTTATTAATTTTTTTAAAACCATGTGGGAAAACATAGTTTGTAACTGAGCTATACATTTGTATACTAAGTGGGAATAGTTTAATTCATGAAATTTCATGTGAATATATGGAGATTTACAAAATTCTCTTAACATTTTAATTATAAAAATACGTATCTTGCAGAATGTTCATGGATTGATGAATAAACTGTTTTTACATTCTGTAATCTATCCTGTTTCATCTGTTCCAATGATATGAAATATATTGTAAGTAATTGCAATTATTTTTTCGGGTATGCCTGAAAGCCTTTGAAAAATTTACAGGTAAAAAAGTCTTGTCCTATGTGTAGAACAGAGCAGTATCAGACCAGAGCAATACATGATGGGCACGCTTGTTTAAAATAAAGTGCGCTATTACGTAACCCTTACTTCTGCTACAGGTGTTGTCACTGAACAATATTTATTTCTAAATAATGTTCTAAATGTGTTAAAACTTTAATATAATAAAAAACTAGACAGAATGAATGCACTACAAAAGTCAAAGTGTTAAAAAAATGCATAAAATTATTGTTTCATATAAATAGTAAAATTATATAAATTTGAGTTTCCTCTTCTTGAGCAAAATTGTGTCTTACAGAATTCAAGCTTGATGGAGGGGATACAGTGTTAGAAAATGGTATAAAAACTTGAGAAAAGCAGTGTGTCCTAAAGATAGCAAATTAAGAAAGCAATTCTTTGAAAAAAAGGTGTGTTGCATTTGCTTCTTTGGTCAGATTCAGCTCCCTTAAATCAAAACTCCTGAATATCAGCTCTCTATCTTTTAATTTATTCCTTCTTATTCATATCAAACAGGCAGCACTGGAGGCACTCAGTTGTTTTGTTAGTCTGTTCATTCCATCCTGTTTACAATGTAGAAGTAAGGAAAATAATTTAAATATTTAGTTTTAAGGCCTGCCTTTTTCCTAGGCCAACAATAGTGGGCTTTTTGTGAGGCTCTGTATTTCCCTTCTCTTTCTGATAAATCACAGTAATCTGTTTTCCTATAGAATTATATGAAGGGGCTGTAGTAAGGGGAGAAACAAATAAATCCATAAACAATCATAACTTCTTTTCACTGTGATTGTTCTCTCACTGGACACTGAACTAGATAGTTCCAGTCCATAGCTTTGCCCTTCTCTAACTTCTGCTTAGATGCAAGTCAGACTGTAATAAATTGGGGTCCTGACCCCATACAAATGAGGCCAAATCAGGTGCAAGCATTTTGCAATGACCCTGCTTGCCTGTAAGCACACAGCTGCTGCAGAGTCCTTGTGCAATCCTCAAGTCCTTCTTTACCAGCTTCCAGTCTTCCCCCAGTTTAGTAACAGCCAGCCCAACTCAGCTTTTCAGTAACAAAAACTGCTCTGACAGATCCTCAGCAATTACCAAAGCATCCCTCAGGGAGTGAGAGAAGCCATCTTCCAGTCCAGATTACCAAACACCCTGGTTAACAGAGATTAACAAAGCCACACAAGACAGCCATTTAAATGTAGAGGCTAGGAAAATACTGTTTATCTAAGTTGCAGGCTAAATCACTGGTAGGTTTAAACGGATTGTTTAAAGGTTTGAATAGGTGGTTTGGCGTTTTTTTAAATCACTGCTTTAGTTAAACAGAAGAGTGCTTGCAGGAAAAGGCTTGTTACTGTCTGGCATTATTTCTCATGCTTGCTTGGTTGTATCCTGTTGGAGAGCTTTGGAGGCAAAGACCCTCTCTTGCTATATTATACATTTATATATGACAGTGAGATTGCTACCCTAGAGGTGATCTGGCAGACTGCTGCAACAAAACTGGTGCCACTGTTATGCTTGTGTGGTAACAGTGGCAGGGGAGAGAGAGGAAATACTGTTCTCAGCCTTAACTGAGACAGCTTGCTGGTTGCTACGCTACCTTTGTAATCAGTGCAAAGTCCTTCCCTGTAACAGAGAAAATGAATATGGAGGTAACTGAAGAAAGCTAATGTTACACTTGAAAGTGCTCAAACACTTAAGTTTGGAAGACGTGAATCCTCCTTAGGTGGATTGTGACTGTCCTCAAGTAGCATGATGAGAACAAACAACAGGAATACTTAGATTTTTCTGCATGGAAGACTGAGGAAACAGTCACATGCTTCTTTCCCAATAAGGTTGTCAATTTTCTGTGGGCTCAAGATACAATGCTCAGCTATAAACAGGGTCTCAGTAAAGGGAAGTTGAAGAAGGCTTCTAAATACGCTGGAAGTTGCAGCTGAGCATCATTTATTAAAATTTCTCTCACCAAACTTCAGGTGGCTACAGTAGCAGTCTACCAAGGCACCTACAATGGGCTAGCTTTTAGGGCCCCTATCTTAGATACCTGTTTTAGGGAGAAACAGCCTGATAGACTGCCCACATTTCATCACGTGATTATAAGCCATGGGAAGGTCTTCATTTAGCATAGTTTCCATATGTAGTCCACAGCATCAGGAAATCATTCTCATATGTAACGCTTCAGGATTTTGCAGGGAACAAAATGGCACTACTTTTTCACCTTCTATTAAGAATAAATTTATAAAGTCTTCTCATATGGATTAGCCAGGTTTAAATGAATTAAGTACCAATTGTGATTAAAGGATATATACTTATTTTTCTTAGTGGCTTTCAAGTGGGAATTATAGATGAGTTTTCCTGCTGTTCACTCTTATACTTTTAAGTGGTGGTTAATGAAAACACTAAAGAAATTTTTCACAAGGAGCTATCCATTTCCAGATGCTAAAAAGCTTTTCTAAAATAAATTTTGCCTCTCAAACTTGTGCTGTGCTTTTAAAATGTCACTGCCTAAACATTGGCATAATCAAATAGCATCACAATTGGAAAAAAAAAAGTCTAATTTTTAATAATCCTACCTCCTTTGGAAGGATCACAAAGGTTAAACATTAAGTTTCATATGCTTAAATAAATATCACAAAATAAAAAACAAGCTCTGAAATATTAGTACTAGGAAGGACACATATTACTTGTTTCAGAGTGCTACAGTAGCCCTTATTACACTTATCATTAAAATTTTTAATAAACTAGATCAAAGGAGATAGGAAAGGTCACTGAAACCAAAGTAGGCTACTTTTTAGCACTACTATACAGAGAAAGCAGGGTGTTGCTTCAGCATGTTAGGTAGTGAATTTCTTTGATCCTACCTATAAATGTCACTCCTGTATGTCATTTAATTGTGGAATAGTCTTTTATTGGTGCAATTAAATCTTTTCAAATGCATTACATTATCTCCAGTTTTGCTAAAAATCTTGCCATTGTTTAGGAAGCGAGGTAAGTCATTGTGAAAGATGTAGTTGACTTTAGTTTCTTCCTCCCCCCTCCACATGATTTCTCCCAACGATTTTAATTTAAATCTCACCAAACAGTATAATGGTCCTGGAATTTGTTTAGTCGTTTGACTTCCTTTATCACATGGAGATGGTAAACATTGTGTTGCTAACTTGAAGTGGCTCCAAGCAGCAAAACTAGGAGGATATTAAACCCGTAAAAGCTTATCAACTGATTCATTGATACGCTGTAAATTCCAGCCTTTTCATTTTACTTTTGAGAGTTGCCATAAGTCAACACATTAGCAAGCAATTTGCTGACATTGAGTCACTTAAAAAGGCTTCCCTGTGGACAAAGTTCACCTCAGTGCTTTGTTTCATCGTTTTATTTTATCATAGTCTTGTGCTGCTGTACAGATGACTGATGTAGTTTTGCATACCAATAGAGTATTTCAAATATTCATTTTATGCCATTCTATTCAAGTTTTAAGAAGTCACAGACATAAAATATAGAGGCATGGTGATTTCAGAAATAAATTAAATTAATCAGTTTCAGTTGTTCTAGGAAAAAAAGGTTATTCAATATTATGCATTACAACACAGCAGGATTTAATATTTAAATCCTAGAAGATGCTAACACTAGCACATTATACACAATGCTTATTTCCTTTCTGTTCACATTGATAGTTCACACTGATTTGCCAGCTAGCAAAAATTTTAGGTTAAATTTCAGTTACACTTCTCTTTCTTCCCAACCTTAGACTTTATTTGCTGATTGATGGATATGGGTTTGGTCGGGTCATACTGCAGAAAATACAGGAGTAGCTGAAAGCAGATAGTATCTTAGCAGCAGGGGAACTTAATAGATCACTGTCTCAGGCAGGAGAAGAGTTTTCCTCTCTTTATTTTTACAGTTTCTGCTCAAGGAGGCTCATGAGAGGACTTTCAGGATCTCTTAGTGAAACGGGGAAGAGAAACACTAGCGCAAGTTCAGGGAAGAAATGGAGGGCTTCTCCTTGCTGAGGGAAAAAGGAACAAGCAGCACAGGCCCAGGCAGAAAGGGGACACTGCTTGCTTAATGCAACGCCAGCCCCACTCTGCCCCTTGCTTTCAGCTCTCGTTGTTGGTTAGTTTTCCTTAGCAGCCTGTCTAGTCATAGTATGGTTCACAAAGACAGGCCAAGTCCTGGAACTGTCCTCATACTGTCTGTGTTGCTCTCACATTGACAGAAATAGACATTGGGTAAGGGCAGAGTTAAAAGGTTTTCCTCAAATTTTGGCTCCTGAGAAGCTGTTGGAAAGCATCATTATGGCTGCACTAGCTTTCTGTTACATCTCCCTAACTTTCTTATGAAAACAGTTCAGGTCTGTTCAAGTCTGATACCAATAGAAATGAAGACCAAGCATAAATCAGGACCAAAAGTGTTTTTTGAATGGATCAACCTTTACTTGATGTTGAACAGAAACCATGATTTATATAAGGTTTAGGTGTAACCTTACCCTGTTCTTCCTGAAGTCAGATTTTAAAATGAAATCAGTAAAAGCTGTTAAAATTGCAATGTGGAGTAGATTCAGTTCTAGAACCTAGGTAACAACAGTTCAGATAATACTTACTAGGTCTGTCATTGCTTAATTAAATACATAATCACATTAAAATATTAAAGACATAACCTGATTGAAGTATAGCACATTAGTATTTCACATATCACTCGAAGACCACAGTGTCATCATTTGGGACTGTTTGGAGACCACAAAGTGTAAATATTGAAGGAGGCCTGTGGACAGATTCTTGTTTGTTTGTTTTTTGTTTTACACATACCACTGAAGGTCAGTGTGCATGTTTGCATGGGATAGAATCAGATTTTTTCCTTTCTTGTCAGTGAACAGTCATGAGGGGAGCACAAGATTACTCATCTGCTCTTTGCTGGACATAGAATTCTCTCACAGAGTACAGAAGGAGCTGCTGCTTTTCCTATCACACTGTGATTTAAATACATACACTATACAAGGGGTCTCAGGGGACTTTTTTTTCCTTTTTAAGTTATGTTGATACATCAGCATTAACTAACAAGGTAACTAAGTCCTATTTGTACTGACAAATGGAATCATCCCTTCAATATACTGTTGTGTTAGGGATCATTTGGAAATATGGTAAATCATAATAGGTCTCAGTTAGCAGTGAATCAGACCATAAAATAAAAAGAATACACAGTATCAAATCTAACGTCAAGCAGCAAACAACTTGCCTTACATGATGGTTTTCACCATTTCCCTCACCTGGTCGCTTCTAATGTTTGTCTCTAAAGTCTTTATTGAGAAAAATTATGGGTTTCACTGGAAGACACTTTCATATTTGGACATTATATGGACATAATTCTTTTTTATAAAAAAATTAACTAATGAGTTTTTTCATAGTTTTGGAAGGAAATTTAGGAAATTTAAAGTGTAAATGAAATCTTAGAATGTTCAGTGAACTTTTCAGATAGGTTTTGTGGGGGTTTTATGGGATTTGGAGTCTTGATTCCTTTGAGTCTAGAAAAGGTCACTTTTAATATTCTAATATATGCTGTGAAAGGTCACTTCAGCAGCTGTAAAGGAGCACATGTCCTGGTAGAGGAAAGCTACCAAAAAAAGTGAAATGAAACAATAGGAAAGCGTTCAGGTAGCATCAGGCTGGCTGACCTTGCCAACACTTCTGCCACCTCACCTCCCACTTCCCATCCCATCCTCCCTGAAAAGGCAGCTCCCTGTTTTCCTATCAAGTTTTCACTCACAGGAAACGCATGGAGAGGAAAGCTCCCATTACATGGTCATGGTACAGGTGTTGAAATGTCCCTTTAAGCTGCTGAAAGCATTTACGAGCAGAGTCACAAAAGACAAGACTTGCTTGATGCCCTACAGAACTTTCAGATACTGTGGCAGCAGCGAGAAAAAGCGGCCACACTGAGTTGGGATTGCGCTTAAGGATTTGATGAAGTTTAAGAAAAGTATTCACTGCTTTTAGGTATTTATTTTGCTGAGCACTGATGGGAGCATCTTCAGATACAATCCTATTGCCTGGGCCTATGGGCGATATGCAAAAACATATTTAAGGCAGTAGGTCATAAAGGTCTATACCAAGGACAAGACTTAAGATGCCTCTTCTCTCATTGGGTATCATGCCTTTAACTAACCCCACAGCAGGTGCACTGGTTTCCCATCAAATAACCAAGGCCTAACTAAGTTCTGCACTTCCTTTCTCTAACACAGCTGTGCCCTCTGTGCTGCACCCATATGGGTTAAGAACAGTACATCTGTCTTGGGAAAGTTTGGTGATGAAAATCCCGTATTTTCTCTGAAGGATAATGGTCCATGAGTGGAGTTCTAACTCCTGATGCTTTTAACCTCTAAATCAGCACTGGACACCAGCTGCAAATTGGAACAAAATTCCATAGATCATGCAACTAATCAGGCCCACTTGTCCAATCACTCACAACTCATCCACATATGAACTACCTATAAGCAACTCCAAATCTAACAGCAGTCCATTTTCTTTTCAGGTTCAACGGATCAGCGATAGACAGTTGAGTTCTTACAACATCAACCTAGGTGAATTTTTTTCTGAGATACATCTCGACTTGCAGCTATAGAAGAATCTGTTTCAGCAGTCGGAAGGAAAAGAAATATTAATAAGTGAAACTGACTGGGAGAAGATCCAGATGCAGGTTGGTTAGCTTTTTTTTTATTTTTTTTTCCAAGTAGTTTTGCATTTATAAGCTCTTTTATGCTCTTTTGAGGCATGGCATTCTTTTCAGCACAGTTCAGTGTTTTCTGCTTTCTTAAATTTTGGTGCACTAAGAGTCCACTAAGTCCACCGCTGCTTCTGCTTGAATGACTTTGACAAATTCCAGAGAGCTGTAGGTAGATAGAAGTGACCCTCAAAAGATGCAGGATCATTTCAGAACTTGAGAGAACCATGGAACCACAGTAGGTACTGACCACTTTCCAGAGAAATACAAACATG
Source organism: Gavia stellata (assembly GCF_030936135.1). Classification (NCBI taxonomy): domain Eukaryota; kingdom Metazoa; phylum Chordata; class Aves; order Gaviiformes; family Gaviidae; genus Gavia; species Gavia stellata. The sequence goes on from NC_082599.1 coordinate 10,115,916, forward strand.
ATTATGACTTTTCAGCTATGCATTGCTGAAACTAAGTCAGGTCACCACAGATAATTTAGAGGAAAAGTATGAGCACATAAAGACGCTAAGTCAGAAGGTAAAACAAAATGAAGTAGCAACATATCAAGGCAACAAGAGAATTCATTTTGCATGAAAAGGCAATAACTGATGAACTACACAAATGATAGAGCTTCCAAATAATGCTGACAAGATCAAATTGTTTCATGCATCAAGTGAGGCAGTGACCACACCATCAGGTGTATGCGTTTACAGTCTTAAGTAGGAAGTGGGAAAGGCTGTATTAGAGAATCATTAGATAAAAAGTGTTTTACAGATCAGTTGCTGATCAATTCTGCTCTCAGGCAGCCAGAAAGCTGCCTACAGGGCTTTCAGAAATGGTTGTCTCTAAGAACCTGTGACAAATGTGTGACACTCCAAAGGACTAGGAATTGATAAATCTATCTTGAAATCGGGGAAGAGGGAAGAAATCCTGTGGAACAGCAGACTTTAGTTTCACTTCATTTCCCAGAAAAACACTCTTATGAACTACTTAAAGAACTAGAATTTGACATGGGATTTGCCAAGAAGAAAAATTGTATCATCAAGCCTATTCAGTTCATTTCTCTAACAGGATACAGTCCTCCAGATGAAGCAGAAAACAGTGTCAAAAAATAAAAATGCAAAATACACATTTTTGTAGGAATATCCCTGCATATGAGATGACTGGCATCTTATATATGTAGCAATATAGAGACTTGCTGTAGAAAGACATCCAGAAATACATTTCAGAACACAAGTTCAGTATGAATGAATGATGTTGCAAAAAAAAAAAAAAAAAAGAAAAACCCCACAAAAAACCAAACAAAAAAGTCAAGCTTGGAGGTTTCTGTGTCCAGCTCTGAGCTCTCCATTTCTAAAAACACGTGAGGGTCCGATGGGTAGCAAGAAGGATGATGAAAGGCCTACATAAAACAGCTGAGGAAATTAGGGGTCACTTCTTATACAGAAGATAAAGGGAAATGTAACCTTTCAGGCGTGGAAAACACTAGTGCAAGCAAAAAGACTTGTCTTACTACACACACTTGAGAACCAAATTAAAGCATGGCAAGGGCCGTTCACATTTGACATGCAGGAAACCTTGGACAATTAAACACTGGAATATACTGCCTAGAGACAGCACAGAAATCACATCGCAGATAGTCCCTGCCAGGCTGGTTAAATACCAGAATAACATCTGTATGTTTGATATCCTCTGCAGCTGAATGGATCAGACATCTCCAAGTCCCCTCCAGCCACGTGATTCTTGAACTTTAGAAATGGCCTAAAATCTCCCGTGGAATGGAAAGGAAAGTCTGAAGCTGTTTAAGTTTAGGAAACATGGTGGTCAGGTCTTTAATATATAAAAATTGCCCTTCAGTCAAACTGTTAAGCTACTGAAAATGACTTATACATTACATAATCAGCATAGTCTTCTATAAACAAACCCAACTTGCCTAAAGTAGAAGGTTCAAATTAATTGTACACCTGAAACACAGGGCTGTAGTGCCTTTGAATGTCCAGGAATCTCCATCACATACCATACGTCATGTATTTTGAAAACCTGACCATTTGAGAATCTCAAAAGCATATTAAACTGGGGGGAGGAAGAAAGAAGAGAGAAGAATGCAACCCTTCACACCAACTACTGAGAGCGTAATTTAGAACGCCACAGAGATTTTTTTTTCTTGCTTAAAATAAAAAACCAAAACTCCACTATGAACCACACTTTAACTTTATTGAAAACACAGTAAAAAAAAAAATATTCCTACAAAACATACAGTGTAACGGTTCAAACAAAGGAAAAAACACATTACCACTGCTTTTCACAAAAAATTCAACCTGGCTAAGGCAGCAAGTATTTTCATTTAGTTATGTAACACAGCAAAGTATCCGCAACTGAGAATATTACAAAACATATTTCTGGATGCCGTAAAATAAACCAGGAAGGGTTTGGTGGGGAGAAGGTAGGTACACAGAAAATTGTTCTGATTAAGGTAACACTAAAAGCGTAATTTTTCAGCTATATTTTACCTTGGTCCAAGATACATCCATGTGAAAGAAACATCAGTTGCTCAAGACTGCAGAGGTTACAAAGCCAAGAGGGGACCGCAGAGTCCGTTCAACATCTCTCAGCCTCACACGCAGTTAAGATTGTGCGTAAATGTTTTAAATTTTTTTTTGTGTAAACAGAAATCTTTAGCCACGGCAGTAACACTGCAGAGAAAAACCTGAAAGTGCATGACAGAAGGTATCTGTTGCCATTGTTCCAGCGCCAGCAGCAGCAACACCCATAAGGAACGCTAGTTCAGAACTCTTTTCATGGTTGCATCACCCAGGTCCATGTGAAGCTGATCCTGTGTGACAAGATGGCCAGCAGCACTCTGAGAACATTCTCTGCCTCCTCAGTGGGAATTTTACAGACAAAGCTTCATGAAGACAAGGGCAAGGCGTGTTTTCTATTTAGGTAACGCAGCATTGGGTTCCTAACCCCACAAGAAAGGAAAGGAAATCCAGCCATATTTTTTGTGTACAAGTATGCGTTTCATACACTTAAAGATTTCAAATCCATAACTCAAATGTATCTTCATTTTCTATCCATTTGTATTAAAATAATAGAAGTCAGGCCAAATCAGACAAAAATACTTTGCAACCTACCTTTAAAAAAATGAAAAATGACTCAACTTTATTTTGTTATATGAAGCCAGGGAGAAGAAAGTTACCTGCACAGATTCTGTGAATCTAAATTTTGGCCCAGACTGGGAAAAAATATGGTTGGGGAAAAATAGAAGTCATGCACCAGTTACTTTTCTCCTTAAGCATTTAAACAGAACCCTCATATTCACAATATGGGTACCACCACCATGCCGCTTTTCTGAATGATCATGTCACATGGAGAGAGAAGGTCCAAAACACACTCATGCACATGAAATGCGTAAGGTACAGAAAACGCACGAAGAGTCTTACCTTGGCAAAGTCTGACTTTGATCAAAACACAAAAGAATTACACACTGCCAACACACTAGAACGACGTGTCTCAATCCCCAATCAAGTAAGGCAGCAAGGCACAGCAAGAGCTGCAGTCTTACTCTACAAATTACAAGGAAGGTAACTAAAGAGCGGTCCCACAGAACATCAGCTACTCCGCAGTAACTGACATCGGCACAGCCTCAAATCAGCTGTACGAGCACATTACTCTCGCTGAGAAGTGGGCCGCTTGCATCACACTACTGACAGTTAAAAGTACATATATATGCAATGACTACACCATTTCCATCTCACTCCTGATTCAAATTTACATGAGCTCTTGGTAATTCGTTAGAGGACCCACTATAATAACAGGATTAGTTTTAATGGAATCTAGTGGTAAAAACCAGATCAGGTACAAATGAATAAATACTAACGTTTTCATAACGGAAGAATATTTCTAACTAGGGAATGTTTCTGTATAGACTATGCGGGAAAAGAAATATATTAAAATCAAAGCAAGTGCCCTGATACTCCAATAGCTGGTATCTATGAAAGCACTGAATATATGAAGAATGCAAAATAAAGCACTGTTCATGAAAGGAGCTTCATCCAGTGATGCCGACTATAAAACTTAAGGTAATGGGGCAGGGGGCGGAAGCAATTGCCACACTTGAGGTTAATCCACAACAAACATTTAGAAGCAGTATCCTAAAGTGCTCACATAGGTACAAATGAACAGTCAGACACCTAAAGCCTTTAAGAATTGGAATTTCCTAATTTCTGTGTTTACGTGAGGCCTTCATACAGATATAGCTTTTAATTAGCTTGGAATTAGATATGTCAGGATTATCAACATTTACAGGATATTTCTGACACTATCCCTTTGACTGCTTGGAGTCACCTTCTATATTTGTTAAAACATGTAATGCTATGTATGTAAAAAAAAAATCTATGAGCAATAAATGAAACTGAAGAAGTTACTTCGAAAAATATGGTAATTAATACAGAACTAGCAAGCATCCTCAGGTTTTCCGTTGCCAAGACAGAGCCATCTTCAGAAGTTCACAGGCTTCTTTAAAGTCAAGGATAATGTTGCACTGTGAATCACAAAACAGATTTTAAGAATTCATGAAGTTCTTTTCAGTGTTAGTGAATTACTGGCATATCTAGAGGACATACAGTTAGCTTTCATATACTAACGATACACATGTTTCTTCCTTCTCTTTGAAAGAAGAATTTTAGGTGCTTCAGTTGTGAAACATTTCAAAAAACCTTCCCATTTAAGTTTCCTTCTGGTATGTATTCTCACAGATTGTACACCAGATCTATGTAGATTCTTCTTGTTCTGTTATTTCACCTTTTGTCTACACCACGAAGAGGACCTGTTCTTAACATCAATGCCACTGAGAAAGAGAGGGAATGACTTGAAAACATAAAAAAGGATGCTAGATGTCTTCAAGAATTAATGTTAGATTTAGAAAAAAGTTTCATCAGCCCCTGAATTTAATGAACTTAAGTATTTAAAATGTATTTTTAGTAATATGGAATTTTAAAGATCCACTAGAAAAAGCATGGGAAACAGACTGCCCGCACAGGTGAGCTCCATGTCATTTCCCCACCACCACCCCTGCCAATTATTGGGCCATGTTGGGATTCTGGAAGTCACATTTAGTGTTAATTCTCCGCCAGATGTGTTCTCCTTCCCAAGATTCTGACCAATACTGTCAGGCTTTAATTATTAAAATGAAACTTGTAGGAGATCCTCTCTGGATGTGGTCTAGGGGCACACAGTTCTATTCAGAACCATGCAGCATTCTTGAGACAGCAAGAAGCCATTCAAACACCAAATGGCCTACACAGAAACATACAACCAGAAAATCCTGAATGACTCCTTAGTCCCAACAAAACAGAGCTGAAAGTGAAAAGCTGCAGTACAAGAACATGCACAGCCATCACCTGGAAACCCTGAGAGTCTGCAATCCCAAAAGTAACCCAATTCAGCAACTAGAACTGTGTGTGGCAGAGAGACAAACCACGGGCTGATCTCCTCACACCTTGAACAGAAAAGGAGCATCACAACTTCTGAGACTGTCAGAGACTGCTCGCCTGAGGCAAGGGCACTGGGCAAGACAGAACAAGGTGGCAGAGGTTATTGCCGTCTGCAGACTTCCCCTGGACACAAGAGTGTTTTAGAATCCGTGTCAGCACCCACTGGGTGATGGCTGTTGGCTTAGATTGCTCTCCCTGAATGGGATGAATTCAAAAGCAGCGTTTTTGTAATGTTCAAATGCTGTTAATACAACTGAAATAACTTGCGAGTTTACCAATAGTAAATCCAATATTCAGGGGCTCAAGATCTCAGTTCCTGAAATACAGGGGTTGGGGGAGGGAAGTTAGTGTACACAACATTGTCTCAAGTCAGCACTAAAACAACAACAAATACTAACACTAGGGGGTAGAGGATCTTTTTTCCTTACAGCATTTAAAGGTTCACAGTTCACATGAACACTTTAACAAAACTAAGCACATTCCTCTTTAAAGAGGTTATTAACATGGCCTTAGTGTACTGTCCCACCTTAAATGACTTTACCTAGATTAAAAAAAATTGCTATTTTAAAAATCGGGGTATATGTAAAACAACAGGATTTAGCTGTCTTCCTGTATTTGGTATTTCAAAATTGTAGACGCTGCTTAAATCCACTAAGCATAAGGCTCAGCTGCTGTACGTACACCACCTGAGCCCATCACACTTCTGGAAGAGGAGGAAAAGAAAGGAAAATAACCTAGAGCATTCTTACAAAATTCAAGGAAAGTCACATGCATGAAGAAGCCAATTGCTTTTTGTTTCTACCTTATTCCTTTCAAATTTAGATTGTAAATTCTTTAGGAAAAGGGCCATCTTGTCTTTACTACGCAGCAGTGGGCTCACATGAGCACCTAAGTAGTATCAGCTGCTGCAAAGACATATGGGCAAGCAGGAGAGACCTGGTGGGGCAGACAAGGGCTGCAGTCCCCTTCACACTCATCACTCCTGGTGACATACTGGAAGAAGTGTCACCCTGCAGCAGCCACTCACGTGTTCATCCCGTCAAGCACATGGCTGCATGAGCTCCTGTCTGCACAGACTCGACTGCAGTGACAGCCGTGCCTCTACGGTACTCAAGGTTGTACTTTGGAACCAGGCAAGGAAAACAGCTTGTCAATTCCTTCAATTTCTATGACACTAAAACAGTCAACAGGGTAAAAGGTATGGGAGGAACAGGGCCAAAGATAAACATCACATTGCAGACAGTAAACAAAGCTTCCTATGAATGCAAAAACTGTTACTTGTACAGTAACCAGTACTATTGTTTTTTAGCTTAAAGCGGTATGTGTGCTTCACGCTTAGAAATCTCACAATGTTAAAGTTCTGCCACTGCATTTAATATTGTGCTACCAATACAGAATAAAGCCAAGAAATGGCTAACTTAAAACATCTATTTTTTGGTCTTGTGTGGTATCTAGTTGAAGATGGAAGCATTTGTGTGCTTTTTGCCTCATAAGAAGTGAGGCAGGTGTTAATGTTCCTAAGATCAGCTGTATATACCTTGAAGGTATAGACCACCTGACTCTACATGAGTCAAAATACTAGGAATGTATCGTCAATATCCATTAATGAATTACCAGTTGCTTGTATTTAAGTGACCATATGCTTCTGTGAAAAGTACATAGTGACCTGTATCTTACACATAGTATATTTTTATCATTGTATCTGTAAAGAAGTTTTGCATAAGCATGTCATTTTCAAGGCCAAAAGCGTATTTAATATGGACAGTGTCACAGTATGAACAGCTGATTTTAAAACAAAACACTGTCAGGAGTTGCACAGGGTAGTTCTGAATTTCTCGTCCACCTTGGAAACCACACAACATCTTAACCATCCTCCATATTTCAGTGTAAAATCTTCACTACCGTAGCCTTACCCATACATCCCTCTCTGACTGCAGAATCCAGCAGAAAGGGTGGGAACAGACGAGGCCGTAACATTTGGTTTGAAAGAGAATTTTAAAATCTTGCCTGAAACTGGTGTGCTTATCAGCAGGAACTGTCTCTGCTCAATTTAAGTAATGGCCCAACTCACTTTCAGGAACCACATACACATTATAATTCCATCTTCTTCTATGTTCTTGGGTCACTGATGCCAGGACAAACATGTCTCCAAAAACATGAAGAGCAAGATCTATGCTGGTCCACACTCCCTAGATTTATTCCTTAAATTCATTTCTTCAGTTTCACAGAGTGTATTTAAATAACTGTCTTAAAGTTGTAATAGAAATATTTTAATAAAGCTCACTAGCCTCATGCACAATTCACCAGCCCCATTCAGACAAGAGGACAATTTTGATCACACAGTCACTTGCATGGACAAGTGGCTACATTTCAGTTATTTTTAACTCTAATGCTAATACATAAGGCTACAACCTCTGAGAATACCTGAATGACGTCCCTAATAATAAATCTCCCAATATTTTAAATGTAAACACATTTTAAAACAACTTTTAATTACAGCTCCCTGTTCTTGGTTGCAGAACTTTGACTCAGATAAAGTTTTCTCACTAAAATGTCAGCATTAAACTCAAACAACAGAAAAGATGCTTGTAAATCTTCATGAAATCAAGCAATTTTACTTTGTCTTCCAAGACTCAGTACAACACATCAATAGTCAGTTTAATAAGCCTTGAATTTATACTAGTCACACCAAAAAGAAAGTAACTCTAGCATCATATTTACTACAGCAATATTTACATTATGCCCCAGTTCAAGTCAGAAAAGGCAGCTGCAAAAAAACTGAGAAATCCTCATGTATACTGGAGCTTGATTTTTGAAGCACTCTAGGGAGAAAAAAAAAAGCTCACATTCACACACACAGCAATAAGGTCTACAGGCCAGAGCTGTCATCTCAGGTGAACAGCCAAAGAGTTTCTGACACAAGGTTTATCTTATTTCAGAACCACACCAGAGAGCTAGTTGTCACCGCTTGATCACATATAAGACCTCAAACTACAGACAGACATAACTTCCCATTTCTGTAAAACAAGTAACAGGAACGTTATCTGACTCGCTACATAACGGGCACACGCTGAAGGTGTCCCCATTCCAATCTGTTTGAAGATGACTTGTGGCAGAGCAGGACAAAAGTGCAACCAGATTTTGAATACTTAGGGTTTGGTTGGTGGGTTTTTTCTTTACTATAAACTGCTTAAAGGATTCCTAAGGCTGCAGTAATGCTAAGAAAAAGGACATTACCACCCACCGATGCCATCGTGAATCTAAGGCCTCTGAGCAGTTAAACTGTAACAACAGAGAAATTCATACTACCAAGATAGAACATACAAGTTTTACTTACCAAGCCACCTATGTCATCTCTATAAGCTTAGAATTTAATTTACGATACCTACACATACAGAGCTATATACATGTTCATGTGTACATTAAAAACCAGGCTAGTGAAAGACACTGGATTATGCCACTGAACAGAAAGCTTGGTAACTATAGTATAAATTCAGAGAAATAATTTACTTCAAATTAAAGAAGATTGTAAAAAAACTGCAATTGCAGCCTCCTAGACCTGTGCTACTTGCATTGATTACAAGTACTGCTTATACACAGTAGTTCATAATGAATTTTACAGGGATGTACTTGGTAGGATAAGTGACCGCCATGGCACAATAGCTTACAGAACTGTAAGAGCTGTGACAGGGGGTCTACACAGCTTTTTACAAAGCATACTAGGCTCAGATTTAACTGAAGTTAATCTTCATCTTGTACTTCACTCTATTCGATAAGACATTGTCTGACTACCAGTAAAGCAACCTGGCATTCATAGCTTAGAGCAGAAAGCTGAAAACGCTGGCCTTCCAAGAAAGCTTCATGACATCAGACTACGAAAAGCCTACTGTATCCAGCATGAAAGGAACTGTGATCTCTACCAGTTACTTTCATTTTTGACACAGTGGAACTGTTTATCTACTCTCAAGGATACCTACTACAGGTAGTTTACGTTTCCAGTAAGGGTCATTCAGGGCTTCAAGTGTATCTTTTTTTCTTCTTTTTTTTTTTAACCAAGTTCCAAAGTTATTCTTTATAGCTGTGTCTATATAACACAGGAGGTACTGTGCATTCAAATGGTAGCAGGTTTATATCTAAAGATGTGAGACTGTCATCAAATAAAAAGGAATGCATTATTCTCTTCAGCTTCCAGTCTTCAAGGCACCTCCTGCATTAACTTACTGGGAAATATACAAGCAGACCAAAAGTTCACTGGAAAGAGAAGAATCTGATATACCTAACTTCCTCAGAGGCACACATCATCAAAAAAATGAGACAAGGTTGGACCCAAATTATCACAAATAAAATCAATATAAAAATGCTGATGAGATGACAGGAATGCCATGAGGTTGATGTTTTCAGCTCTGTTGATTGCAGGTGATTGTTAATCACAGTGTTTTCTGATGCCCATTTGCAGCCGGCTTTGTCTCCGAGTCTCTTGGATTGTTTGACAGATGAAGTTTATCTAATCCTGCAAAACATTACACAATAAGGAAAAACTGAGATTCTCCCATGTTTCATGCATACACGTATTCAAAAGAATACATACAAACCACATTTTACTTTGTTGTTATAGACTTCGCATTTTTTTTAAGATCAGAATTGACATTCCAGCTCAGGTAAGAATTACTTCTGGGAAATTCCCTCAGTTGTGTTTTAAGTGAGAAAAGTCCATTACAATGGAAAAACGTGGAAGCAACAGAAGCCTAACTTCACATTGCTTAAATTACAGACTTCGATGTCAAGAACCGAGAAAGACTTTCAATCCTTTATTCTGTCAACCTACAAAGACCAAAATAATTACCTAAAATATTTCTTTTAAACTATAGCATCTCTGAAAAGCATTCATTGCTGATCTTAAGATCATTGGTGATGACTACATCACCTCTCTAAACTGTTTATATGTCCAATAATATTTTCAGGCCTATGTTATTATTAATTTATCTCCATTTGCAGCCACTTGTTCTTATTGCATAGTTCTCTACTGTAAGTGCTAATTAAAATCTCCCATCCTGCCCCAGGCAAGTAGTTAAACTACTGTTTCGTGGGGGGAGGTGGGGAAAGATGGTAAATTTACCCGTAATTTAATCACAAGAGGCATGATGTCAGTCCTTCCTTGCTTGCTACAGTTTCTCTCTGAAGTCTCCTATCAAGTCAATTTAGCGTAGACTATACTGAACGTTTTACAGAAGTGCCATGATGTACCAAGTTAAATTTCTTGCATCACTGGAATTCCAAAATTGACTGCACTAATAAAACCCCCAAAATCTACTCCGTATTATTTGGGAGTCCCAATATGATATGAATTCTTTTGGTCATAGGCCTGCAGCAGGAATTTACTTTCCACTAATAAGCTATGATAGTCCACCAACCTCTAGACCTCAGCGTCACCGTTTTCAGCATGGGGGAGAAATAAGCACACAAATTTTGGTTCTCACAGTCTTTGAATTCCATGTGACAGTTTTTAACAGAAACTGCTTGTTACGCATAGCATTGAAAGCAAACCCAGATTGTGTCAAGAACCTGCACTCTTCAGGATTTATAACTCCCTGCTTGTGTCAAATGCAAACCTTTTACTAGTTACTTTGCTTCTCCATTTTGATCAAAATATTTACACAAAATCACACAGTATGTGATAGCAAGAGGCCAAACAAATCCCTAAAAAAATCCACTAGAATGATGCCATCCAGCGACCATTATCCTACTATGCCTGCATTTTGAAGTTTGTTAATCTGCTTTCAACATAAATAATTTTTTATTAAACACTACGTGTTTAATACAATAAAGCACCATGAATTATCAAGATAAATCTTTTACAAAATTCGCTTTAAGACAGAAACTTTAAAGTTTTACCAGACCTGTTGCTATAAGCCCATGCTGACCGATGTTAATTTCTTTCCTTCAGAGCTCTGCAACAGCCATTACATTACACAGAGTAATCCCTTTACAGTCAAAACAGTTGCACAAAAAAATAGGATTATGCAAGTCAACAGGAAGAGATGAATCAAGGTGTTCTCATAAAAATCACCTTAACTAAAAGCCAGGGGGTAATGTCAAATACATCATACTTGTATCATATATCTGTCTCAATCAACAATGGAACTTCTGAAAATATTTTCAGCATAAAAACCAATGAGCAGATTTAAACACCCCTGGCCCACTAATCTGTTCCCCTGGAGCTTCAAAACTCAACATCAAAAATCACAGAATGGCTTGTTTTAATCCTACACTATCAGTCATTTTGTATTTCCCTATTCAGTAAGTCTGATTTTAACTTAATTGCCACCAGTAGAGGTGCACTCTAGGAAGTGTTTGGATTTTGTTTGCCAGGGTCACAACTCTGGAAAGCAGTAATCAGTGAAAACTAACTTAAGTACCTTTTAGACACTACAAACTGAATCCGCAGTTATAAACACTGAAGTTTCACCATTGGTCCTCTCAATTTAAGCAAATACTACTCTAGGGTTCTAAAGAGGTAGGAGCTTCATTGATTAGTAAAGATAAGATGTAGTAACAACACAATTACTAAATATGTAAATTTTATCCTCTTAGTAGCAACTATGTTTCAAGACTTTCTTCCATGGCCAAGAAACACGAATGCATAATTTGATCAAAATTTTGATTATGTCAAGTACAGGTTTTACTCAGTTACTAAGATTCTGTATATTCTGTACAAAGATTTTCTGAACATGCAGTGCTCAAAAAAAAGCATCACAACAAAGCAGCTAAGGCTTCCACTAGCCTATTTTTTAGGGAATTAATAAGTTGCTTTAAGCAAAAAATAAAAAAGCCAAGGCGCACACAAGTTTTATTTTGGAATAATTGCTCAGTAGCAATGAGAATGCTTCTGTACTCTCTGAAGGCTGAAAATCTAACTGCAGATCTATAAGTACATGGACGTATCATTAAGATCAACATTGTACCTTAGCTGTCAACTCTTAAAAAATAACAAAGCTATGCATTCTCACCTTAACTGACAGAAACTTCCACCAAAAAACGTTTTATGTGAGTTGTAACAGAACTTTAACAGTAGCACATCAGGGTGTCAATGCTGGAGAAATGAAATGTTCAAGCACAAACTAAATTTTCAGTGCTATATTACCTAATGCCTTCAGGAGCTCTTCTCGCACAGCAGAAGTGAACTTTCTGACCAGACATAATGTTGTCATGATAGCAAAGAGCAAGTTGTAAGATAATACAATATAGAAGTTTCCCAGCCAGTTAAACCTTCCGAAGTCTCCAAGCAGATCAAATCTTGTGATTCCTGTTAAAATTGCATTTAAAATTTACATCAAAATCTTGATTACATTTAAGAAACAGAAAAATTTCATTCTGTTACTTTTTACATATGGAAGCAAAATTCTTTCAGACAACACACTATAAGGCACATGGTTAAACACACAGGACAATGTTCTCAAGACATTTTCCCCTTCCTTGACCGCTGTAAAACTGTAAGACACATTTATCAAAATGTTTTAAGTTTCCTAGTCAAATGCTTGAATAATATGAGTTGAAGTAAACTGTTTATTCTAGATAAGAATTCTGCTTTTATAATTTCAATAAATATAACTAGGAAAAAAAAAAAAATCAGTATTAGTAATGACAACTGCTTGAAATACCAGTTTCTACGAAATCCCTACCTATTCCAGAAAAGGATGAAATGCTTTCTTATTAAAACATACAGGTAGCAAAAAGCCTTTCCACGAGAGCCACAACATCTTACAGTAAACACTAAGCCTCTGTAAGTGTTTTTTCAGAGCCACTGCTTTTGAAACCAAAATTTAAAGACATCTTTCCAGCTGCAGTTTTTCCCCTAGATCTACCCACCACTAAAGCCACAAAGCATTTGCACAGAAGGAAAAGAGTTTGGCTGAAAGATAGTGCTGACAGGTCATCTTCACAGTGGACCTCATAACACTGACACTTGGGCTTTTTGCTAATCCAAGACTAGCCAATCACTAAAGCTAAGTGAGCAAAATTTTTCCGAAACGTGGAAGCGTCTACATGCTATAGGGTTCATCCCAGAAGGCAGAACCATAGGTTGTTCCTTTGCTGGGTCTACATCAAGGACTGCACTGAATAAAGGGCAGAATATGAGGATAATACCCAACTAACAGTTGTCTAAGATAAAATAACTTATTTTAGTAAAAACTTTCCTGGAGTTCTAAAAGAATGACAGATTAGAGACATCCACCACCCACATATCTAATGAGAATTCTACGAAACATGTAAAAAATTCTCCTATTTCCATTTTTAGAACTTGAAAAAGGTCAGTACATGTATTAGATAACTTTTGCTTTTTTACCTTTCCCATAACGATAAAGTCTAGTCTTTTCTGTATAGCCTAGAAACTCGCTTTTTTAATAAAGTGAAAAGACTATGGATCTGCTTAACATATTTATTTCTTTTCATCTATTCAGTGCCACAGGGCAGTATCATGTAGTGCAACACATGTTGATATTTTTGCAAAGCACCACATGACTCACTGTACTCTAATACACTCTATTAATCCTGTTTGTACAGCTGTGACTGTGCATTTGTTAGCTGTGTGTTAATTGTTCCATCTTTTTTCTTCTTTTATTTATCTCTATGGCAAACTCTTCAGGAATTTCATTTGTTTTTAAGTGAGTTTTACCATTAATCTGTTTCCTATGAGACAACAATGCACCCAGCATGTACACTTACTGCCACAGAATCCATTTATTATCTTAATCTCATAGATCATTAAGAATGATTTTTTTTTTTTTTTTTTTTACACAAGTGACAAATGCAGTAACTTAATGGACACAATACTAACGTTAAAATTCTATTCTAAAACACTAATTTTTCAACACAACATCTTGCTCTAAGCACTAGAACTCTTTTACTACTTAGATTGTTATCGTACTGGCTATATTTTAGAACTGCACCACTTTAAAAACTTGAACTCTTTTGCATTTTTGTAAAGTTTTACTAGAGATTTTTAAAACATGAGCTCTAGAGTGTGTATTTTAAGATTCAACCCTCTAAAATGCATTACAGGGTTTTTAGTGTTTGCTATAGAAATGATGTAGTAAATCTAATAAAACTCATCATCTGTAGATACACACAGCATGAAGATATACAGTATAGTTTACCAGAAAATATCAACTATTCCTGATTTGACAGTATTCTTGCTGACAAGAAAATCAGCTACAGAACTATGGGGTACACGTTACTGGTTTGTGGGCCTGAGCTTAAACTCCTAAGCTTATACTTAAGACTTGTACAGCCTAAGGTGACAATTTTTGTTTTGTTCCATTTAATGTTCCCAATGAAATTCACATTAGCTGCAAGTATTCTGCACTACTTAAACATGTAATAGCCTTGCAATCTAACTTCAAGATTCAAGTTGAAGATTACCTAATTAAACAAAGTGAAGATACAAAACATCTTGTCTTTCCAACTGGTTAATCAGTTCTACTGCACTGGATTCCAAAATGTTTTATTTGAAAACTGAAGTAACAAAGAATGCAAGCAGATTCTATCAGGCAAGATGAAAGCAGCCTGGTATCATTGCTGATAAAAAACTTAATAAATGAAGACTCATTAACTGTTTTTAAAGAGACATTGGCACTCAACATTATCAAAAATTTTATACCTGAAATCCCCAAAAGTTTTTTTTTTTTTTCACAGAAACTGAGCACTGTCATTTCACAGTGAACACGAAACTATTTTATACTGCCCTGAACAAGCAGTCTGCATATCTGTTCTTCTCACCATCTCTCATTTTAAGTTTAAAATCTGACCCACCTTTTAAGAACATATTCTCTAGAAAATGCTTAGCATCTTTTTTAGAACATTCTGCAGTTCATGTATGTAGAATGTATGTTCAACAGCTTGTGTTAGTGTAGAAAAGAAGGCCACACATACATGCTCTTTCTATTGAAAGTGATGGCAAATTAAATACATACTATGAAAGGCACAGCTACAGACTGTTCTTTTTTCTTGATTTTTTTTTTTAACCTCAATTAAACATCCTTTACTACAATGTTTTATACTTCCATTTCACTTACCCAGTGTCCTTGACATCACTGGCAAAGCAGAGCTCAGCACCAATATTGAGACACAGTTTCCAATGATCTGTTTGAAAATGACAAACAGCATTTAAATTATAAATGGGATGGCTGAAGGAAAAAACGGTGGTCAGGATGAAAAAGAATTCCTGAAGGTTACATTCTTCAGACTGAACCTATAAGCAATTTACAATAACATATCGTTAGTCTTGCTTACTTCTGTCATAATTCTCCATATGGTGCTACACAAGATGAAGATGATCCAAGAGACGAGTTTAAAAAAAAATCAAATATGTAATCATTTGCTTTTAATCAAAGTGTTACGTATGCTTAGATTCAAAATAATTCAAAACTACCATGTTGCAAAGCATCAACTGTTGACAACTCCTGCAAACTTTTTATAAAAAGAACCATTCCATGGGCTCAGACTAGATGAATGATACAAAGCTTAAGTTGATGTATGTAACTGCTTGCAGGATTAGCATTATTTAAAAAATTACAACAAAGAGCTTCCTTTCAATTGAATGCCTGTTAACTACTTTAAATAGTATGGAAAATTCACAGCTGTTAGATTTTACTCCAGTTTTTGCGAAGCCTTTACAAAGAGTAATTGAAACCTTCTCTCAGAAGTGTTCACTTTCTTCAGCTCTAATTCTATCAGGATCCAAAAGGAAAAAAAAAGAAAACTTCTTGAAACCATGTAGACATTTCTGCATTTGCTATTTATTTCTACACTATTCCTGGTGTACTGTAAACAATCAACAGAAAACATGAAGAACATTCCAACTCCCTACTACCTATCTACTATAAACACTCTATGTGTTTACCTACTTTCTCACTTCCAACAATATATGGTAAAAATGTCTTCATCCATTAAAAAACAAACAACGAAACACATTGAAAAAATAATTAAATTCAACATCTGTTCCTTGGTTACTGATCACCTTCCCCTGTCAGCTGTGGGAATATTTTGCCAAAAACCTAAGCATGTTCCTTTGCATTAGGTAACAGCATTTGTTATTCTGAAGCCAGTGCTAAACTGTAGAAAGTCAAATTAGCCTCAGACTGCAAAATGCTGCTGAATAGACCTCCTCAGTCTTAGTTTAATTATTCAAATTTGAATTACTTTGTCTGTATTACTTCTAGCAACCAAGTTCTTCAGATTTCAAACAAGCTCCCTGAAGTACAGTTACCACAATCAAAGTTACTCATTAGCAATACGTTTCCTTTGAAAAAAGTTCTTTCACTAGCTTTTCTATAGCTAGTTAACAAGCTCTGCTATTCCCAGCTTTTTAAAAGTGAATGGATGCCATCCAAACTAAACAGAGCACATCCTTTTTCCCACTCATTCAGCATTTTGCAAATCTTCCAGTTTGTGTTTACGCAGCTTACAAACAAATACTGATCACTGCAAATGAGCCATTCAGGGCAATTACTAAGCAAAAGACTCAGTTTGTCTTGGGTGGCAAGGAAGAGAGGAGGGGGCCATCACCATCACAGACTTTACCTTACCTTTGTCATAGTTGTGTCATCCTTCCTGGGAGTGAAATTTTCAAAAAAACGAAGACTGTAGAAGCCGACGACAGAGGATACCATAAGATAGCTGTGAGAATCAAGGAAAAAGGAACCTCCAAGGAATTCAAGTTTCACTCAAGTTCTCAGCAGTCTACTAAAAGTCTTAAGAACCAGAGAAAAAAAAACAAAAACACTTCCAGTGCTTGAGAAGGACTGACCTAACTCTTTCTTCCTTCCAGGCAAGTGTCTTAGTAAATTATCAGTGTCCCAGAAAACTAGACAGAATACTTGTTAACAGACAGAATTCTTAAAGAAAGGATACAAAATCAAAATTATTTCAAGTGCTGCTCCCACAAAACCAAAGGTGGATAGGGAGGCATTTCCTATTCCAGGCCCCTACAAGGAGAAAAATACTTTGCATAATTTAATAAGATACATGCAACTGTTCATAAAAGCTAACTTCTACCAGGACCAAAAACACCTAACGTCTTACATGAAATACAGCCTTTTCTCAATTCAGTATTTAAGGGGCATTCTGACATTCTAACCTGCCAGTCTCCCATCCTATGCAATTGCATCAGCTACCTTTCAAACTTGAGTGAAATGTATTACTAAGACAGAAGGTATAATGAGTCCCATTTTATGCACACTGCACCTACCCTCCATCCTGCATTTTATACATACTCCATTACTTTGGAAACTAAAATAAGATGTTTCAAAAGGCGACACTTCTAGTTGTTCACAATACCACAGGCAGAGTGGCCATTGCCACTAAACACCTTTTAGAGCTCTGCAAGCTCATATGCTCTACACAGGGGAAAACATTGCCAAGTTAATAAAAAAAAACCCTCACCGTTAAAGACACTACTACTCAACATGCTGTCCTTTACTTTCTTGAAGTATTTTTTATTATAAAAGAGGAAAAAATGTCATATTTTTTAAGAGGAACACAAACCAAGACAGACTTTGCATACTGGTTTTTAACATAGTTTCTTAAATTGAACATTTGTAGTCTGTATAAAAGCAGGAGACATGAGTAAAATGCAAACTCCAGATTACTGATTTACTTTACTGTATCTTTATAAAGATTCTGGACTAGTTTTATTAAGAACTCACTATAACTTGACATGTAATAAATGTTTATGTGTGCACAGGACCGAAACCTAGAAGCAAAGTCAAGGCTGAGGCTCATTAGTTTCAATGTTATTAATGCAGAAGTTCTCACTTGCATTTTCGTAAGGGCTCCAAAGCTTTACTGAAGTTATAAAAATCATAAGAGAAGTTTACTTTACCCCTGATCCCTTTGGCATTGCAGTCTCATCAACCAACAGGTAAAGAATGTTGAGAGCAACTAAGAGGACTGAGATGGACTATAAAGAAGTAGAAACAGTCTTGTTACTTAAAAGTATTCCACGTTTTTAAAATTTATACATTTATCCTCACCAGATTTCATAATGTTAAGTTTTTTCAAAATGGTCAAGGAAAGAATATTAAGTTTGTTGCTTAAACACACATCACTCAAATTTTAAAACTATTCCCCCAAATGACCGAAGAATTCTTCATGCTTTTTGTTGGGGAAAGAAAAAAAAAAAGAGCAAAAATTCTTACCGTCTCCATCAGTAGCAATATCATAACAGCTGGATAGACTAAATTCCTTTCCCAAGCAGAAGCTTTTTTCCGCCGTTCTGTTCAGAAGAGAAAAACAGAAGCTTAACACCACAGATCACCTTAGAATAAAACAAAGTAAAAATCATTCAGGTATCCATAAGCTCTTGTTTTAACTATGGGTAACAAAAGTAATCTCATCTTGAACCGATACCAACCAGTTCATAAAAATATCCACTCTGAAGAGCTGTACAAAGCAATGCCAAAAACATGAAGCCTCTTTAGAGAAAGGCTGGGGAGACATACAGAAGTAGATTTTTCTTTCTTATTTACAGGCATGTTTCACCATAACATTTTTTTCCTCCTAGCATACAGCAGTTTTGCAAAGTTTAAAACATACTGAATTTAAAAATATGCTGCTTACATGTATATTTTACTACAACCTAAAGGGACAGAAGGGGATTTCAATTATTTAAACAGTATTTTCCTCTTATAACATAAGGCAAGAAAGACAAGACTAACTCACTGGACATCGCTAGTATGCCTGAAGAGAAAACCCAACAACTTTTTCTTACCACAGTCTTAGTTTTGCACATAACACACTGATAAATGAAAAATCCTGCAAGCCTTTGCGTAAGTAAGGAGATTCCTGTTGAGTGGCTGCCATTACCAAAAGTATCACTTTTCAGTTTTAAAAGACACAAACCTGCTAAGAATTATTTTACTGTTCTTAAACACAATTTGATGTCTATAGAAATAATTCAAAAACAGAAAGAAAAGTAATGTCTTAGATTATCCCAAACAATCATAAGTATATCATTATGTATGAAAAGACCATGCTATTGAGCTTTACGCAAGGAAGTCAAGTGTTACACTTTCTCTAAAATTGTCTTAAAAATAAGATCCAAATCAGACTCCCTACTTAAATTTGTTTGTTAGAGCGGCACAATGATTCCATGTGATGTATTTGTAGAAACTATGAAAATTTGAAAGGACTGCAAATGCACAAATTTGGTTAAGAACAAACTGGAGTCAAGTGACTGCTACAAGCTAAACACAGCATCTTAGTTCTTTTATTAAACTGCAACACACATGAAACAGTAGAAAAACAATTTATTACCTAGATTTGTTTTCTTGCTTTTCACTTTTTCAAGCTCCCGTTCCAACTCTACTGTCTGGTATTCCACCATGGAAGATATACCTTTTAAAACAGAAGATAGTATTTTCTTTTGGATGAGACTGACTATAGTACTGTAAAACACACTATGTCAATTCAGATTTAGGAAGCATCACATTATCACTTGTGGCTTTAAACTGCATGTGTTTCTTTGAGGCTCTTCAATTACTTTTCAGAAAACAGAGTTAGTCAAGAACCCTCTAATTCTGTCTAACCAGAAGAGTTAAACACATTAGAGGTTTCACAGTGCAACCTTCTGTGATGCCTGCCTATTCTGTTGACAAGCTGCTGCAATAATTAAGAGAACAGCTACTGCTGAACTGTCACACAGGTCCAAAAATCAGTTATGGTGTGGCAGACTGACACAGGATGTCTCAAAAGCTTCAGTCTTTTATCTCTATATGATTTGTATATAAAGATGTAAAGAGTCTCTGGATGCCCTTCAAAGGCATTATTATTCAGCCACTTAAAGACAAAGCAGACCCTTGCCTCCAAACTAAGTAAGCTGGTGGCTGGACCTCCAGTTGACCCTCCCTCCCTTTCCCCAGTCCTTTTTACTCAGCAAACTCAGTTTCCATACCGCTGACCTGCTTGTTGACATATCTTCTGCTTATATCAGTTTGCCTATTTTGGTCAGTCTCTCTGGGGTTGTCAGAGGGAGGAGCTCTGCAGCACAATCAGATCTTCCTCACAACCACCCATGAGACCATATTCTTTCACTTTCCTTTTTACGGTTTACAGCGTATGCATGTCACTGTTGTGCAATTGCTCAAACTCTCTCCTCTACACCAGCTGAAAACTGACAACCGTAATATTAATTCCTCTCTCCCTTGCTAATTTTCTGCTTAAAAGTTGCTCAGCAACTCTTCCTTCTATCCTTACACGGGCTGTAGGGAACCCAGCCCATTTTCCCTCTCCATTCTTTTTCTATTCAACCTCCCATTCTCTTCCAATCACCCATCTTTTCCAGTGCAAGCACACTGTGGCTTCTCTCCTTGATTCCAGTTCCTCTACAAACACTGCACAGTGTTCAAGCAGCGATACAGCTCTGAAATGCTGACTAGAGATCCGCTATTTCAGTTCTGATCTCATTATTTCTACTATAGCTTTTACTCTTCGCAATCACAAACTGGAAATATTCTTCTTGGGATAAGTTAGAAACACTCTCCACTCATCTTTGCTCCACTTTCACCCCTTTTATTTCTGAATAATCTCACCTGAAAATAAGTCAGAGAGCTCATATTTTCCCTGTCTACTCCAGGCCAATCACTCTGCGAAAACACTCTGCAGCAGTGACAGTTCAAGGTCTTAATAAACCCTAAGTCCTCTCTGTTATCTTCCTTCTCGATTTACATCGACACCCTTCACCTGCTGGCCATTCCCTACCCTCGGCCTCACCTTTGATTGCAGGCTAACCTGTAATAGCACCATGCTCCAGATACTTTTTTTAAACACTCTCTAATAAATTTCTATGAGATTAATAGTCTTGTCCAGGCTTTTATCTCATCTCTTGATCATTTGCCTACAAAAACTAAATAGCACTGAGGTTGCTGGCACACTAACACTACTTTATAGACCAGTTTCATTATTTCTTTATTTTCTGTTGTCTGCTCATCCACCCAGCAATCTCAGTACAAAGTAAGTAAATTTCTCATCCCATCCAGCCCCCACAGTCTCCATATTCCAGCACAGTGGGGTCCTACCTGGAAACCGAGATATACAAGAGTATTTCTTGGACTTCTTTTTTTTTTTAAACTTTTACTGTTGTTATTTCAGAGTATTAGTACTGGTTTGTTCAATGCAGTCAAATTATCAGTGAGGCATCCAACTGTTTCAAAAATTAGTTTTTAAATGTTTAATTGCATGCTTCTTTCACACACATTTTTGCATGTAACACATAACCTCTGTGCTATGCCTAAACATTTATCTTTCATATCAGTGACATAATGTGTATATGGTAATATTTACAGGGCTTCAAATATATAAGTATCTCAAATCCCAGGAATAACCATTAAGACCTACAAATGCTGTTTTGTAACAACTCCTATTCACTTGAAGTACCTGCAATATGAATGTCAGTTTAATTTTTTAATTTAGTTTAATGTCAGTGGTTTTTAAATAAGTAATCATAATACGTGGGTTTTCAGAAAAAGTTGGGTTTTTTAAAAAAACAAATCTAATTATCATTACAAAAAACAAGCTTTTGTGTTGATGCATTCCCTCCGAAAAGAGTCTAAAACATCTGTTTTATGGACTAATTACTATGAGTTGAGAAAAAGGACAGCTATAGAGCTCAGTGGAAAAAGTCTCAAGAACTTTAATGGAAGCAGTTGAAAAAGAAAGAAAACCCAAGTTAACATCTGACATTTTCTTCTTCTCTGTAATTGATTTAGAGTTCTCTGAGGAAAAGCTTTATTCAAGATATATGTTGCTTCCCACCTCAATATAAAAATCCAGAGCTCAAAACACTGATATTCATGCGAGTCTTTCCAACAAAGTCAGCATGATCACATTAGGTCCCTAAGAGACACGTCAGTAGAAATTCTGAATCATATTTAAGTGCTGTTGTAGTTCCTCCTTAAAAATAGTAGCAAACAGGTTGCTATACAAAAGGATATTTTACAAGAGGGGAAGGCAGAGGTTCAGATCAGTCAAGAGTATTTGAAAAGGATGCAGCTAAATTCTTAAAAGCTCTATAACATTAGCTTTATTTCAAACATGCACAAAGTTCAATGTCAGCGCTGTCTAGCCAATAAATCAAATTGGTAGACGAGGCTTGTTTGGACTAGCAATGAAAAGTTAGAAGGGATTCTCCAAGAAAGCCACAAAGCAGCTCATTTAAGGTCAATTTAACGGTATTATTCTGTTTTTCTTCCAGCCCCGACATAAGATTTCAGTACCTCAAAGGAAATTGTAAGAGTATCTATTTGCATTCCCCCTAGGTGATTGGCAGTTCAACACCAATTAGTTCAAAATTACACTGTTACTAGTGTGCAATAAAAACAACACCTTTCATCTTTCTTACCTATGTAAGGATACCTTCAGAGCCAATAACTTTGATCAAGTAAGTATTTTTGATCCTACCCCACCCGTCTCTTTGGATTCAGGAAAACTAATAGCTGAAGGCAACTTTTCTTTTAATATAAAAAAGTCCCAGCTTTATTCTTCGACTGTAGGAGTGATGTGGGTACTGAAATATAATACACTGGAAGCAAACATTTTCCCAAAGCCCAGTATCTCTTCAATAGATAAAAATACTAGGGTAGATAACACGATCAAACTTTCCCCTCCCTCCTCCTCCGATTTTCAGTTATACACTGTAGACATCTGAGAAGGAAGAAAATTAGTTTCCGCAAAGAAGATATGCAGTTTCACAGTTAGATTTATTTTCAAATATGAAAAGCTTTACAGAATACTTTATCAATTGCATCACCGCCACAACAGTTACATCTATATGAATCAAGAAGGGCACCAGCTCACACAGCTAAACTTTCTTCCTCCTCTGAAAACAGAGGCTTTACCCAGCCTATTCAGGGGGAACAGTGATTCATGCTACACCCTTCCTATGTCCAGACATTGTCTGAGGAAATATTAATTAGGACAGGGCAAAGCAGTGCTAGGAGTGTGATAGCAATTATTCCTCCAAGAAGAAAGAAAAAATCAGCACTGACAATCACCAAGTATTGCTTAAGCCTGTCCTCTGGTTCTCTTCAGTTTTAATAAAAATTCAATCCTTTGGTTATATGTATAAATGAAGCATATATTTCAGAACACTTTGCTGCAAAACTATCCAGCAGGGTTACTTAAGCACATACATTTCCACTACAGCAACTGTGGAAGAGCTGCAATAGCCATGGCACGGGAAGTGCGTAGCCTAATATATCTGCTCTGATACAGCATCAAAAACACTTACACAATCTGTGCGTTAAGTCACAGATTATGGCCTCTAACATCACACCACTACATTTACTGATGAAATTAGCACCTCCATTTGTACACATTTAAGAACGCAATAAACATGATACACATGAGTCTTCATAGTTCTGGCAAAAATGGTATCTATTTTTCTGCCATAATTCGTATATATTAGAAAGACTTCTGGCAGAGAAGATGAAGCTTTCCATGCTTGCCACATAAATGAGAACCATGCTTAAAATTACTTAAATAATTACTCACAAAAATCTTGTGGAGTATCTTCTTGTGCATGTAACATATTGCCCTCCACCTACATGCTCTATCCAAGTTTAGATTTTTATTTACTTTTCAGCTTAAGTCCATTAATTTTCTCTATACTCTATGTATTTTCAAGCATTCCTTCAGGCAGTGGTGTCAACACCATTCCCTCAGCATGTGAAACAGAGGAATTCAGTTCCCTCTCCTGTCAAAGGACACTTAAGCCCTACGTCTTTCACCTCTCAAGAGAAGGCTGGTGAGAGCAGGTTGCAGTTCCACTACACGTTGAATACTAACTGCTTCGCTGAAAGAGAATCCAGTCTTTCAGCTAGTGGTTAGGGAAGCCACCTGCACACATCCTAAATCCAGATCCAATAAATAAATGCCTACAAACAGACTAGGTCCATCTCACGAGTGATATTACTAAATTGCAATATAAAGAACTGTTGCTATGCAGAAAAACAGCAGGCAATCACCACCTAAATAATCACATTCTTCACCTGAATAGTGGAAACTACTCTGCACTACTTCTAATAGATACTTGAATAACTATTGGGTCATTTTTCTCTATCAGTTTTCTTGTACATAAGCACAATCACCATGACAACATAAAATATTCAGTAACAAATATTTTACAGTTGCTAGCTAACATCAAACACAGAACAATTATAATTACCCCATTACAGCTTCAAAGACATTCACTGCACGCACGTTTTTGCGTGTCTGTATGTGTATGCGTATATATACACGTGTCAGTGTAAAAACCTAAGCTTCTAAAACAGCAAAGGTGAACATTACTTTTAAACTGAAACCATGGCTGATTTTAGCACAAAGAAGTCACTGCTCCTCCACAAATTTTTAACGCTGGAATAAAGACGACCACCATGATCTACTGTTATCAAAGGTACTTTCCCTGACCACGCAACTTCCAAAGGAGACTTCCTGAGACTTGAAAGAAGAAAAGATTGAGATATGTGACAGAAGACTGAAGAGTAAGAGAGAAAGGCAGGAAATGAAGAAAATTAAGGCTAAAATAAGTCATAAGACAACACAACAGTGGATGTGTCATGACATGAATATATTCTTTGGTTTTCCAACCTGAAGCAAATGTATAAGTTGTGGATGGATGGCTTATCCATGCAGTTAAAAGCAAATCAGAAGAGAATTTGTACAACGTGATGTCCAGATTCATGGAATTGATATACTTTTTGTAATTGGTGCCTGCCATGCTGCAATATTCTCAGAAGCCAAAGGTTCATACTGCTTTTGAAATGCTTCAAAACAGGAACACCTTATCAAGAAGTGCAAAATTGTAATACTAAATACAAGAAGTCTAAAACATTTGTATTCATTGTAATTATTCATTAATAGAATTATTAAATTCACCAAATAGCACCTAGAATATAAAGGACTGCTCTGATGTTTAATGAATTATTTCCTAAAATTCTAAATAATAATGAACTGAAACAGAAAAAATCCTCCAAATAAAAAACAAAACTCATAACGCAGGAAGTTGAGCCTCTTGCTAATGTAAGTTCATTGTTCTTCAGACAAGGCTAAAATACAGTCTTTTACCAATCCAAACTATTTTGCAGTAAGGGTGGTGGGTCTGGTCAACTACTCAATTTGCTTTCTCAGTCTCAGAATGTTCATCAGCTCTAACATGTGAATATGTTAAAAATCAACACAAAGCCAACCACACACACACGAGCCAACCTTGAACACCACAGTGAGCAAGGATAGGTAAGCCTATAATACTCGTTACCCACTAAGATGTTGAAATTTTCTATTTTGAGAGAAGAGGCTATGTAGCAGTGAGATCAATACTCATGACCAGAACCACTCTACTCTAAATACTGTATTTGAAGCAGTATCAGAACAAGCATACCATTAAGCCTCCTTTGAATTGCTTCTTCCTCTAATGTGATAATATACATCTGCTCATCTAGGTCTTCAAGGATCTGTATTTGGAAACAGAAACAAGAACTGACTGAGCATCAGAGTCACTTGTTTTTCTGACTGCACTAATCTACTCAGGTTTGTTTTGTTCTAGTAACCTGTATTCTAAATATACAGTCTACAACTTTACAATACTGATACAAATAAGAACTCAACAGAAGACTATTCCATTCTGCTACAGATCTATTTCTTTACTGTAAGCCAACTTTCTGTTAAGTTTTCATTTCAGGTTAAAGCTCTTATGTTCAGTTTCAATCTAAAGAGACTTAGGGAACAGGGGAAGGGACAGTACATTTGACATATACTCAAATCACTCAAATAATTTGTAGGGAAAAAATTAACAACCTATCAACCTCCACACTCAATTTGATTTAAACAAAAATAACTGCAGATATTGAAAAAGTATATTGAAAAGTGACTTTTCACATAAGTCAGTATTTCAAGCAAATATAAATTGCTTTCGGAAGCTAAAACCAAATAAATGAAGTCTGTCTACCTTATTATCAGTTGCTTTGAGTTTAAAGCTTACAGATAGCAAAACACTATATATTTTCTTTGTATTTTCAGGGTTGAACTGACTAATGAAAAGGAATGCAAGAGCTAAATGCACCCAAATTTTAGTAAATACAAACTAGGAAACATGACAAAGTCACTAGAGCGCTTGCATATGGTACAAGCTTTTCCCTTCCCTCACAGCATTCAGTAAAAGAACAGTAGAGTATCTGTGTATAACAAGTTCTTACAGATGCCAACTACCTACGCTTCATCCATCTAACTGTACCCCCAGGTACCCTTCTTGTCATCCCTTATTTTGGTCTTGTATCCTTTACTCCTGAACTCAGAACAAGCCCACACTTTTCAGGCATTTGCAAAAGAGACATAGTAGGCAATACTGGCAAAAAATACTAATACTAATAGCAGTTACAGAAATTGGAAAATCAGAAGTCTATACTGTTAAAAAAGCCTTTTTCTGTGGAAAAAAAACACGGGCTTTTGTGCTATACTAAGAATTTTAAACAAGTACATAAATATTGACTATAGAAACTCTGATGAACTGAAGAGAGAATTATGTAGAAATGCAACCATTCTAAAATAAAGTACCCTAATGCCACTCTACCTTCTAACAGCACAGGAGGACAGAATTGTGTAACACTTACTGTTGGCTTCACCAGCAACTGACCCATTACTGTAAACATCCGTGAAAGTCCCACTGGCGTGCATACTGCAAAGGAAGAAAGATTATGCAAAACAGTGATTTGTAAGTTAAAGACCAACTTTTATTTGGATGCTCAATGTGCTATTCCACATATAACCAAATATGGTTTTGAAGGTCTGCGAGAGCTTCAAACTCCAACACGAACGTTAAAACACATTGCTATCATATGAATTCTGAACCAGACAGGCATCTCTCCCCTCCAAGAGCATAACTGAATTTTTTGTCAACAAGGAGGACCCTATAATCAGCTATCTTAAACTTGTTCAAGTAATTATTTATTCAAAGCATGTGGCACCAGAGGCTATGTCTACACCAGTAAATTCAGCAGTGCCAGGATACATTCCTGGGCATTAAGACTTGATTGTCTACACCAGTAAATTGCTACAACTATCCCTGGCATGATTTGCCCTGGGCCAGTTAGCACTTTCCCAAACAATTCCCAGGTGCAGTTCTGGAGTTCATGCAGTCCAGGAACCATTATCATGAGGCAATACATACGCAGTCACCTTCTGCAAACTGCAATATCAGGGATGGAATGACACTAGTTGGCCACAGGACTGGAGAACATCTCAGGCACATTTAGTCTATTAGCCCAGGTATAGCTGTAAGGTCAAGAGAGCATGAAGCTGCTTTGCTCTGAAAGTTATACTGCAACTTCAGTTGATAGTAGGCTCAGCTACCAGATTTTAAACTACTTTTCTGTGAAATAACAATTGGCCCTTTTTGATCATAGCCTGTGACAGTTTGCAGGTATGGTGCATATATGTTTGTTGGGAGAAAGGCTCAAACCAGGATAATAGAAAGTTATTAGTAAAAATAAACAGTTTAGGGAGAAGAGCCTTCAAACACTGAAGTATGTAGGAGATGGAAGGAATTTGTAACAGTATGGATGAGGACATACATTTATAGTTTCCATTATAATAAAATGGTGCTGTCAAAAACAGGAGAAGCAACACACAAGATTTTATAGTGAGGATTACATTTATTTTTATTAAACAGTGTTTCACTACTACTACTATGTATCACAGGAAAAATACAAGAGTATTCAAAAAAGGCTAACTTAAGCTAGTCTTCCTTTACTACGGAGGAAGCCTGCAAGCAAAGGAGAAAAGAGAAAGAAAGCAATGCTCCAAATCACCACTGCAGTAAGCCTTACCCATACACTGCTTCAGCAATTAAGACAGCTGAAGATCTAATGAAGCTCTACCCCAGCACCTACCACTTTCTCACTGCTGTATGCTGCCTTTTCAGCTACACAGATGTAACGGCTTGGAAGGCCTTAAATAACTTCAGTGATTTGCTTGTATAAGTTACAAATAACTCTTCCAAAAATCGGCATTTAATCCCATTTATTTTGGTGAACTGGTTTACAATAGCCCCAGAACACACTTCATGTTTTCAACCCCATTGAAACAAACTGCAAGACAGATGTAGGAAGTTTGTAAGCCAACTTCCCCATTAAAACATTCGGCAATTGTTCTGCATCACACCCTTGGACAGCCTACATAAGACATTCAGAACCACTTCTTTTTTTTACCTTCCCCTCCCTCCCACCATTAAAGTGGATTTAGGTTCTCTTTATGTGGAGATTCTTAAGGAGATTCACCAAGGTCTCTGTGAGCAACACCTTTCAGAGACAGATCTGCTTAGTTTTAAGGAAGTTTCAAACTGTTATTCCCCACGCTTTCTCCACAGTGACAGCCCTGTAAGTGTTAGCCGTAAACCTACAAAGCCTGGAGAACAGGTGACACCACGATAATCTAGAAAGGGAGATGTTCTGTCCCCCTTCCAGTAATTTTCTAGAAATTATTTGGGGAGGGTGGGGCTGAAATTATAAGTGGGATTTGGAGCCTTCCATCACCTTTCTTATTCCCCTAAGCATGGATGACTGAACTCTGGCTGGAACCAGATGGTATAAGGTTGGGAGTTTTTAACTGCATTTGCTATATATGCAACCTCTAACTGACCTCCATACTGGCCAGATACCATTTTGGTGATTATGAAAGCTAACTGCACTGTGTTCCAACTTCTGTCTATACAGGCAGATTTTCAGTTAAAAAAGGAAGAAGGATCATTTACTAAATATAGGACAAACTAAGTGTTCCAAAGTAACTTTCTCTCCATACTACTGACCTCCTGCAGACATTTCATTTAAAAATTTTGCTTTTCTTTGCAGAATGGAGTCCCTGTTTTTCAAATACCTGCTTTAAAAAGTTAAAAATTGATATTATTTTCGGTTAGGTGTGAAGTTCCTCAAAACCTGGAAGCATAAGGTAGCATTTGTTCACAAACTTCAGAACCCAAATCTAACAAATTTATGTCTAAATTTATACTTAAGAATGAAAAAAAAAAAAACAGAAAAACATTTTTCACACTCTTAACTTTCACAATCTTAATTTTCATAATAAAAACAGTTTCCTTTAATTTTTTCTTTAAAAATTCATCTTTTGGAATAATCAAGAAAATACTTACACAGAAGTAACAAGCATCCCATTAGTGATATACAGGAATATAAATAGGGGAGGTAGAATTCCCAGAGGTCTGTAAAGAAAATATTGAGCACAGCCTTAGCTTATTACAAATAGGCTGCTTATGTCACAAACACAACTGAATTAACTTTTAAGCATTCAGGATTGAACAACTGTATTTTCAAGTATAAACTAAGAATCAGTCAGTTAATAATCCTGCAGGCAACTAAATCCCCAAGTACTTTAGCTTGAAAAAAAAAAATCTTCAGCTTTTATCACTTAAGTCACATGTTTTTAACATACCTCATGTCCACATGAGCATGGAACTTCTAAGCATGCTAAAAACAGATTTAACAGAAAAAATGGTATTGACTAAATTAATATAGCTTCTTCACAACCTGTGCAACACTCACTTTATTAGAAATACATCTAATTGAAAACACCCATTTCCATAATTAAAATGAAACTAGTGTGGTGGTTTTTTAAATTCCATACCATACAAAGACTCCATACTGGCAGCATCATTGTCTATGAGTGCTGAAGCAACCCATACGATTCCAAGGATAAGCAGTGCAAGAAGAATAAGCATTACAAGGGTTTCCAAAATGCGTGCTCTGATGCCCTGTGGGCAGAAGAGGGGAGAGGGAGGAAAGAACACAGCCAAGAACTTTGAATCAGATATTTTCAAACATAAGAAAAGTACAAATAAATAGCAGTTCCTTCTTCCTAAATATATACTCACATTTTATCATGTAGACAAAAGCATAACATGTAATGCATATTTAAAAGGCAGTACATTAAAAAAGGAAGTACTTAGGGCTTTATAGTGTCCAGATTGCGTTTTTCCCCTTAAAACCATAGAAAAATGTTTTAAATTGTGTATGCCTTACAGTTCTCATTAATCTCATTATTCCATAAAGTATTCTTTATACCATATGATTTTGTGCGCATTTTTAAAAGATGGATTACTTTTCTAATACTTTCAGCAAAGAAAGTGGATTAGCAAATTTTTATCTATGATTCCAATCAAGGGAATGGAAAGCCAATTATGGCAAATAGCCAAATGGCCCAGCAAGCATTAAACCCTGCGAAGGTACAATGCACCAATTTAGTTAAAATACATTCTTCAACTGCAATTGCTTCTGCACCACTCATCACAGTCTTCAGAGCCCTCAAGCGTACGGCCGGAGTACTGCTCGCTCTGATCTGCCCACACGCTGCTGCTGCTGCAGCCGCATCCATTACCTCCCGTCCTTGCATGCTCCGCGCTGAACGGAACACGTACGTCTGCCTTTGCAACACACACAAATCACAGCTCTACAAGGTTGTACCATAGCACTTGCTCTTGACTCTAAAAATGTAACAACGCTCTAACAGTTGACTGTTAGATTTGCAAATGTAAATATACCAAATAATGCACAAAATCACATTTAGCGGGTTTTTTACTGGTGTTTTTAACACTAATTTTACTAATTTCAAGCAACAGAACTATTGGGACACTTTCTTCAGACATCCTTGCAATTAAGGGACCATCAGATTGCTGTTCACATAACAATTTTACTTTTCTTTTTCTTCATTTGCCAGTATACATCTCCACAGGCAAACTCAATCTCTTGTTTCTCACACAGGTTCACCCCAACTTGAGCATATTCCACTGAAAAGTCTACTTTGCAGTTAAAAGCAGAAAGTTTGTTTTACTTTATTGTTTGCCTACTTTTACCACCTCTTCCCTCACTGCTTAACACAAGAGGGTAATCTTTACATGACATTTACCCAGAAAATCATGCTCCCTACATAACCACTGCATCCAACCATAAGCAAGGAACTCAGGCATCCTAACCACAAGCATTGATCTCTTCTAGCGCACCAATGCCTCTCCGCCATTAGTTCTCTGTTGAACAGCTAAGGTAGCACGAAGGAAAAACCAGACAAAAAGAGACCTTCGCAAAACTCCCCTTTAGGCTTCAGTGGGCAGATTAAGTGCAACTCCATAAAGGATCTCAAACACCAAATTTCAAATTAAAGGTAGTATGGATAGGATATAGATTTACTGCTAGAATGTATTTTGTGTACAGTAAAAGTGGCTTTGAGGTTGTTAAAAGTTACTAAAATGTTATTTTGTAGTGCTCAGAAACTAGCTTTCAGTCTTCCATGAACTATTCTGAAGGTGAGTATCAAAGCCAAATACATCTATTAGAAGATTAAATAGCCACATGTTTAATATAAAAGTTTTGAACTTGAGCAGTAAGATACCAGGAAACAAACAGATTACAGCCTAAGCACTGAGCATTGCTATAGAGCATTCACTTTAAAACAGAAGAAAGTCACAGGATTAGAAGAAAACCCAGAACGTTCAAGGATGCATACACAGAAATCTGCTTCAAGCTTTCCAGAACCCTCAAAGACTCCTTTCCTCTTCTAGGCAGAGGAAAATATAAAGCTACCTTCTGGGTTTCTGAAAGCCTTAGCCACAGAAAGTGGATCCCTTACTTCCCTACTATGAGACACACACACAAACCTCAGCCTCTCTGACTTCAAGTTTCACAGCAGCAGATTCTTCCGGACAAACCTGGAATATACTTCATTTAACAGGACGACCCGAACACCAAATCCTCCTCCTTTGGATGGAGTAGCACAATTGTCAAAACAGATAAAACAAGAAATACACTGTGATGGAGACAGTGAACTGTAAATAACATTTTTTCATATTTACTACAAGCGTTCTCTGAAGACAGGTAAGATTAGGACAACACAAATAACACTCTCAAAAAAAGAGAGATGACCACAGCAAGTACTCGGAGGTAACCGTTGCTTTTGGCCAAAAGTACCATTGGCACTAACTCCAGAAAAATCCAGTTAAGCTGCCTAATGAGCCTTCCCCATTTTTTGGTTTCCATGCTAGTTTGAATAATTGATTCTCAGAAAATGAGATCAATCTCCTTCTGTTCTCACTGGTTACACTATCTCCACACCTATGTGATACATCAACAATACTGCAGTCTCGTGTACGTACTGAAAAGCAGGACTGACAGTTCAGTCTAAGGGCAGAACAATTCATGTTACACAGCACGCACACACACACAATAGGATTCACACACTGATGATCAGTTAAAAAATAGTAAAATAGTAATATTTTGAAGAACTTCACTGAAGTGACTAGATAGGAACATTCTGTCAGAGGCACTAATGAATACCTGGTAATAGTCCAGGATAAAAAAAATATTAAGATGCTTAAAGCATATAGGTAAATACTTAATCTCAATTAGGCACCTGTAAGACTGTGCCCTATTAAAACATTAATCTTCCAGACACATTAGTTCATACTTACATACATTAGTGTACCTGTCAAATAGCTGCTATTTATAAGGAATGAAAGGTATGGAATTTCCCCCTCGTGAACGCACACACAGAAAATTTCTGGAGAATCGGAGAATCACAGAATAGTTGAGGTTGGCAGGGACCTCTGGAGGTCATCTGGTCCAACCTCCCCTGCTCAAGCAGGGCCACCTAGAGCTGGTTGCCCAGGACCATATCCAGGTGGCTTTTCAGTTACCTCCAAGGATGGAGATTCCACAACCTGCCTGGGCAACCTGTGCCAGTGCTCAGACACCCTCACTGTAAAAAAAAAAAAGTGAGCTTTGGACATCATTAGTACTTCTTATTTTTGTTGAAGGTAGTTTTGTTTGTTCAGGTGAAAAACTTCAGGCTTGAACATTATCATTAGTCACATCCCTAATTTAAGAGCTGGGCAAAAATCTGTACTCCTGACTTTGAGAACAGAGTGAAAACACAGGTAAATACAAGCAACATTTCATTTTATTTCAATGAAAGCAGAACTATGCAAATAAACCTTGAAATTCAATACTGACTATTTTTTTTTTCTGACAAAAACCTCTTCACTGACATTTTGGTTCTGGCTTAACGTTTCTTCTTTGAGTCATTTCACTTCTCTCCCACAGCCCCATTACATTACTCAGATTTCTTAGATGAACCAAACGTCACGGCATATCTTCATGGCACCAAAGATTCTGCCACTTCTATTTCACATAATACTTGGTGCATTTTTTTTAATCCATTTACTCTTCACATTTTTTTTGTGTGAGAAGGAGCATTAGAGTCTGCCATCTTCAAAAACAGCAACAATCCCATCTAAAACTGGAGATTTCAAATCATCTTGTAAGAGTACATTTATTGTTCATATTCAGTCTACACCATTGTATCTGTCTTGAATACACAATTAACAAATGAGTACAATATGAAAAAACATGTAGTTGTAGATATGTAGGACTACTTCAAATTAGCATCCTAACTAAGCAAGGAAAAATAGTCGTACAGCACTAAATCTTAGTGTCAAAAAAGTGACTGCATTTGAATCAATTGGAAGAGTTCTTTGATTCCTCATCGTCAGTATGCAACTGGAAACAAAGGAAACCTTTACCAGACAACGGAAGGAGGTGGCCTACCCAGCAAGTTAAGTGTGTGCACGTGCGTATGTATGTATGCATACAGAGGCAGGTAAGGGAAGAAGGGGGAATAGTCACCTTTTACATCAGTTTTCCAGTTTGGTTGTTTAATCAGGAGAAATTGCCTCATAAGCTCCTATGATCACTGTTTAACATTCCCATGGAAACTAAACTGACTATAAGAAAGAGGAATGGGAAAATACAATGTATTTTTAGCTTTACATATTGTAATCGAGAAGGAAAATTAAGTTGTCCAAGTCTTCATCTAGTTGTCTTTTCCTAATGGTTCTGACAGGTAAGAAAAAGGAAAGTAAGCACTATACAACCAACCAGCTTGCATCAGGTTTTTCGGAAAGTTGTTCTAAATCTCAACTTTCAAACCTGCATTTGATAACACAAATACTACTTCATTCTTAAGGTGTCCTTCATTACAAACAGAATGCATATACCACAATTAATTCACTGTCTTATGAATTATTTTAATGCAATCCCACTTGCAGTTTAACCTGTTTTAAAGGAGGAGGGATTTATTTATCTCCAAACCAAGCACGGATTGCACAGTAAAGCACCAGAAGGATACCTCCAGGGTATTGACACAGGGCAGAAAAAAAGACTGGTTTGCACCTATCCTATGTTCTAGTACTTTAAGAAGAATTCAAACATAAGATGCAGACTGAAACACATAATAAATGTCTATACAGCTTATTAAGGGGGGCATAAGGAGAACAACCTTGACACCACTATCAAGTAAAATATCAAACTCAGATTTCAGTACTGCATTAACTACACAGCCTTAAATAATGCTCCCATGCTTTGGACTTATGAGATGAACACAGCCATAGCCTTTAGAAATAATTGAAAATTTTCCCCCCCATCTCAGGCTAAATTGTGTTGTTTTTTAAAATATGGTGATAAGACAATTCTAAAGGAGAAGAGTGAGCTCCAGCAATACACTTGCTTTGTTTTCAGTAAGACAAGCTGACCCCTGCAGTACTTCTATTAGCATGTCAATTTTAAGGAGGTCAAATCCATTACTTTCTCTTGGCCAGTTAATGCTGGGATGCTGGTTAAGTTGCAGAGATAACAACAAAAAACCACACACCAAGACTTTGAAAATCTTTCTTACAGTGCTGCAAATACCAGATAGCAAAAATAAAAACAAAAACTACACAAAATGTAATTGAGCTTTGAAGTTGCAGAAATACATCAGGAGTTGAAATACATGTTAAAGTGGTGGGTTTTCATACTTCCACTGCTATACACCAAGAATACCACTGGGATTTCAGCTTACATTTGTGTCTACAAGGAGCAAGAAGTGGGAAAGAAATAAGGGAAGTAGGAGGACCTAGAAAAAAAATATATTCCTTTTAAAAAAACTTGTCTAGAATAAAGCCTGGGATTAGAAAGATTATTTGCTAGTCAAGAAGATTAGAAAATCTGAATCTGTAACCAGGACACATAGTCCTCAAAGAAAATAGATGAAGCATTCTTCAGGCACTCCCTGAAGATCGCAAGAAACAAGCATGACATGAACAGATTATTTTTTTTTATTATAGAGAAGGACCTCAGAAAGCATCCTCACTTTTGTAGGTGCTGGCATTGCTCCTGCTCCCCAGGGATATGCAGAGAAGAGGGAAGGCTATAAAACACTAAAAAGAAGGAGAAAGAGATGAACTGGAAGCGAAACAAAAAGAGCAAAATGGAAAGGGACAACAATAACACAAGCTAAAAGAAAAACTGATCTTTGGCCTTCAATTCATACGTAAATTTCTCTGTAGGTCCGAAAATGAGAGGTATGTTGTTCCCAGGATGGACTCAGTTAGGGCCATCCTTTGGGAAGCATGAACCACAACTTGAAGGAAGGTGGCATTTCTCTTGCTGGACCATGATTTTAGTTTTAGTAGCTCAATTTTAAAGTCTTTTTCCATGAAGGTATCTAGAATAAAACATCAAATGTCACTGCTTTCAGCATTACAAGCACGTAAGATGATCTTTAGTAACTGCTAAACAGGAAAACAAAACACATCCAACAGCTTGCAATTTCCTCAAGTGAGTTTCAGATTATCCATAAGGCA
Organism: Gavia stellata; assembly: GCF_030936135.1. Taxonomy (NCBI): domain Eukaryota; kingdom Metazoa; phylum Chordata; class Aves; order Gaviiformes; family Gaviidae; genus Gavia; species Gavia stellata. The sequence continues at coordinate 10,151,695 of NC_082599.1, forward strand.
AAACAGACTTCTGAAAGTAAATTACCCGCCTGGTTCCCTATTGGCAGGCAAGCAGAAGCTTGGCATCATACAGGCCAACTTGACACATAGAGAGTCTTGTGGAGGATAAAAAAAAAATATGGTCAACAAAAACTTTTGGAAGCTAATTACTATAATCTGATAGAAATTACAATTAAACTGTTTATCAAGAAAACGGGAAAAAAAAAGACTGGCAGATTATAACCCTAACACCCCCCCCCTTTTTTTTTTAAACTTCAAAGTTTCACAGTTTAGACTCAACAACTCACCTACATTTTTACTCACAGCACATTTTCAAAATCCACACAGTTATTTAATGTGAGCGCTTAACCAAGTGAAACATCTTTCCTTTAAAAAAAAATATTTAACACATCAATCGCAGCAGCCTGGAACTTGCCAGAAGCCTATTAATATCTGTCATCTTCTCTGTACACTAATGATTAGGAAAAAACCCCAAAAAATAAAAAAGGTGAACAAAAAGAGCATTTCAAGCTCTCAAGGCATGCCTACAAATAAAAGCTGTCCTACAAACACATTCTAAGGATCTTGTGGTTTGTACAGCCTTAGAGATATCTGACTCTCAGACTTCTACTTTAAAATTCAATTGCTGAGACATTCTGAAGTTTTTATATTGTTTAATCCTGTGCTACTTATGCTGCCTGGAGCAGCAGGCCTAAGGGTTCATGTTTCCAGAAAAGCCTAATTTTAGCAAGAAAAGTTTTAATTATTTTAGATGTGTTCTGACAAATTTTTAGTTGCTACTCGGGAAAGCATCATCAAAATCTTACCATGTTTCTTTCCTATTATGATTAACAGAATTAGTCATCCTGGATGATAAATATCCAAAACATATTAGAAACAGCACATGGCCAAAAAAAGGTGATTATTCAGCTGAAAAGCCCAATGAAGTGCTAATGGCAACAACAGTCCTGAACAGATGACGGCTGTCATACAAGAAAGTCAAAAACTGTAATTACTAAGGAAACCATTTCTCCTCCCCAGTACATTTGTGTTAAGCAGGATGACTATCATGCCAGTTGCAACACATTAAGACTTTTCCCGCTATGTGTGTTCACACATAACACCTAGAAGCTGGTTTTCACTTTATAACAGAACATATGTTTGGTGATAGTTTCTTACAGCTTTTCAATAAGGAAAAGGGAGATTTCTTGATAATGAGACAGTAAGAAGTGTTGGGCTTTTTTCCCCATTTGAAATTCTGTAACTATTTTGAACTATCTAAATGTAACGATACAAAATGCCTTGCCATTAAGCTAGCACAGGTAACAAGCTAAGACCTTGCTCTGCACACTGGTTGTCCACAAGGTTTCAGGTGTCTTGCATAACTAGCAGTAAGCACAGGCATCTCTCCTGACTACAATGACTCACAAGGACAGTGCATAGGCAAGAAACCTGCTGACCACTCCTTCCTCCAGCTCACAAGCTGTTACTTTTCGGGAAAGAATGATTCCATAAAAGAAAGCAATCAAGCCATTTGTTGCCAATTTTTGCTCTGCCAGTTGTGATTAGGAACACAAATATTATTTTCCAGCAATTTAAGCATAATTTTTAATGCTCTCTAATGCTGTAAGGATTTCAACATACATGTACAGATAATATCTACCAAGAGTTCTTGTGTTTTAACACTGATGAAGGAGTAGAAAAACTTGCAATATGTTATTTTCTCCTTCCATAAGATGCAAAACTACTGCTAAAACCAAAAGAACTACAGCCCCACCCCTACCTCAAGAAAAAGCATTGCTTTGCGGGAACATCACCTGGCTATAGTGATTTTGATGAACGCATTATTAGCTCCTGTAAGATGGGCATTTTTGGAACTACATCACCAATGTACGACGTGGTATGGCTTTTGTTAATTCTACATTTTAATTTGGTTGCAAGTTGTGCAGAAAAAAAAATATAAAAAAACCTATTAGCAATGAAGTAAAAATTACAACATCTTACAGACAAAACCAGAGAGTCCTAACAAAGTTTCTATGGAGCTAAATATTTGTACACAGTTCTGCTTGGACATCTTGACCTCTTGCAAGGTAGGTAAACATTACTTTTTACACCATGCCCTGACCCATGGGGAAAGCCTGGGAAACATTTCTGCAATCATGGCACATTTAAAGTACACATGAATCCCATTGTTTTCACGTGACAAAAACGAGTCTTAGTAACCTTAAGATTTGTTCAGTGAGAGGCTGACTGCAACAAACATGCACACTAACGTCTGCGGACAATAAATGGAGGCACTAAAGAAGAAGGAGAATTACAGCAGGTATGAGGTCAGGAATGTTATACTAACATCAGTTACATTTTTAGCACGTGATACCCCCTCTTTCTCAAGTTGTGAGCATTAGTGAAGAGATCAGCTTCAAGCATTCTAACCATCTCTATGGTTAGAAACCATACTTTGAACAATCTTTGTTTTGACCTATTCAAGGCAGTGCAGAAACAGAAACTACATTTAGCACACTGATACATAGTCAAGGGGTCATTACGTTATGAGACTACCACAAATTACTGAGTCAAAACCAGAAGCTGTAGTTTTCGGAGAAGTTAGTTCATCTTAAAAATGTAGACGCCAATGACTCAGAACCCCCACAGAGCAAGCTAATAAATTTTAATCAAGAAACAATATATTCAGGCATCAGATTCAATCAATCAGAAAAAGTTTCCTTGCCCATGCAAGAACCAACGACTTCAGTCTGTAACCAGTGCTGACTGCGTCTTCTCCCACACCACCTCTTCCCTCACAGAATCTTTCCAGCCTATGGAGATTTTAAGATTAAAATGAACACTTTCCACCACAACATGAGTGTATTTTAAAGTTTGTATTTATTTTCCACACAATACAAATCTTAAAAATTCATAGTCACAAAACATTCCCAGCAACTTTCAGCTGATTTTTGTGTTAGTATCTTTTCCCAAATTATTTCACAGTGGTTTCCATTTGCACAGTGGAAATCATTTAACTGTATAGAATTTAATAGTTACACAGTATAAATAACAAAATCCAGAAATTTCAAAGAGAAACTAAGAACTGGAGAGAGAAAAACAAAATGAAAGTTAAAGGAACTTGATGAAAAAATATGATTAATTCTTTGGGTATTAGCTGAAAACATGTACCAATAAGCATTGCCTGCCAAGTTGGAAATGAAGGACCAAAATCACTCAACTAGAGGTCAAAAAAAAAGTCTTTATTTAGTAGACTGGTGAAGAGGACAACTATCCAGGATGCAGTACACCCACTGGAGAGACTTCTCTGCCAAAGAAAACTTAGGCCCTCTTCTCCCATGTCCCAGAACAGTACCCAAGCCATAGTATTATAGTGTATTTTGGGGTCCATATCCGTCAAACTTTCCTGTTGACATCATTGCATGCAAATAACTCCCTGAATAACCTAAGAACCAAGACAGACTCCTTGCAGACTTGCAGCCTCACAACTGGGATAAAAACAGTTCTTTCTCACTTTTTTCCCTAGGATCTGTTTAATCATCCAATACAAGACAGACTCCAGTGAGAATGATAACGTGACAGTCATTTATTGCCTAGCTGTTAAGGCATTGCTTCAAATACATGGATTCAAATTACCTAAGGAAAGACCATACAACTGGCTCTTCCACATCTAGGTATCATTCCTGCATATTTAACATAGAAATAGTATATCAGAAAAACATTCCCTCCAGATTTTGTAACAGAGGACATGCCAATCTCTTAAAATAAGGAAAAGCTAGACAGAATATCAGAGAAAATGCGAACACCTACTAGATGGAATAAAATAATTACAGCCTACAGCTGTCAGATGTATGAGACTACCCTGCTTCAGCCTGCCCTTTCCTCCTTTGCAGAAAGAAACTATTGCAAAAAAAAAAAACCAACCCCCACAGGATTATGTCTAAGCTCTTATTAAAAAGGACAGATGCAGATCTGTTGACACTGTAGTAAAAGCATACAACCCAAACCTTTTGGGGAGAAGAGAGGTAAGAAATGAAAGGATACACATAGTTAAACAATGACTGTCCCAATGCTACCCCTTTCCCCTACAAGTTTCCTCTGTTGTTCCATTTGCTAGCCCAGCCCTCACTAATTAGCTCTTAGATGCTCTACTCCCTCCACCTACCAAGTTTCCCAGACTTTCCAAAGCCACCTGCAACAACATGGGAGCTGTGGGATTTCTGACACTGTGAGTCTCCCTCTAATCATTTACTTTTGGATCAGAAAGAATCTTTCCTGCTAGACTGGAGTGACAGGAAGATAAATAGATATTTTCCAACTTCTTTGTAGCTTGGCAGAGGATTAAGATAAGTAATGCAAAAATATAAAGACAGACTTGGAATTTGTGATTGTGTTTCTGGCAGAAAGAAACAATGAAGACAGTTCCCAAAAGCAAATGACACGTAGAAGCACACAGGTCACTATTAAAGTTCTAAAATAAAGAGAAACAAGAAATTTTTTTGGTGTCAATGTCTATTACTAACCCCCTGCACGGGGGAATAAGATCAATAAGAAAGCACACTTCTAGGAATTGGCCAAACCACCAGACCGCTAGAAGCTCCTTTTAATAAGCTGGGAAATCCTTTGAAAACCTACACCAAAAAAAATTTTTTTTAAAAATTAAAAAGGGAAAATGGCCAGGGATGGGAGACAAACTCATTGGTCCTCCTTCTTCCCCTCCTTTGTAAATAAAGTTGTTGGCTGCCCTACAAATCCTCACTACAGAGGCATTAGTTCCTTCTTCCTTGCATTGTCAATTCAGAATAAGTAATTCTTAACATAGAGCAATCCTTAATGTGGAATATTTCTAGTAATACTAAATAAGTAATATAAACTAAAGGTCTAAATATCACATTGCTGGTTATCAGTATTAATGATAAAAACATTGGTTTTAGACAGGGAATCGGAAGTGCTGTTTATCTAGTAAAGCCTCATTTCATAAAAGGAATCCTATTATTTCATGTCTTTCTATGATTAAGATATTTATATTAAAACTTGCCACTAGCAATAAAAATTATATGGCAATTTTCCTCTCTGTGAATTAAAATTACATTTCTATTAAATCTGTAAAGTCTTTTTATATTTATATAAAGTAAAAAAGTGCATAAAGAGACTTAAAATAGATACAAAGTTTTTGCTTGTCCTGAAAGGTCACTATTTGATGCCAGTGAAGACTCAAATGAAAACACAGACTAATGTGAAAATATTCAAATCTAAATAAAAATATTCTTCATGCATAAAAGAGCCACTTTTACAAAACAAATCACCGTGCTCAAATAAAAACAGCAGCAGATCAACTTGATGTTTCCTACCATTTAATGAAAGAAACCCAAATACTGAGACAGAAAGGTGTTCACATTGCCTTCTTGAAGCCTCTACCTCAGACATGCCAAATTTTTAGAGGCATCTGCCTTTTTCCATTGACTAAGAGAAGGGGCTTCTAGATCCCCCGAATCACAGCCATTTCAGGGATCCTGCGTGTGCGAATACTTCCCTCCTTCCCAAAGGATGGCAAAATTTTCTAGTTTCAATGAAATAGTTATATGAATTTTGTTAGAAACTGACAATAAAAAAAATTAAGAAATACATCTCAGTGTTTTTAGATATACAGCTATCATCTACCACAAACGGAAGGGTCTCTAGAGGGCATTAAGAATGCTCCATCCAAACAAAATTTGAGGACTACTCATTTCTGCCTAAGAAAATATCTTAGAAAAAAGTATTTTAGAATCCAGTACTTCAGTTTACATCAATGATCAATGAAGAGATTCAAGCTTAGTATTGGTAGCTGTGCCATCTGTACACTTTACAAGTAGTAGAAATATTTAGCATGTCTATTTTTACTCACGCAGAACTCCATAAGCTATCCTAAAAACAAATAAAAACTGTAACATAAAAAAACCACTCAATTTACTAAGAGAGCAGCAGAGAAAAATATTCACATCTTATTCCATTTGCAGGCTTCCAGATACATGTTAAAGTTTTTAGCAAAGAACTATGGAAATTCCACAAACCATAAGCATGCTAAATATAAATACAGCAGAAATGTACAAGTTCAGAATGATGTAGGAGTGGGGAAAGCACAAAAGTTCAGCAATGCATTTTGTTCCTGGCTCAGATGAGGTGGAATAACTAACGCTCCAGTACTAACTTCTAAAACTAATTAGTTTTACAGACGACTCTACCCACTCATAATGCATCAGTCATCTAATACAGTTTCTCACACTATGCTAGAGAAGTAATGGTCAGAAAACCACATTTTAAAATAACACTAAGCGTGTTTGGGATTTTCTTTGCATAGTGTTTTTACCCCAATATTACTAACAATCCTTATTTCACCTTGTTACTCTACTAATTTCCATAGCTCAAATACATGAAAATGTTGCAAGAACACAGACTAACCTGACGCATTTTGCTTCTCTACCTACATTAAAGAGTTGCTAAAAAAGTAATTATAATCTCAACCCCATAAACTACTACAGAAGGGCTGAATCATTGCTCAGCTAATGAAATCAGTGAGGCAGGTAGTGCAGAAAAGCTATGCTGAATAAACCATACCATTAGCTTATCTCCTGTTAGCCTATTTATTTTTTTTTGTAACTTACACCGAGGCCTCTTTAAAAGAAGTACATTCTAATTTATGGAAGCAACCAACTGACATTTAAATACTTCAATGAAATGGAGCACAGATCACATCTCATCACATCTTGATCCAATGTGTGCAACAACCAACATCACTTATTTCCCCCTGAGCTGTCCCCAGATACAGAACTGTTACATATATTCAACAAACCATAGATCTCCTTACGGTAAAATAAAAAGGACAGATTTTGCATATAATGCCCCCAACTGACTTAAGCAAGACGACTTATAAAACCTTATAAAATCTTTTATATATCTACAAAACCAAATTCACATCAAGCCATTATTCCTCAACAGTCACAAGTTTCTCTCTCCTAGCCACTGATTCTTGAATTTCTCTTTATCTTGCACTCATTGAAACATGATGTGGCCCTAAGTTGAAGAATATGTGCGTGTTATTTACCTGTCCTGCATAGCCTTTGTTTCTAAATGTCTAAATACAAACACCAAAAAAAAGTTATGCATGCTGAAGTCTAGGCTTTGTAATACAAAAATCAATAAAACCAACATTCCCAACCTCTTCTTGACCTACCTATAGTAATTTTCATGTTCTTACTGCCTTTAACTTAACTTTGTCATACAGTCATTGTGAAAGCATGTAAAAACAGACATCCCTGCAATACTTTTACAGACAAAGGTATTTTCATCTCATACTGATCTACAGTATAGTTACCTATTCCAATCAGAGGTCCTCAAAAGCAGGCCATACACTCACCTAACTCTTCAGACTAATTTGCTGAAATATACCTGTAAGGTAAGAATTTTTCTTCCTCTGCAGAGCTGCAAATAAAGGGCCTGGTAGTGTAAAGCTGTAATTTTAACATGTTTTCAGTGTTTAGTGTAGACCCTTGTCAATGTGACATGCTAACAAGTATGCTAAACCTTCTCATCCTTCATTGCCTGCCATTTTATAAGCTCTTCTCAAATTTAATATTAGACATGCCTGTCCTCTATGGTACAAATTATAAACACACTCTACATTTAGCTGTGTACATGCCACTTCTGAGACTTCACCGGAAGCAGGAAACATACAAAGAGTCAAGAGATGCACCATTCTTAATGCAAGATTTACCATTAAATATAGTCCTTCGCTATCCACCTTACATATTACAGATTATGTCATGGGTGTGTGTAACTGTCCGTTAAGTATGCTTTTATTTTAATAGGGAGGAGGAACAACCCTGATCAAGCTACTTGCCAAGTCAGAATGCCAGAATAATCAGGATCTGCTTCTAAACAACAACAAAAAAAGTCTAATAAATTTTAAGTGGTGTCATTTTAAATGACTCCAGTTTAAAGAACTGGACTTCATATCTGAACTTAAGATGTTAGCTTATGTCAAAAATACAAAAACAAACAGCTGCCTTTGATGTGACTGATTAAACAACTTTTGTCTCTGGTATTACTAATGGAATGAGTAAATGGGTTGTAATATAATGTACAATAATTCAGTTACATACTAGTAAACATTTCATAGAGATCAGAGCACTAAAGTCACAGTTCATGCTGAATGATTTTATAGACAAATAAATATGAGCTTAAATGCCAAATAAACATACACTGTTAACAGGGTACCTCAAGACTATTTGGTGAGCCATTACACACAGTGGCCTGTGGGTATTGCAGCCGGAGGTACATGCAAGCATAAAACACCAAGTCAAATGCTGTTTCCAAACAAGGTTCAAGATTCTTGCACTCTCCAAATCACTTTTCCAGAAAAATCAAGACAAATTTAGAAAACTGACTGGTTTTAATTAGAGATAATCTCATATTGGAAAGGATTTCCAAGCCACTTCCCCCAGTATTTTGTATTATAGGAACAATAGCTTTCCATTGAATACTGCTTGAGGTTAGCAAAAAAGTTTCTAAAAGTAAATACTTCAAAACTAACTTTGGACATACTACCTACATTGGCTTCATTACATACTGAAAATGTTTTTACAGTGCTCTACACCTATAGTTGTACCAGAGTTCTACTGGTACACACAGCAAAACTGGGGACTACAGCTTTTCTACATTGAAAAATAAAGAGATTAAGAATTTCCATACCCACCAAGAAAGGATAAAGCAGCAGGTTTACTTTCCGTCTATTTTCATTACTACGTTTAGTTACCTAGAGTTTGCAAATACTATGCACTGCAACACAACACATTAGAAACTTAAGCTTAGTTCAGTCTTAGTATATAGCGACATGACTAGGAAAAATCATTGCTATTGATAAATATAGTGGATCAAATCAACTCAAATATTGAGGAGATGGAAGACACACACACTGTGGCTGCTCAGCAAGTTAACAATAGCTTACCTTTACAGCAAAAAAGCAGTTTCAAAAAATGCTAGCAACTGTACTTTTGCAAAGCTTCAATGTTTCACTCCCTGTCCAAATAAGTAATTTTATTTACAAAACACATTTTTAAAAGCCATGCTCCAATGAAAGAGGGGAAGGGAAGACATTTGCCTTTAACAGCAGAAACAACTGTATTTCACTATTTGGAAGGGAACCTACACACCACGTTTTACTTGCACAGGCTAAGCTGCAACTGCTAACACAGGCAGAACTTCGCAGTCATGACAGCCAAATCTTTATACAGTAGCAAGCACTATGCAATAAACTGTTCTGAACACCGGCCCATCTCACCTGCCTTAAGTGTATGATAAACTGCTACATTTTTAAGTGGTGTTTTTATTCAAATAAACTCAATGAGAATTTGGGAAGAGATATCAAGGAAAGGCAAGCAGATGGAGAGACTAGCTGACACATAACAATAGCTGGTGAAATATTACTCTTATTTTCTGTAATAAACACCAAGATCAAAACATTATGCAAGTTAAATTTCCTTGAAAGGTTCCCAGCAGGAGTTTTCCTTTTTGTTTGTGCAGTACGCGATTTCCTCTCACCCACAAAAAACATACCAAGAATGTGCATGTGCCACTAACACTAAGCAGCACTTCCTTAATCACTCATTTCCAACAATTTATGGATGATCAGTGGCAAAAACGAGCAAAAATAATGAAAGCATGCAATGAAAGCTCATTGAGACAAACCGGCTTGGACTTCCTACTCATTTCTGTGTCTCTTTAAGATGGGGGTCTGATACAAATTAGCCACTGGGAAAAAAGTCATCTGGTCATAAAATACAGTACAGGGTCACTTTTATGTAAGTTTGCCAAAAGGGACATAAACCAGGACAATTTCAAACTGTGACACAGGATAGAAGTATATTAAAAAAATCTTTGTTCCTCCTCCATTGTGCTGTCATGTTGCTCAGCTTTATAGACATTCTGAGCACCAGCTCTGGCCTCTTCGCTTCCACCTGGTCTACCTAATTAATTAAGCAAGGAAGTTACCTCAAATTTTTGTACTATTTGTTTTTATTATCATGCACTTCTTTTGATGTTCCAGGAGTTAACCTCTTAATCCACAGACTCTGTGTGTTGTGTTCTGAACATTTTGGGATGTCTGGATAATTTGGATAATTGGTCAGGATGTTGCTGTCGCTCATGTTAAACTTTATGCCATGACTTCAAGTTCAAAGATCAGTATTAAGGTAAAATACTTCATAAAGCCTTTTTAAAACTCTACACTCGTGATTATGCAATACCTAGTTATTCCAGTTTCTCACAGAGGTAAATCGCACTATTTGTATTTTCTTACAAGGAAATTACTCCTAAACATCTTTATCTTTGTCAACTTCAAACAAATACAAATTTCAGTTAAAGTTACATCAAGAGAAAGCATATTTTAAAAGGTCAAGAAAAGGTACAGCAATTATCTCCTCAAAAATGCTTGCCTCCTTCACACAGCAGCACACGTAATTTTCTGTGCAGTCTGTAATCTTGTAAAAACATGGAAACACCAGCACTGTGAACTACAGACGCTCGACTGCAAATACCACGATTTTCCTTTTTTGGAGAGAATGATAAAGAATGAGGTTAATTCTGACATTAAGAAACATGGTTTACACCTTTGTTTCATAACTGTACTACAGAATTTGAGCAGGCCAGTGACAAAGAACTGAAAGAGATTCTAAACAAGAGATATAACTTTATGCACAGACCCTACAAAGGAAGACAAGAAAACTATAGAAAGATATGAAAAAGTTTTCAATACCGATGCAGGAGATTAAAGTTACTTCAGGTACTCCAACAGCTCAGTTAATAGTGCTGTCTAAGGTAACGTATCACAGTGACCTCCAACTACTTCAATAGTCTTGAAAAACCTAATTCACACGTGTGCATGAAAATACGTATGTGTGCATAAATACACACATGGCAGGTACATATATACATAAAGATATACATATACACATACATATATTATACACCTCCAATATTGTTTTAATAATTATGTTTGTGATAACAGAAGTCTGCAACTGCTGTTAAATGGAAATAAACTATAGCAACAAAGAGCACTTAAGCTCTTTAAAAGGGCATGGTCAACCCCCTTAGGCCCAAAATGCCCTTTTTGAATTAACATAGTGGTTTTAATTAAAAACTAGGCAGAGAATCAGTTTGATTTTCAGTACAACACTGCATCCGTCCATGGTGAGTGCCTAATTTCCGTATTTCTCTCCTCTGCACAATATGCAAGTCCTTGGTTGTTTTAAACTGTTGCCCTGGGGAATCGAAAAGAGTCTATAAGAGGGGCCATGTGCCATTTAGAAAGTATACTAGCAACCAAGAAAAAAAGCCATAGTAAAATGGAAGATGGTTAATCAAACCCATTCTGATTCATGAAACTCAAACAGTTAAGGGGACAATACTTCCTTACAAGAACATGGAAAGAAAAGTTATACAAAGCTCCTAAGAGTAACCTATAAGCTATCTGAAATATCATAGCTTGCAAAAAGTTCACATTACAGTGAATACATAAAATCAAGTTTTGTAGCATAATCTATGATAAACACTCAAACAGATGGCTAAAAACTTTGGGGGTTAGGCCCATATGTAATAATGACTAACATTACTGTCGCAATTTAAGCTGAACAAAGACATTAACTGAAAATTTAAAAATCCATTCAATTTCAGAACTGAACCTCTTTTAATCATTCACTGTCAGAACTTCTATTAAAATCCAACAAGTAATTCTTACGTGAACACTTTCAAATAGACATCTTGACTGTGCACACCTAAATCTCAAGTGACCTTTTTATTAATTATAATGAAGGTAATTCTATGACAAATTGAAGACAACCTGCATAAAAGCTTCCACTGGAACAGTCTTTTTATCAAAATTTTGAGCTGAGCTGGGTATCTAGAATCAACTGCTTTCCCTACTCCTTGTACCCAACTCCCAACTGAAAGATTAAAGATTACATATCCTGTGCCAAACCTCCTTATTGAATGTCTTCACATTTACAGCAGATCGCTCTTCTCTTAAATGCTGCAAGTTTTGCCAAATGTATGAAATGTTCTTCTAAATTGAGATCACTAAAATCTGATTTTGCCAGTTAACAGTAATGGTATTTGAATGATGTTTTATCTCTCTGGCCCATTAGTCTGATGTGATGAATGACAAAATATGACTTTTTTTTAAAAAAAAACTTGTACAAGTATAATCAAAGACAAAATAATTTGTTGAAGTACCAGAATTCTATAAAGTAATCATGGCTCAAAATTTTCTCTGAAAAGAGATAAGCAATGCGCCAAAACCTAAGGAAAGTAAAAAAGATGGGAAGTACCCTTCACGGATTCTAGAACTGAAAAGCTTACATGTAATCCTGAGTTCAATTAACCATAAGTTTTCCCAGATTCTAATCACCCTATTATGTGACGTACTTCTTTAATATATATACACACAGTATGTATTGCAAATAGAATCATTTATCTGCATCAGAATTTGAACAGAACAGCACACTCAATTTTAACTATCAACTTAGTCCAGAAGTGACATTTGCCACTTACTTTCTTAGAAAGGCGATTAAAGACAAGGTATGTTTGTATTAAAATGGACTACAATTCCTACATCTTTACCAACAGCTTCAGGGCTCACTCAAAGCTGGTAAAACAATTCAGTATACGTCTGCATCCATTTCGGATACTTTTAAATAGAGCAGCCAGGTATAACAGACATTGGACAAAGACCGGACAAAGGCCTTCAGTACTTGTACTAAGAATCACACTTGGCTTCCAGGAGTAGTCAAAGTAACAAAGAAATCCCAAAATTGGGTTTTCTGCCTCACAATAGGTGGGTTTTCATACTAAAAATCTGATCTCATCTACCCCCACGAAGAAGCAAAACTATTTCAAAGCACCAACAATCATCTTTTCCCAGACATCTGCAGACAGATTATGGTTCTATCTCATTTGGAGTTACAAATGCTTCCAAGTGTAAACATGTAATGGTGATCCTATTTATCTTGAATGGGATTTATTGATAGTCAGTATCATAAGTTTAAAAGTTATGCTATAACTATTAAAGTTTTATGTAAAGTGCAAGTTTAACGCAGCTGGGATCTACAAGTCAAGGGGACACCAGCAATACCGTATATGGTACGTTAATGGAGAGACTCCTTGGTTTTGTTTGGACTGCAAGAAACAAACCCCACTAAAATCAGTTAACTTATTTATTTTTTAGAAGAAAAGATATACATTAGCTATGGCTAGATAGAGTCAAAAGGAGAATGGAGTGGCCTCCACCTGAAAACTGAAAGGACAAAATGAGTTGCTAAAAGTTTTCTTCCTTCACTTCAGGTATCTATAGAACTAAGAAGAGGAGAAGAGAGTGTTCTCCAGACAAGTTGGATAAGTACAGTTAAACATAGTAGCCTATCACCAAACTCCTTGGAAGTTGAACTCATTAGCTTGGTCATCCAAACTTGTAACTGAAGTAACTTGGATACATCTAAAGTTCGGTCAATACAAAGTAACCCTGCAGTAGCATCCAGGAGCTCAGAACAGGCTAAACCAAACAAGTATTTACACACCATCTTGGTTGGGTCCTGCAGGTCATTTCTGACATAGCTATATTGCTCAGTCCATGTAATCTCCCCGTAGATTCAGCTATAGAATAAAATCTCTGTTTCTTCACACTATTCTCTCTTAATTAAACATTTTCCTTCATGCTGTACTTTAAGTATCTTTTTTTTTTTTGCTGTCCTCTGTTTTCTCTCTTATGTGTCTACGTGAACCCTAAAATCCCAAATTGAATGCAGTACTTCACCTGAGTCTTCCCCAGTTCCACCAAGAACAAAAATGGCAGCTTCATTGTCTCTATGCCAATTCCTGTCAATGCAACCAGTAAGTATGTTTTCCTTCCCAACACAGTTATCCCCTCACTGATTTACGTTACATGCGAACCAATGACTCATAGTCTTTTGCAACCATCTTTAATGCATTTCATTTTCCTGATTTCAGACCACTTTTCAAAATCCTTTGCTTTCTAATAACTGTCATTCCCTCAAGTGTAGTTATCATTAAAAACAAAAGTGTAATCATTTGGATGATAAAGACTAATGAAAATGTGCTACAATTGGTCCCCAGACAGTCGTTCCAGTTTAATTTATTTGATACTTACAATCTGAAATTCATTTTGCTGTGCCTCCCATTATAGTAATTTTTCATTATATTTCTTCAGTTCACATATTAATATAATCATTATCATCTTATTGTTCAGAAATTGCTTTGCCAAATTCCGTGCTTCGCTGAAATATTCAGCCCTCTCAACTTGAATATATTCAACTAAGTTGAGTATTTTTACTTATTCTCTTCCCATTCAAGACAGTTTTCTTAACATATTATTGTTAATATTGGCTACAGCTGAACCTTTTTTGGGATGTTTGTAACCTTTAAAATTCACAAATCAAGATTGTTTTCTCTGGTTCATCTGTTATTTAACCACCCTTCCCATTATTAAGAAGCCTGTACTTCTTTCCCATGTTACTTTATTTCTAGTGTGTTTATTGAACCTTCTCTCCTTTTAGCATCCCAACAAAATCATTTTCCAAGAAATAAAATCTTGATTAAAACATTTTGTTATTAAAAAAAGAGAGACAAGTTAAGTCCTTTTCTTGATCTCAGTATACACAGCTTTTCAAGGACACTTTTTTCCCCTTAAGCTTACCCACAGCCACACACTGCATACTCACTTGACCTGCTTGTGCAAGAGCACACGTCTGTATATACACATTCACACAAGCATACACATCCCAGCACCAAATCCTCCCAAATTCTTAATTTCAGTTTCACCAGAAATGAGGGCCAAAAACGGAATATATACTGAGATTACTCCGTATTTAACAGCATTTTCCTACCTTTTTTAAGCCAGCAAATCCTTCCGATTCCAGGAAGAAAAAGGCAAAGGGCATCAACACAAATAAACATAAATTTGAAAAAAGGGAAGCAAGATTCCATAAACCTGCAACAAACAAGAAAAAGTTTACATTATAAGGTTTCTCAGGTTTAAAAGCTAAAATGTTACATTTTCTTCCCTTACATACAACAATATAGTATACATACAAGTGCTAACAGAAGACAGGTTTTTATGGATACATATTTATTTACAGGTCACTGCTGAAAAATACCCATTTCTCTACATAATGACCTTCAAATAAAAATTGGATACCAACTTAAACAGCAACTGTCTGAAATCTTGGAAAACAGACTGCAAAGTCGGGTGGACTACTTCCACAATATCCCACTCAAGGCTCTTTAGATAACTGTTTAAAAAATTTTCAGGACAGAAGTATTTTACCGCCATCAGTGAATCATACAAAATTCAGTTCTGTGTACTCACTTCCATATTTTTTTCTCAAGAGAAACTTAGACAAATCATGGATTTTAACATCAGCAATACACAAATACCATCATCACCTCCAAATTAAAAGAAGATATCATGGTAACAGCAACAGCAGCCTTCCACGACGAGATGACAGCATCAGTGGGCAGTGGATGTTGTTTATCTCAGCTTTAGTAAGGCTTTCAAAATCATCTCCCATAATCTCCTCAGTCTAATAAAGTATGGACTAGATCAGTGGACCCTGAAGTAGACTGAAAATTGGCTGAGCTTCCTGGCTCAAAGGGTTGTGACCAGCAATACGAAGTCAGGCTGGAAGCCACTCACCAGTGATGTACTCCAGGGGGTCGATACTGGGTTTTACATCTTCATTAATGACCTGGATGATGTGAGAAAGTGCATCCTCAGAAAGTTCGCTGATGATACAAAATGGGGAGGAGCAGTGGCCTGCCATTCAGATGAACCTCAACAGGCTGGATAAATGGGTAGAGAGCACACTGGGGACCAGCTGTCCCAAAAGCAACTTTGTAAAAAAGGCCTTAGAGGTTCCGTTGAACACCAAGTTGAACACAACCCTGCAACAAAGGCGGCCAACAGCATCCTGGGCTGCATTAGGAGAAGTGTTGTCAGCAGTTCAAGGGAGGTCATCCTTCCTCTCTGCTCAGCACTGGTGGCACACATCTGGAGCGCTGCATCCAGTTGCCAGCTCCTCCATACAAGACAGACATGGCCATACTAGAGCAAGTCCAGCAAAGGACCACAAAGATTATTGATGGACTGGAGCATCTGTCACACAAGCAGAAGCTATGAAAGCTGGTATTGTCCTCTCTTCTCAAGGCTAAACTTTATCAATATATATATAAGTATCTGATGAGGGAGGGGGAAAGGAAAACAAGAGTCGGACTCTTCAGAGTGGCATCCAGTGAATGGAGAAGAGGCAATGAGCACAAATTGAAAACAAACAAAACACCCAACTTAAATGCAAGAAAAAAACCCAAACCTTTCCCCACTGTGAGTGTAGTCAACACTCAACAGGCTGTCCAGAGAGGTTCTGTAATCTCCATCCTTCAACATGTTCAAAACCTGACTGGGCACTGCCTTGAGCAGCCTTCTCTAACTGACCCTGCTTTGAGCAGGGGCGTCAGACTAGACAATTTCCAGAGGTCCCTTCCAATCTCAACCATTCTGTGATCTCGGTGAAAAATCAACAACTGGCTAAAACTAGGACATCTGTAAGACACATGTGACATCTGCAGGAAGGGAAAAGGTTTAGAAAACAACCTGAAGTGATAACTGATCTCCATTAAGGGTATCTGCTCTATTAAGATTTTCTAAGCTGACCACTTTCTGAACAGCCTGTTTCTGGTGCATAAACATGAACCCATCATCATCCTATCAAGAGTTGTGCAGGATGCAGTGTTTCTTCTTTATAAAAGCAGAAGCTTACCTGCAATTTAGCAGCAGTGTAGCTAACAGGTTTAACTAGTGTCACATGTTCTGCATCCTGAAAACACAGCTTTTATTTTGTAGTGGAGAAAAACGGGCTTAGTCCCCTACCTTCCCCAAAACACACACACATTTCCACAATTCTGCAGGACTATTATATCACCTGAAATCCAAAAAAGAACATCCCCCATAATAAGCAAATTTGAACTACCAGCTTTGTTTATTTCTTTCTTCTCATGTACAGGCTTCTTCATTTTCGTCTTTGAAACTTCCATTTTGGAAAGAATAGGGAAGGAAAGAGACATTTACTGAATGTTTGCCGAATTCATTATTGAGAGAAATTCCTGTATTTAGTTCCAAATGTAAAATAGTTAGCAGTTATCTTCACTTATTCCCCCTTAAAAAAAAAAATGCTTTCACCATTATATTGCCTTTTTCTTTAAATGAAATTACATTTCAGAGAGAAATAAAAAAGGGGTGGGAGGACAGAGGTGAGGAGCCAAAAAATCTACTTCTTCAGCAATTAATAGCACCAGGACACCAAGAACCAAACTTAGCCAAATAAACTACAGAAAACAATACAAAAAAATTCCAAAATATGCATGAAACTGAATTGCTAAAGAAAACAGGCTGCCTAAAGGTGGCTAAACTCCAGTTAAAGAGGGGGATTTTTCCTTTTGAATTTGCTTAGCCAGGAAGCTCCTGTTACCATTCAAGGAACATTCACACATAGCAACATCAGCAAGAATGTCATTAACAGCCCTTACTAGAGGTACATTAACTCAAGCAGTCTGTGTACTTTTTTTCTTTTTTTCAGAAAATGAAGACACCAATGTTAGAGTATAAGTACTACTACATGGGCGTGGGGGTGTTATTTCAGTGGTTTTCTCTAACTGAAGACAGTGCATTCAGTTACCTGATACAAAGCTGAATACCTGGTCATCCTAGTTTCAGTAGCTCTATTACATGTATAAACAGTGCTTAGGAGCTGCATAGTATGTACAGAGCATTTTAAGGGAGGGGAGAGTTGTGCACATCTGGGGTGATTTTTAAGAAGTTAAAGTCCGAAAATTTACACATTAGCAGCCGATAGGAACCACATTTACAGAATATTAAACTACTGAGCTACAATATGCATGTAAAGTTACGAGAAGTAAGAACTGCGTTGTACTGCTGTTGACATACATATACACTTCCCTCAAAGTAAGGAACATACAGGGCCCTCTTCTTCCCCTATCGTATTTCTTATCCTAAGTTGATAGTTCAGAAAAACAAATTAACATAGACCCAGAAAAATAATCATTTCCTATTACATTGACTGCATCATAAAATTGCATGAGACTTTGCAGATATCAACATGTATAAAAGCTTGAAGCAGTCTATTGGAATACTTTAATTTTTTTTGCATTTGTAGTGACCTAAGAATATCCCCCATAAAACAAGTTAATAAACCATAAAAATTAAAAATCTCTCAGTCTTTGGCAAACAGATTAGACTCTCAGCAATCTTTCATCTTTCTTATTCATGGAAGTTTCATTACGTTTTACCCCCACCTGGTGGTTATATCCAACAACAGCACAAGTGAACATCCAGCTGTCCGAAGTATTTCTAAGTTTAATTCAACATGCAATAGGTAAGAGTGTTTATACTGAATCCAGGGATGGGCTTTCTGCCTAGTTTCAAAAATTAGAGGCATATATTTTCAATTTTTCTATATGCCACAATTAATGCAACAGTCTACAGTATAAAAACGCTCAATGTCACGTTCAAGTTACTCAGACTGTATCTGTAATTGATAATCTAGCAAAATCGAAGTGTTTTAAAGCAATACAAATTTTCTCATCTGATAACGCTTGCAAAGCAGTGAGCAAACCGTCCATGAAGGCTATGCTAGACAGACTGTTACGGAAATATGAACATTTTCTGACCTTGAATGCTTGTGATAGCACTATCAGCTCTCAAAACTTGCACAAGTATTTCATAACTAACTTCAAAAAGGTATAGCATTACATAGAATAGGTTTTTACAGAGCAGCGCAATGCTATTGTGCAAACCTAGTGAATACCACGAGAGGGAGCCCCTCCCCAAGATAATCTCAAAACAAAGAACACTGACTTTTGTCAAGTTGCAGTAACAGAAGCCTGTGGTCTGGTCCAAAAATCTACTGATGTTTCTGAAGTCTTTACACCAGCTGTGGTAAATCCTGGTTTAGTTCAGTCATGTCTACCCCTAGTGTAAGCTTTGCAATACACAGTCAAACTTGGAAACACCAAGATGCTGAATTTACTTCCTTGCAAGCCAGTTCCATTGGACTTATGAAATACAAATTATATTGTCCATGCATAAAGTGTTACTTTCAAAAGATTATCACATTAAAATCAAAATAAGATGGTCACTGGAAAATTCAAAGGCCTTCCTATGTGACAGCTATTTTTTTCAGCAGATTTCTCAATAACGCAAGTTTTCTCAAGTACTGTAGTAACTCTGACAGACCGAAAATTTCTGAATTGGTTATTATATAAATTTTAACTCTCTGAAATATTTTATTGTAGCTTTTCCAAAGTCAATTCAGACACAGAGGGAAGGATTAGTTTCCATTAAATGTGTTTTTTTCATGTTCGGGAATAAAGAATATAAATCTGTCTGAGCCGCTAAATCTATGTGAAAAATGAAAATTACGTGGTTTTTTTTTTCTTCCAAGGAGGAGACATACCAAATTAGCAATCCCCCATGATGTGTGACAAAACAGATCACAGAATAACTCAACTAGAAAGAATCTCTAAAGTCACATAGTCTGATCTGCTGCTTAGAACAGCTAAACTGCAGGTGCCATCAGGTTGCTCAGAGCTTTACCCAGCTGCATTTTGGAAATCTTCCAAGGATTTAGATCTCCCAGTCTCTCCGGACAGCTTTTTGTAGTGTTCAACCATCCCCATTGTGAAGAATTGTTGCTTTATGTCCTGCAAACGTTGCTTGTTGCCTCTCACTGCATGCCCCAGAGAATAAGCTGACTCTATACAAACTCCTCACCAGTTGCAAATCCAGCTGTGCCCTTGCTTCCCTGATTTTACACCAGGATATTAACCCAGGTGATATTTCTACACCCCTCCTGGGCAGTTCATCCCTTTTTCTACCTTCTGTACACTTCCTTTTTGATGTTGAGCTCAGGAGTTCCCCATTAAGCCAAGCTGACCTCCTATTACACCTTCTCATTTCCTTGCACACTGAGGTGCACATTATGAAGGTTATCCTTGGAAGTAAGCATATCTCCTGGCTTCCTTTGCCTTCAGGGCATTCTCCAGTAAGGTCCCACATACACATTCCCTGAAGAGGACAAAGTCTACTCTCTTAAAATCTAATGTCTTTATTCTACTATTTTCCTTCTTCACTTTTCTCAGGTCTTAAACTACTCTGTCACTACAGTGAGGGTCATCATTGACCACCACACCTAAAGTCAGCTCCTCTTTATTCAAGAGTTTAAAAAAAATTCTTTTACTGTCCAGATAACAAAAAATACTCAACTAGTTTCAGACAGATGACAGCCTATGCATTATTTCCTGTCTTCACCTACCAATTTAATTTGTTGTAAAACAATTTGGATCTGGAATTCATTAATTTGCTATCTGTGAATAATATTAGACATTTAGCAAAAAGAGTACATTTTTCAGAGAAAAATCTCCTCAGAAGAACAGTAAAAGGACAGCACAGTTGACTTGTAAATTATTTGTTCCAGATTAAATAAATTGTTTCACGTAGTGAAAGTACTATCTTCTTTCTCCAGCCAAATCTACTAAAGAATGTCCTGTTTCCACTTCCACCAGTCATTTCCCTTAGACACATAGAAGTGTCCAAGTTACTTTCAAATATTAGTATCCATTATAGACGTCATAGTTGTAAGCATGTTAACCAATATTGAAAAGCATGCAAAACTCACTCTGCCAGACATCAAGGCATTATCACTGCAAGTACAAGTAATATTCTTTTCTTGCATCTTGTTTTCCTTGAAATAGCTCATTTTGATTGTGCCTCTTTACCACACTCGATACTTACAATCTATAATTTTCCTTTTTACAAATAAATCACTAACAGTTGAATTTAACTATCTAATCCCAAATGCTCATAGCTAGCAAGTTTCTTAAAATAAATTTTTTATTTTGAGAATAATTTTATATGTATCATCATAAACAGATAGGCATTGACACATGAGCAAGAAGTTTGAACAGCATGTTTTCAAGTTAGCTTCTAGTAGCTCTTATTCTACATTAATATTCAAAGCAGCGAATTTGGTTTAATTCCATCAAGTCTGCATAATTCTTTAAAAAACCCAATAGAACAGTTAAGACAGATTTTTGTGATATATCACACAGCAAAAACAACTAGCCAATAACATATTAATGATTCAGTTAGCATCTTAAATGAAAATGGAGTTAATAGTTTGAAAACAAGAACATATCTGTACATGTATAATGAAGACATCCATTTTAATTACATTATGCTGAGTACTAACCATGAATTAGTGAGCCATTTAACCACTGAATGTAGTAGTTTTGTGGAAAAGAAAGCAGGATCTCATTGCTGATTATTGAGAAAGGTAGAAGCAGGACTGCACCAGCTGAAACTGCTAGAGTGAAGGTGCTCAAGAACAGCCTGAAATTTAAAGAAATGTACCACTGTTACCACCAATGTGCTCTGAACAGGAGGAAAAAAGCAGTTAGCCTACCTATTAATCAGTGTCTGAAGGCAACCTATTCTTACATTGTAAAGGGGCAAGAGAAACTGATTTCCACAATATTTCACCTCCAGAAAGCAAATTTCAAATACCAAGTAGTTTACAGAATCCAGTAATAATAATTTTTACCAACTACCACAATTATTCTCTTGGGACTTGCATGCATTCAATTCCAATGTCATACACAGGATAAATTATTGGAGTTCATGGAATATCTTTTCATAAGTCTCCTGTTTTAGTTTTCATTTCCCACATACACACTCAGAATGAAAAAAAATTCTATTTCTTTCTTACTACAATTTTTAAAAGCAGAGCAGCTTTTTAATGTCTAAAAAGTTAATATAAACATAAATATTTTAACACCAAACTGAAAAAATATTGCTTTTCTTTAACAAGGTAGTTATTTGAGTATCATCTCACAGCTTGGGGTTTTCTGATAGCTGTAAAGTCAATACAGAGAAATTGTCAGAATTATTTAAAGTGTTTTAGCTTATTCTTTTCAGATCCCAAATACAACTTACATCAAATGCCATCTTGTGGCATTAAGAAGAACTGTATTCTTCAAAAAGACCAATAAAAACATTCTTACAGAACTAATCCAATGCTAGAATAAAATTAGAAATAATTCTCAAAATTGCATGACAAAAGAGATAAATTTAAATATATCATTCCTACAACAGGAATGTCAGTAAGTTGCTCACAGAGATCTTACTTTTCCTTAACAGCCTAGAAATCTACTCTTCACTCACACAATCCTTAACTTACAGAAGAAAGTCTGGGAGACTGATTTTATTCAAAAAATATATTCTTACATGTTTTTGTTGTTGGTTTCTGAGGTATTTTTTCTTTTATTTAAGGTTGTTTAAGTATTCTAAGCCAGAATTGTGAAACCTAACACACTACAGCCTTTCAAGGTGCTACACAGCAGTTTGGCTTTGTTTTCTCCCCCTACCCACCTCTGAAGTCCTGACAATTATGCTATGCAAAGAAATATTAATCTGCATGTTTGACAGTTATTGCTTTTTGGAAAATAACATGCATACTTAAGGAACAAGAAAGCTTAGGCTGAAAGAACAAGAAGCATTTTATATTTATAACAACACTTAATGAAAGGCTATTACTCTGATGGAAGTGCTAATCTTGTCTTACACTGTTTTTGCATGAAGGACACAGTTATTTGCAATTTATTTGTTGTATTTTAGAGCTAAACTAGAAAATAGATGCAGGGGGGATAACAGTTAAAGACAAATTTTACTTTTTGAATGTTGAAAATTTCAGAACAGCCTAAGACCACAGCTGCTATGAAAATAATCCAATCTAGAAGAGCCTTCACTGTTAGAACAGCCTTTGCTGTAGTCTTAAAAGCACAGGAGAGATGCTCCTCTACTTGAGAGGGAAGAGCTTCATAGCATTTAAAAAGTATGTATTTTTCTCTGTCTAGATCTGAAGTAGACCATGTGGCAAGTAAGCATTTCAAATTCTTAAAAGTACTGGTACCAGACACTACTGGGAGAAGCATGCCCAAGATTTACATCATCTTTGGACATCTTTCAAGCTTGCCACAAATGCACAACTAAAAGTGAACAGCTTGCAACATACTCAGCACTTTCCCAGGGTACAAGACAAATCAATAAAATACTCAATGAGCTCTCCTTCCAAGAGGATGACAGTACTGCCATGGAAGAGCTAAGAACATTGTAATAAGCAAGGAGCAAGTCCACATAATTTAGCAAATCACGTAAGTGAGAGGGCAGCAACAGCTCACAGATGTTCTGTAAATCTTCAGGCGTGTTTAAATAGGAGAGATTAATATCTAGCTTTACAAAGGAACAGGAAGAAGAGAGAGAGTTGCTGGCAGACCAGCAGGTCTGGCAAGGGTTTGTCTTCCATTTGTTATTCTTTAAGCTTTTTTAAGATGAACAAATACAGATGTCTACTTCAGGGTGAGCTAACTTTCTTTACAGGATCCATTGCCTCCCTTGACAGGGCTTCCATCGACTGCAGTGGAAACTTAAACACCTACCTCCCACATAAACACCTACATTTTAGAGACCTAAACTTAGGTGAAGGTCTTGCACTGAATTCCATCTCTTGCAGCAGGTCCTCGTGCAATATGCTGGCCAACTTCATGCCTACCAGGAAACCCACAGGTGAAAAAAGCACTAGACCAAACTGCCTTGCCTCTTGTCATACCTTTCGTAATACAAGGTACCACTTGATCAAATCTTTTTCCTCTGCCCTCTAGCAATCTATTTGCTGTCACCTTTAAAATGGACTGTTATTTATTTGGAAACATTAAGATTCCTATCATAACAATATATTCAGGAAAATAAGTTCCCCGAAAGAGAGCTATACATACGATATCCTGTTAACGATAGCATCTTCATCCTCTTGCTCATCTGAAAATTAAATTACAGCAGGTTATATTTAATACTTAGTCATCTTTCCTAAGGATAAAGTGTCTATAGATAGGAAAAATTTTAATTTACAATTAAAATTTAGAATTACTAAAACAATTTATTAGCATCAATATTTTAAGAATGTTCCTACCAAAAATGAATACTCTTTTTTTTTTTTGCTAGTCTTACACTCTTTTCAATCAATGTAACTACAAAGTTATTTCACTTTATTTAAATACTCAGATCAAAACTTCTTGGAAACATCTTCCAGAGGGCTCTAGGCAAACAAGCTTTCAGACTATAACTACCATGGCTGCTGCTAGGAACTTTCCCTTCGGGCATCTCTGAAACTACGGAGAGCAGGCAAGCTACAGGGAAGTCTTAGGGTCCATACTAACTACTACTATAAATCCCTAAACAGACGTTTCATTTTCAGTATTAATGTATTTTTAAAACAAGAAAGCATACCCAGAACAGTAGTGATGACCACTCAGTTGCTTCCCCTTACTCATCCCTCCCCCCAGCTCCTGGGGTTTTGGGGGAAAGGGGGGAGGCAAGTTGTTGTTCTTGTTGTTTGTTTTGGATTTAAGATAACATGGTTTCCCTTCTGGTATTTCACATTTTAGACCATTTTCATTCACTTATTCCTCAATTAATATTCCAACTTTTTGAAATATTATCAACATTTAACTCAGAGGTCAATCACTAATATATCCTTCATTCACTCTTTATATGCTGCTCTACACACGTCTGTACACAAATGTATGCATTTCTGCATTTGGAATAATTTTAGAGTCAGCTTTCTTCTTGTAAGTCTCCCAGGTTTTCCATAAGAGGTAACTCTATTTATTCTTAGGTTTTAAAATAAAATTAAGCCAGGTGTTTCAAGTTCTTAAAAGACTTGAAATAAACATGTAGTCATTAACATCACACTGTTTTGAAATTCTTCTGTGAAAGTACATTGTGTTATTGTTTCTGTTCTTTTGATGCAAATCTCATGGTGTTTTGAGAGACTAAGTCAAGGTCTCTTATGAATCATTTTGGCTAAAGATCTTGTTGTAGAAACAGCAAACAATTTTCCTGAAAGGATTCCAGAAGTGCTAACTCTTCAAATGTGTCTCATCAGAAAGATTCTAGCAGGCTACAAAGTTTGCCTAACTAAATGCTCATAAAACTTTCATGAAGTGAGGACAGCTGCAGAGGAGTTCCTCTCACTAGCTGATGAGATCAACTGCCAAAAAGGTAATAAAAGTGTCTTTACATCCAGTAGTATTTGCCAAACCAGTTCCCCCTCCCTGTTCTTCCCTATCTCCAAATGGTAGCAGCTTTGTAGTATCCAAAATACATATCAGGGTCAAAAGATAGTATCTGTCTTACTCACTTGTTTAACTTTTTTCTATGTTTAAAAAGGTGCACTTTTTTTTTAAAGGTATTAACTTTCTTGAAGAGTTTACTTTTTTAAACATGAGTCCATCTATGAAAGCAGCTCTATCATAACACAGGTCACTACAGTTCAATAAACAGTTTCCATCAAAGTTCAAAGTGCCAAGATCATCATGCATAAGAATGCTTCTCCAGCACGACTGAGTGAGTATTACTGAGCTCTAAGGTCCCAAATAAGCTGTCAAGAATCAAAGATTCTGCCATTTTATACTGATTTTCATGCTATTTGTCTTTAGAAGAAACACAGAAGACAACGATGGGGTCCCTACAGATTAGTCTCAGACAGACAATGTTTCTAAGGGAAAAAAAAATACAGGATTATCACAAGGAGTAAGACTTCAGTGGTAAGGTCATAAGGAACAGGTTAAGAACACTGAAATGACTGCACCTGAAGAAAGCAGGATTTTTAGAAGAAATCCTCTACTTCCCTTCTGTATTACTGACAACCTTTTCCCTTTACCAGCTACAGCTTTGAACCTGATTTTGGTGCTAGAACACAGCCTGAAGATACTTATTCTGGAAAAGCTGACATGAAAGGAGAACAACAGGATCTAAAGGCAAGGGAGGCAGAAGCATCTACTTGAAATTCTCTCATTTCTTCACTCTTAAAACTGTTAAAATTTAGTCTGCCATGGAGCCACAACAGAACAACTGATTGCGGCCCTCCACACCACCTCCACAACAGCCACCCATTCTCACTCAGAGTGCCAACTACAGCACTCACTGACCCTTTTCCGAGATGCATCAGTGCACTCCCTCCCTTGGTTAGTGATACCAGAAGGCACATTGAAGGGTCTGAGAAGTGCCAGAGTGGGCACGAGGGAGGCGATGGAAACTCGTGGCTCAGGGACAAAGGGAGCAGATAGAGGGCAAGACAGCAGCATACACAATCAGATTAGTCCAGGGTGCCATAGACCAGCAGCCCGAGAAACACTTTTTTGGTCAGAGATCCAGTTCCTCCACTTTCCTTGTGGAGGCGGAGAGAAAAAGAATCACCTATTCACTTGAAAAACAAAGTTATTTTTGAATATATTAAAAAGTCTGTGCTTACCTGCTTTCCTTTTGTATCTTGTGATTATGAAGTAGGAAACTATGTAGAGAACAGCAAACAGGAGAAAACAGATCTGGAAGAAAAATATTGCATTTATTAGGTTGTGAAGAAATGCCTGGATTATAATAAGAATAAACAGGAAATCCAGCATCAACAATTTAAAATTGAATTCAGAATACACTTTTGTTGATCTATGTAAATGTAAACACTGTTATATTTTATATCTTATTAATAGAAAGTTAAACCAGTAAGAATAGTTTGATTAGAGTAACAGGCATTGGATCAATTATATGACCAGCAAGTTTTACTCTAAAATTAAGAAGAAGCCTTATTTACAGTGTGATTTTTTATTTGGGGGAGGGGTGGGTGGGTTGTTTTTTAAAGTTTGAATCCACTTGAGTTCTAAAAGTTATCACACTTTGTATCCCCTTCACATATAACCCAAGGGTAATCATATTTTATACAATGAGCTCTTGAAGATCTATTTTGGAGTAAGCTATCAACATACGTGGAAAGAAGAAAGCAGTTATGTTTACTATTTCCATCAGGTCTTGAATCAAACAAATTCCAGGCGACAATACACACAAGAGAGAATCATCTACCTACAGTGGATGTCCAAGCATGAGTAGTCAAACATGACATTTCCTTTACAGTCAGAAGCCAAGGACACAATTTCCCTCCTCATAAGGTAGGTAGCTTATTTAGGTCAGATGTACCTTGGCTCCAGCGTGACTTGCATCAAGTTGTTCAAGATTTGGCACTAGAATTTCAATACAATAAGGTAAGACCAAAACACCTACAAATATGTTGGAAATCTTGGAGGAAAGGAAGCAAACTGCAAGATAGTCTTAACCCTCCAAGCCTTTGTGGGAAACAAAAAGAAAAAAAACATTTTATTTGCTCCTGAATGAGGCATTAGTGGCTCAACACTACTTCCTTAATCTTGTTTATTGATACCTATTAAAAACATGAGTCAGAAATGAAACAAGTATGAAGCATGCCATTCCGTGATGCTGTGGCCCTCAGCCTTCATTAGTACCTGAGCACTCACAGCAAACAGTGCTGTATACCAACACAGTGTATTCTGCTTTTTATTAGCTTGCAGGAAACAGATTCCTACTCACCACAGGCTGAGAAGCTACTTGAAGTAGTGCAAACTGTTAAGATTCTTTTGCTTGTGCACAACACTAGTAGCCACCAAATAAGTCTTAACACACAGCAGTTAACCAACTGAATCAGGCAAAACTGTTTTAGCAGGTTTTACTATTAATTGAGTTTGCCCTATTACCTGTACAAAGTGTTTTGTTTAATTGGCCCTGCCTGGATCTCCAATTCATAATACTGGCATCCTAAATGTGTTCTACTTCAGTCTGAGCTTTAATCTCCTTTGTGATCTGAAACTGCAAAATTACTTCACTGGGCAACAGCTGAACTCTCTCTTTAATAAGTCATTCAAAGATGTGTTGCCTTTAAGAATTTACTGTCTCAAAAAAGTCAAGAGCAGAAAAGCTACCCTAAGTGAAAGGAAAAAGTGAAAGCAAGGGTAGTGATGACATCCCTTAAAAATTTACATCTAAATAAGCTTATTGCATCCAAACCAGCAGAATCAAAGGGGGAAAGAATGTATCGCTCAATCAGGGAAGACAGACTTTTTAAGCAATACTAATAAAAATAAACTGGGAGTGATATTTCTTTCACATAGTCAGACATTTTAGACGAAAAAAACCAAAGCATAGCCAAGTGTCTGAGCATGACATGTGGGTGCCTGCAACTGCCCTCGGATGTCCCCCAGAAGTATTACGGCGCCATATGTCTCAAAGTGGCAATTGAGCTCATTCTCTGCGCAGGCAACACACAGCGGT
This sequence comes from Gavia stellata, assembly GCF_030936135.1. Taxonomy (NCBI): domain Eukaryota; kingdom Metazoa; phylum Chordata; class Aves; order Gaviiformes; family Gaviidae; genus Gavia; species Gavia stellata. Next base: position 10,180,022 of record NC_082599.1, read on the forward strand.
GACATATGAAATACAGATGCTGAAAATTAGATTTCATAACTAGATCTCTGAATTCAAATATTTAATCTGAATAGAGTTCACCACTCCAACTTCCCAGAGGATGCTTCAAAGAGGAAAGGGTCTTGATAAAGAATATAATTCTTTAAATAAAGAATTCTATTAATAATGAATTTTATTAAGATTTAATAAAAAAATATGCTGCTCTATTTTTGAATCAGGAAGAACAAAAGAAACTGAGAACAGCCTTGGGTTTTCAGAGTAGGCTGACACAGCTTGTCCTGTCGGTACTGGAAAATGCAATGCCAGTACTGAAAGAAGAGTCCCTCTCTAGGTTTCCAGTTCCTCTGAGAACTAGACCAAGGCCACAGATAGAGACATCTAATTTTAGGCATCCATTTTTGAAAATTAGGTATCACATATACAGGGTCAGTAAAATTCTTTAAAAAGCTATCAGACCCAAATAACACTGCTCCTGTGTAAAATAAACTTAAAGATATAGTTAAGCTCATATTTTTGTTTAATTTTATTTAAAACAAGAATAAAAGTGACAGCAATCTTGTTTGTATCTTCAAATAAAACAGATGACCTTTATTCTATCTGTGATCACAAAGTTACAACAAAAATGTGGGTCTGTACTTATAAGGCACCACTGAGATAACTGAAGTATTTTGAGAGCACAGCAGGAGAAAGCTGTCCAGTAACATGAACTGTCAAATGCTCTATTTCCAGTTTTAGATGACAGCGAATTTGCAACTCAGCAACAAGGTGTAACTATGAATCTTAGTGTAATTATCCCTCTACTTCTGTCAGAATTGAGAACAATTTTGTAAATATTTTATGAAGTTATTACTGAAAATACACATAATTTTAAAATTATCTACAAGAATTGAGTAAGTTATAATCAGTGAAAGCTTTAGAATCTTAACAAAAGAGTATTCGTAAGTTAAAAGTTCTTCATACTGACCAAAACAAGTCAAATAAGCAAACTCAGAAATATTACCTCAGTCTCAATTTATATTTAGCGAAACCTATGATCCTGAAGCGTTTCTAACCATGCATTCTGAATAGCTTTCTAAAGGGAGTATCAAAAGCCAGCATCCTAACTATTTTTAGAGTAGAACTCAGCCGAGTTGGGGAAAAGGAATGTGTTGCCCATGATAGCCAAAGAATAGACGCCACTGTCCTGTCACACCGCAATCCTGTGTTCTTACTCTTCATATTGATTGCTCTTTGTTTCAGGATATTTTTGTACTGCAAAAAAAAAAAAATACAGCCCTTGTTTGTACTTGTTCTAGCTTCAGTTCATGTTTCTCAACTATGAATGACTGGGCTTGTATGCAGTACTCCAGGTAAGGGTTTATGGCTATATATGACAGCACTAAGCCTTCCTTTCTGTACTGAAAATACTTCAACACATTCACCTGAGAATTGCGCTAGTTACTTAGCATTATCCTCTGATCACTGAATACATCCACGCTGTCCTCCCCAATTGCTTCCAGCAGAGCAGCTCTCAAGTTACAATAGAAACTTGTTTTTAGGGTTCATCACCATGTCTTTTTTTTCCCCCCCCTTTTAAAAATCACACCTTAATTTAATATGACATCTATTATTTTGGGGTAATCGAGTCCTTTCTGCACCATGTTCTAACCCTCCTTGTATTGACTACATCTCCTAAAGAACCGGTTTTGTGCTAACAACAGAATGTTTTACTTCGTTTTCATCTAAATTGAGCAAGATTGCTCTTAATACTGATACCTGAAGAAACTGAATAGTAGCTTTTTTTCCCCCCCAAATGAAACACCTATTGTCATGTAAAGCACAGCTAGTTCCTTATTCACTTTACAGCTCTAAGGCCCACTGACCCTGGTTTAAGAAATACCCTTCAATGCATTTCCTGGATATAGCCCTTGTCATATGCAGAAGAAACACTCTACCAATAGTTATGTGGCTTCAGAAAACAGTTTTTAACTCCTAATTTTACTTTCTTAAAAAAAACTTTGAAGAGGGCAAATTAACCTTTACATACGTTCACAGTACCCTAACTCATCTGTCAACTTTCATCTCTAATCACTTATTAAAAACTATAGGTAGTCATACTGAAACAGGGCACTAATCAAAAAAGAACACCATACATAAATCTACATAGACATCTTCAGTGAAAGAAAAGCCTATATTGGTTAAATTCCATTTTTTCTTCAGGAAACTATTATATGTGACAGTATTGGAGCCAATATGGAAACACAATGTTAGATCCAAATCATACTGCAAGCCATATTTTCAACCAAAAAGCAGTGTTTCATGCCATCACCCATCTCTACAGTAAGAGCTGAAAAAATTAAGGATGCTGCAAATTCAACCAATCTAGGACAAGCTATATTCCTCATAACCCCAAGTTCTCTGCAAGGAGTTTTTCACTAGAGCTCAAATGAAGCTCTTCCAGGTTTGACTTGCGGAGACAGTGAAGACACTGTGCAGAGAACGTACACAACTATGATGAATAAGGATTTCTGCCATTCCCTGATAGTGTCAACTTAAAAACCAACAAATAATAACTTCCAATCTTAAAATTTATTTTCTTAAATTCATTGCAACTTTACAGAGGGGCAAAGTAGTTGTGGATCTGTTGCTGTAGTTAAGACTGCTCCTGGGAAGCTACTTTAAACCCAGTTATGGTACATCCTCACATTATAGGGGAAATACATTCAGTCCATGTTTGACCAACTGCATCAAAATATAAAGGAAATTAAGAGGAGTCTGAGAATTTTATATGGTTATAGCCAAACAGTCAAGAAAGCAATTCGGAATAATATTTAATGTATTTTTTTGTGTTCCCCCCTCCACACCACTCAGTAAGTGAAAACAAAACACATGGATTCTATGCTACAACTAGGGCCTCCTTTTCAGCAGGTCGCAAATTAATAAGTCTTCAAACGTCTAGCATATAATTCGTTCACATCTCTTTGCATGGACTAAATACAACCTCTGGTAGGGCAAGCAGAAGAAACCTGTCTTCCCCTGGAGTTCTTAATCTTCATTTGAGAAAGGAAGTGCTTTATGTTCCTGCTTAGATTACACGCTAGACACGCCAAAGGAGGCTACTTTCTGGAGATGCACTGCACTACATTCTTGGGTATCCTGTATCCAACTCTTCATGGAGTCATGCTTTTAGATCTGCCATCCAAAGTAATCCAAGTATGATCCAAGTCATACTTTTGGATCTGTACCAGACAGCTCTCAGCTCCTGTGAAAATGGAGCTGGAGATAAAATGCATACATTCCAGTTCGTAACTATGTCTGTCTCAGGGGCTGGCACTGAAGAGTCTAGCATTAAACACAAGCAATAAAGGTCTGAACTAACTCAAATTCCATTGTACTTATCCCACTGACAGTTATTAAAGAACAGCTGACATTAATTTGCCTGTGTGGATGATCTTTAAAACTCTGGCACTGAAATTCATGCCTTGGATTTGTAAAGCATCATCTTCTGTTGCAAGTGCTAGAGCTACACTTTCATGCTAAGAACGAACATGCTCAAAAATGCACAAGATTTTTTTCTCTGATGCACAAGGTACAACCATCATTCACAACTGTAATTCGTGTGCATGTGTATTAAAAGCTGCATTTTTGTGTACAGAAAGATCAGCAGCTTCTATTTATATACCACGATATTCTTCCCAACTGCTATACAGGAAATACAGCTGTAGTTTATACTAGGAAAAAAAACATACAGCTGCGATGTCCAATAATTGTTCAATACCTGTCAAACTCTTTGCTGGGTAAAACACTGGCTGGAAGGCCAAGCCCAGAGAGTTGTGGTGAATGGAGTCAAGTCCAGGTGGCGGCTGGTCACAAGTGGTGTCCCCCAGGGGCTCAGTTTTGGGACTGGTCTTGTTTAATATATTTATCAATGATCTGGACTGGAGGGGATTGAGTGCTCCCTCAGCAAGTTTGCAGACGACACCAAGTTGGGCGGGAGTGTTGATCTGCTCGAGGGTCGGAAGGCTCTGCAGAGGGATCTGGACAGCCTGGATCGATGGGCCAAGCCCAACTGTATGCGGTTCAACAAGGCCAAGTGCCGGGTCCTGCACTTTGGTCACAACAACCCCATGCAACGCTACAAGCTGCAGGAAGAGTGGCTGGAAAGGTGCCTGGTGGAAAAGGACCTGGGGATGCTGGTTGACAGCCGGCTGAAGATGAGCCAGCAGTGTGCCCAGGTGGCCAAGAAGGCCAACAGCATCCCGGCCTGTATCAGAAACAGTGTGGCCAGCAGGAGTAGGGAGGTGATCGTGCCCCTGTACTCAGCACTGGTGAGGCCGCATCTCGAATGCTGTGTTCAGTTTTGGGCCTCTCACTACAAGAAGGACATTGAGGTGCTGGAGCGTGTCCAGAGAAGGGCGACGAAGCTGGTGAGGGGTCTCGAGCACAAGTCTCATGAGGAGCAGCTGAGGGAGCTGGGGTTGTTCTGTCTGGAGAAGAGGAGGCTGAGGGGAGACCTTATCGCTCTCTACAATTACCTGAAAGGAGGTTGCAGAGAAGTGGGTGTTGGTCTCTTCTCCCAAGTGACTAGCGACAGGACAAGAGGAAATGGCCTCAAGTTGCGCCAGGAGAGGTTTAGATTGGATATTAGGAAAAACTTCTTCACTGAAAGGGTTGTCAGACATTGGAACAGGCTGTCCAGGGCGGTGCTGGAGTCACCATCACTGGAGGCGTTCAAGGAACATGTGGACATGGCCTTGCGGGACATGATTTAGTGGGCATGGTGGTGTTGGGTTAATGGTTGGACTTGATGATCTTACAGGTCTTTTCCAACCTTAATGATTCTGTGAATCAGTGCGCCCTGGCAGCAAACACTCCCATGAGCATCCTGGGCTATATTACCAGAAGCAAAGCCAATAATCATGGGAAGTAATTATCTCTCTCAAGTCAGCATTCATCAGGTCATATGTAGTTGCTGTGTCCAGCTTTGAGCCTCCAATACAGGAAAGACATTGATTATTGCAGCAAGGAAGATCACCAAGATGGTCAGGAGGCTGGAATACTTGCCTGGTACAGACAGGCTGAAGGACCTCAGCCCTTTCAGACAGAGGGCAACAAGGCTTCAGGAGGACCTCATAGCAGCTCGCCAGTACCTATGAGGAGGTCATTAAGAAGGCAGAGCTGCACTCTTGATAGTGGTGCACAGTAGGAAGACAAGACTGGAGATTAGGAGAAATCCCCTCCATGAGGAGAGCCAAGCAGTGGAACCAGTTGCCCAGCAAGGTTGTACGATCTCCAGCCCTAGAGGTTTTCAAGCCCTAAGTAACCTAGTCTGCTCTCACAGCTGACCCTACTTTGAGCAGGATGCTGGGGTCCAGTCAGCCTTCTTTTCTACTTTCTTGAATAAATTAGGACCATTAGAAACTTTGTCACCTCATAAGTCATACCCTTATCCAGGTCATTTATGAATGTGTTTAGAAGTATTAGTGTAGACATAAGCCCCTGTAGGACTGCATCAAGGATGTCCTTCCACTATGAAAAAGCTGGACCTCTTACAGAACGACATCTTTTAGCAGTAAGGAACCACTACAGAAATCCTTTGCAGAAAGAAGTCACAGACCTTAGTAAAGTTCTTTGATGTAACACACTTCCAAGCATGAAATACAGGTTCAAGATTTCCACTTGAAAAGCATCAAAGCAAAGAAGTGATCATTTCCTCCCACTTGATTGCATACTAGCATTCAGAATAGGGAAAGTAAATCCAGAGGAGAAAACAGACAAGACGTGAACAGCATTGTACTATGCTATGTATGAAATGAAAGATCAAGAAGCTCCAAAAACCTAAGGAAGGAAGGAAACAACTTTAAGTAGTGGCTGTGTCAGCATTAAAACAAAAAAGTTACTGCTACTACATCCACCGGCATTTCTATGCCAAGGATATGCAAAAAAAAAAGCTACAGACATAATGAAGAATATCTCCACTTCTTGCTGTTACTTTAGAGAATGTGTCCTTCACGTTCACAGAGAAAGCAAAGAAACAGCACAGAGAAAAGAGAAGGCAGAACTCACCCTGGGTAACACCACCCTGTAGAATACATCTATGAACATGTTTAAGAGTTGAAAACGGAACTGTCAGCATTTTGCTTGACTGTGATTACTACCTACAGAAAAGCAGTAGTGTTCTGCTTCTGGGTTTTAATTTCTATAATAGAAGACAACTAAACATAGCATTGTACACACATCTCTTACTGCTCTCATGTTGTTAACGTATTTTAATGTGCATTAAAATGCCACACTGCAACTAAAAAGCTTCCTCCTACTGTCCCACTTGGCAACTGCTTTTGTTGACTGGTGGAAAGGATGGCAGGAATAAACAGCAAGAAAATACAGGTGGAGACAAGCAGTTCTCCTCGGTCTATTTCTAATAACTCTATTATTCCACTGACATCTAAAAAGCAAACAAGGCATTCCACCTGTTTTGGATGTGTTAACAGTAAGTTACCTATAATAAACTCTGTACACTGAAGAAAACAAAAATTTTTATCTCTGCTCTGAGTTTGACCTTGGCATTCATAATATCATCTGCTTTGGACACCTCATTTTTCTCAAAATGAGATATTAACTATTTATTCTTAAAAACTCTGCACTCTGTGGTTAGATTAAGTTCACTCTAACCCAGCCACCCTTATACATTTAGCATGACACACTAAATTCAAGCTTATAAGAAAATGTCAAATACTTCTTATGACTACAGATTAATTTTACTCATTAAGACAGCCCTCCACACCTATGATTTCCCCCACATGCATGGTCTCTTCTCACGACTCTTCCCTGGCTTAAGACATGTGCAAGAGGTTGACCCACTTTTTTTGCTGTTTCCTAAGTCATGAAGAAATCATAAGTGCTTCAGAGGCTGGGTGCCGAGACTTGCTCATCTAGGAAAAAATTCCAGGATCTAACAGAAAGTATGAAAAATCCAAAAACATATTCCGTGTGCTAGAAATACTGCTCAGCTGAAGATAAAAAAACCCATCCACAGCCCTTCAGAAGGTAGCTTCCATATGTCATTCGCTTAAAACTACCTTCACGTTAACTTCACCAGCAGCAGAGCCCCACTTCAAACTAATGAAGGAATTCAAATCAACATATGAATTTGTTAGCTTTTACATTCCCTTTTATATACTTAATGGGAATGTATTTATGTTGCTGGGTAAAGGGAAAAACAAATATTTTATGACACCTCTACAACCCTTAGTAATAGGCCCAAGATACCTTTGTTCAGGGTACTGTATTCTATACCCAGTAATACACAGAAAACTCCTCAAAAAATGACTGCAAGTCATTTTTCTTTGGCCTGTATGGGCTACAGCAATGCCACTGAAATCAGATTCAAGACTATTTTTCAGCATTAGTGCAAGATTTAAAAACACCTTCTAGAATTAACACCAACAGCACCAATCTAGATCATACTAACATTCTGCCACTGAATGAAGGTATTATTCAACATTTTAGAGGCAGGCTATAATAATCAGTTATATTAAAAATTCAGAGTCATTCCACTAAAAATTCCATTCTGACAAAATAATCTCAGAAGTCTCATCAATACAAACTTAGTAAACAACTTATTTGTGTTAAGACAGCTTCTTTGGCTAATATTAATTTCCAGGGCAAGATGCATAACTATCTTCGAAGACAGAGCTAATGAATTTTCTCCTCCTAACTCAAAAACTCTCTTCCTTGTCTTCTCACATGCACATACTGTAGAATTTTTAAGTAGCACAACTTTTTTTTCCTCCCCCACTACCAAAACAAAAACATATTTAAACTGCAATTCTTGTACGTTTTCATAATTCTCACCAATCATGCAGACTCTCTATTGGACCTAAGCTATCACAGTCTTAAACTCAGCAAATATTTTAGAGATGTTGCTATTGTCAAATTCAACACAAACTCATGAGCAGCAGTTCTTCCCATCAGCTAAATATGTTCAAAATAGAAAGTACAGTTAGGTAATGGAAAAAATGGGATACTCAAGGCATAAACAGGCAATTAAAATCAACAGTAAAACTGTGAAGCACCACGTTTTGATTGCAATCGTGGAGCCTAACACCGGAAGCCATACCACTATAAGCCAAGAAGGTAAAGGGCAGCGGGGGAAATCAGGCACATATACTGCTTCTGTCCTCTGTATATTAAACACAGGCATACACAGACTTCAATGTCATATATACACATTCTACTTGCTGTGGAGAGGACACATGATATGGAAATCCAGGAACTGAAACAAAGTTCTGTAGAATAATAGTTTCCAGCTATCAAAATTTTCAAAGCCAAATTATTATCAATGCACTCAAATATTAAAGCACTACAAAGCACTGGGGTCTTTCTTTGAACCATGCTGATGGTAGTTAGAAACAACTTTTAATATATTCAGTTAATCAAGAAACTAGAAACCTTTGTGTGGGAAGCAGCTCGGCAACACTACGATACATATTCAACACCAAGCTGATGAAACATCAACATGAGTTTTGTTACCATCTTCATGAGAGTAAACTGAGCCCCAAAGAGCAACAGATCAAAGCTGCTGAAAGTATGAAGCAATTTCACTTGTCACATGAATGACTAATAAGGGGGTTACAGCAGTAACTTATTCCAGGTCATCTCTACCAAGCTGTACGCTTACATTTCAGAGTGATGCAACAACCAAGTCTGTTAATTATTATATGCATAAAACATAAACTACATTCATGACTTTCAAAGTCTCTCCTATTCCTGTGTTGTAAGTTATGTAAATTCTTGCACATTAATGTTACCAAGAAGTCAGTGTCGCCAGTCATTTGACATAAGTACATGTTTACAGGAAAGCTTCAGTGGTTTTCAAGGTAAGGGGGAGGGCATGGAGAGAGTAGAAAGTATCATAGAAGTTAAGACTTTCTCAACAAGAATTATCACTGCCCTCCTAAATGAGGGTAAATACCAAATGAAATAGGGGAAGGTGAAAGACAGGAAAAGCAAAAGCACTACAGTTTAAAAAAAAATAAATCACTTACATAACCTTTAAATAAAAGCAGTAAGCTTATATTGAATGCAATGTTTTCTTTAGATAGTCTTCCTTAACCCAAATTCCCATCTATGTCACCAGAACTCAACTTTAGTTTTCTTATCAAAACTTCACCGGCAACATGCTTCACATTCTCTCTCCACTCTGACATTACCACCATTTCCTCTGCTGCTCTGCTTTCCATTTCACCCACCCCTCAACTCTCCTCTCCATCTCTGAAAACACTTCTTTCCAGAGGGTCTTGGGCTTATAAATTCAATCACACTCATCATCCCTACATCACAGCAGAGACTGAGATGTTCATTACAACCCTACGATCTCCCAGTAACATCCTGCCATCTTATCCAGTCCCTCTACTACACGATCACCTATGCAAACAAAACCCAAGATGGATATGCTTCTCTGTGGTCTTGTAATCAATAACTAGTTTTGTTTGCTGTCAGTTCTTTCACTGTTCATTACATTTTCTCAAATCTAACTTACACCTTAATCTAACTTTTCTTAAATAGATGTCTGTACCTTCCATGAAGTGTGTTGCCCTTTTAGTCAATTGCTACCACAAATAAAGACACCAGTATTCAAAAGGAATTACTTCGAACTGTAACCAACAGCAACTTTTTGCACTTCAGCCTTTCATTTAGGTTGGAAAAGAGCTGTAAGATCATCAAGTCCAACCGTAAACCTAACCCTGCTAAGTCCACCACTAAACCATGTCCCTAAGCACCTCATCCACACAGCTTTTAAAAACCACCATGGATGGTAACTCCACCACCACCCTGGACAGCCTGTTCCAGTGTCTGACAACCCTTTCAGTGAAGAAGTTTTTCCTAATATCCAGTCTAAACCTCCCCTGGCACAACTTGAGGACATTTCCTCCTGTTCTGTCGCTAGTCACTTGGGAGAAGAGACCAGCACCCACCTCTCTGCAACCCCCTTTCAGGTAACTGTAGAGAGCGATAAGGTCTCCCCTCAGCCTCCTCTTCTCCAGACTGAACAACCCCAGTTCCCTCAGCCGCTCCTCGTGAGACTTGTGCTCGAGACCCCTCACCAGCTTCATCGCCCTTCTCTGGACACACTCCAGCACCTCAATGTCCTTCTTGTAGTGAGGGGCCCAAAACTGAACACACTATTTGAGGTGCGGCCTCACCAGTGCTGAGTACAGGGGCACGATCACCTCCCTACTCCTGCTGGCCACACTGTTTCTGATACAGGCCAGGATGCCGTTGGCCTTCTTGGCCACCTGGGCACACTGCTGGCTCATCTTCAGCCGGCTGTCAACCAACACCCCCAGGTCCTTTTACGCCAGGCAGCTTTCCAGCCACTCGTCCCCAAGCCTGTAGCATTGCATGGGGTTGTTGTGACCAAAGTGCAGGACCCGGCACTTGGCCTTGTTGAACCGCATACAAGTGGCCTCGGCCCATCGATCCAGCCTGTCCAGATCCCTCTGCAGAGCCTTCCGACCCTCGAGCAGATCAACACTCCCACCCAACTTGGTGTCATCTGTGAACTTGCTGAGGGAGCACTCAATCCCCTCCAGTCCAGACCATTGATAAAGATATTAAACAAAACTGGCCCCAATACTCAGCCCTGGGGAAAACCATGCTTATTTTATGTAAACAAAAAAGTGAACTCTCCAAAATTTGTTCCTGTTTTGGGAATAAGCATCTCTCTAGCCACTTGTCTACGCCAAGTATTTGGAGATGCCTATTGATTCCAGATGGATGCACCAGTGCTGATCCTCAGGACCAGCAGCCAGAAGATGACTCATCACTTCCCAAAGTTCAGTACAGCACCCATGTTTACAAGTAAAGGTATATTTTTAAGATGACAGAATGACGCCAACATTTTATATATGTAATTACATTAAAATTGCACCAATCTTTCAGCCTTATATCTCATGCCACTACAACATACACTCCTCTACTCAATTAGAATTCTTTTCCAAAGCATTTGAAAAAATGAAGCAATCCTGAGAAACCTAGGCAAAGTTATTTTTGAGATACAAGAAGCCATTTAAGATATAAGTCACTCCTCAAATTTTCAGAGCATGGATAAAAAAATTGAAAGGCATCAATTTCATTGGAAAAAAAGATAAACTTGTATAAACATTCAAACAAAAACATTTTTTTAAGAATAAACTTATTGCAAATACTGAAATGACCCATGCTTCTAGTCAGCATTCTCTTCCTGACTCACTATCAGAGTATCATCACTTCTGGCATAAAAAAGGGTCTGTGAAGATTACAGTTTCTGTCCGGGGCATAAATTTCAGGAAGCAGAGCTGGTCAGGAATAAAAGCACACTACCAACAGGAGTACAGTGCTCAAATCAGTCTCCTCATTTTACAGCCATATAGGGCACAAATGCCAGCAGTAACCAAACTGCACTAGTTCATACAGAAGAATCCTGAACACCTCCCTACCCCAAAATAGGACGAGACGACAAAAGGTACAAAAAGAAACCAGAGAAGAAAACAAAGCCAGTGGTGTTAGTGTGAAGTTGCATACAAAAAAATAAAGACATGACACAGTTGCAACTACCTAAAAAGGCCTTTCTAAACTGCTGGAAATTATTTTTAGATTCAGATTCACACACACACGCTAAATAACCATCGTATCACCTATAACAAAAAAAACTCAAACAACCTTCATATAGCTGAAGCAAAAATAAATTTTAAAACTGTATGGTTTAAAAAAAAGCCTTCTTTTAGAGGAAATCGCATTAAGAAGTAGAGAAACTAAGTTTTTCTGAATATGTAGCATCTGAAGCCTACACCCATGAAAACATTCAGTCCCTCAAATTGAAACATCTGACATTAATCATAAAACTACATATTACACCAGTTTCAATGCCTGCCGAGACTCGCACGAAGCAATTAGAGTAATAATGGCACTTTTGTATTTGAACTTTTTCTGCCAGGACTGATTCTTTTCATGACATATTTAATATAATCAAGTCATTTCCAAATATACTATGTTTGTTCTTAAGCTTTCTAACTAACAATTCTATGGCCACGAAATTGTTTTCTTCCACAGTTTTCCCCACACTACAAAAGCAAGCACAACATATTTACTCTGCCAAGGAAACCTCGTAACCAAGCGTATGTGTCTATTTTTACAAACTCAAAATCCTACATTTCATGAAGGGAAAAATAACATCAGAAAGTAGATTAAATTTTAAAAATACAAACTAATACTGCAGAATGGAAAACTCAAACTGGAAAAAAGGAGTGCAAGAATATTCTAAAAAGAGCACACAAGAGACCACAGAGAGATTGAACCACTGTACTTACTTGATTCGCATTTGAAATAAACACAACACAACAATACTAGCGGAAAACAGAACACTTATAATTATGTTGTATAAACAGAGATAATAACAGGACACAAGGGAAAAGCAGTTCCCTAAAAGCTTGAATATCTTCCATGGATGTGCAAGATCTCAGCAAACTATAAATGAACCTAAAGGATCAAGAAAGGCAAACTAATTAAGTGTACAAAAATAACAGATCAGCACACAACATTGTCTGGCCTTTACAACTCTTCCATACGGATGCTGATCAAGTACAGAACACAGATGCTCTTCTATGTTTTGCAACCAGCTAAAGCTGTTTTTCAGAAAGATGCCCCATTTAGTTAGAACTGAGTATGACTCCAGCTTTATTGAAGTCAAGGCTCTCACTGACTTAGAGCAAACTTATGGCTGTGCCACGTCTCTTTTATACTGGGTCATCATTTCTCAACCTCCATGTTTACTTTACTGAATCTGAATTTTAAAGTTAGTGCAAGTCTGAAAGAGTCTGGGTGTTTTCAATAACTATTCCAAACAACAAATGTTAATCTGCTGTGTTGAGGATCTGAAGAGCCATGCCGAAGCTAGACTAGGGAGTTAACCTCCTATTAGTAAAAGATCATCCTCATGAAGCAAGAAAATACAGGGCAGATTATTTTCTTGCAAACAGGCACCCTCTTGAAAAAAACAGGTACCATACAGACACTCCAAATGAGGTCAAGAGTGAACGGGCCTGAGTTCAATTGAGCATTAAATGACAGAGACAGTCACCTCTAAAGCAGATGAAGGATTTATTTAAAAAAAAAAATCTTTTAGTATCCTTGCTCAATCTATAAACATGTGTCAGAAACATTTCTCTCTTCAAAGTGGAACTAGCAGAAGTTGGCACCTACAGAAAGAAACAGGCACCACCAGCAGAAGGCTAACAAGCCTTTAATTTTTGTTATGTAACACAACTTTATGGAAAACTTTGTAACTTGCCAGTTCAGAGAATAGATGAAACAGAAATGAAGCATTACACTGAAGTTAAGCTCAGCGTGCCCTTAGGACTCCATCAGAAAGCACAACCTAGAAATTCTTTATCTATTCAAAGAAAATGAAGAAAATTTGTAAGAGAAAAGAGAAAAGGGTTGGTTTTTTTTTTTCAACTGCACCAACTTACTTTGATTTCTCTTCTCTCATGGATGTATCAATTTAGGTTCCAGTAAAGATCAGGCTACACAACCAGGTCTCCAAAGACAATACTACCAGATTCCATAAGTTTGACTTACTTCTTACAGGCATATAGAGGTTTCCTCCAGTGTAATATTACACAACAAACATCAACTCCTTCTATTAACTGCTCCACTGCCCCCAGCCCACCTGCAGCTAGAATGAAAGGCTTGTGCATGTGTCAGAAAGTAAAGTATGCTCCCTCTTACAGCTGAGGGGCTGATGATTATACCCACTCCCCACATGACAACTATCTATTTGCATATTTTAAGAAATTATATTCACCATGTAAGTTCATGACCAGCAAGGGTAGGAATGACTAGGAGGGGATGATAGCATAATGGTATAGGTAAGCAACATACTCTGTACTTTGTTATGCTTAAACTAACCACAAGTGAAATATACTTGCAATATGCTTCTGCAGCTATATGAAAGCCACAAGAAGGTTGTACACTCAGCTGTGGATGGCAGCAGTTCATGCACTCATAAAACCCTGTGGTCTTCCAACATAAATTTAAGACAAGATCACAACTGTACCAATGCATCATTTAAAAGACAAAATTGTTATTATCATCCCCACTGATTAACCAATAACATAGATGGCTTGCCATCAATACTAAATATCAAAGTACAGTTTCAAGAGCAAGAAGTCATTCACCAAATATTCTGCCTCCACTGTCCAAATACAGCAACACTGCACCTCTAAAATATAAGCTCTTGATGTCTTACATGATTTCTTACATGATTACACCAAAAGGAAGAGTTACCAATTACTCTAGCAGGGCTGAAAAAGCTTTAGAGAAGTAGCTGCAGTATATATGAGCTAGTTCTTTAAGAATTTAGTAGACCTTCACTATTTGTAACAGTACCTGGGGAGGCTGCACACAGACATTCCTTCAGACTCAAAATCTGTGCATCCTACTAGGTACAAAAGCACAGTATGTAGCATACAATGTGTTAGAACAACACTCTGGTGGACATAAGTAGGAGATAATTAGCGCACAAAGAAATACAAATGGAAAAGTGGACACTAGGGAAAAGATGGATGCTAGCATCCAGAAGAGATGTATGATTTGCATATACACCTGTGTTTTTGTAGCACAAAGGATATTAAGATGTTGCTTAAAGACTTATTTACAAAAGAGTATTTTTCTTTTTATGCCCCTCCACTGGTCATGGCTTTCATGACATACGCTACATCCACTCACAGAAAAGGGAAGGTCAGGAAAATCTCCTAAAGTAACAGTTCTCTTCATATAGACTTGTTTTGCAGTCTTCAGGAAAAAAAAAAAATCCTAGAAATATAATACTTCACCCAAAAGAAGGAAGGTCTTAACATACAGATTCTTAAAATGTAGAAAAGACATTAACACACTAGGGAACCAAGCAATCCTCTTTTATCAAATAACCTAGCCATAGGCCTACATAAATCAGTTAACAGTGATATTGTCTCCCAATACAGCTGAAAAATTTTTAAAGCTAAATTATGAAATCATATTTTTATTCAAGAAATCCATTCTTTCTTAGACAGCAGTAACTGCAAACAGAATGTAATTACCCAGCTGAGTTAGGATGGCACGTGCATAGAAGACAACACTACATGTCTCCTATGTGCAGTATACATTTCCTTCCTTGAACTGAAGCAGAAGAGAGCCAAGCCCCATCAAAACACCTCTCTCGACTTTGAATAGTCCTGAAAACAATTATGAGGCAGTCAGAGAAGAAACTGCAACAGCTTTCTCCATCTAAACCTAAGGTGTAGTGTTGCACTTGACTACAGAAGGTTGAGGAAGACGGGACAGCACTGGCACTGCTTATGTGCTCTGTACTGCTCCACTTGGAGAGCATGGGGCATGCAGCAGCACTGAGAACGACACGAGGGGTTAGGGAAAACACGAAGGTTACACACATCCGTTGCAAACAGTGCAGCGAAAGACAGGAGGACCTTAGTATCACAAGCGATAACACCAAATCCTATGCACACTTTACAGTAACAAGGCTGCACTCGAAGGCTGAGATGTTGAACACATCGCACAGAAGTACATACAGAAGCACACCTACGTCCTGTATGTATAGGCGGTATTGCCCCTTTTCGCTGAAGGCACAGGGCGAGGAAAACCCACAACGGGGTAGGAGTCGGGATCCTCACCTCGCGCCCCCTCACACCCAGCCCGGCGGGGGAGATGCACGCACAGCTATGCCCACACGGGACGGGCCACCCGAGTCGGTCTGGACACGGGAGCTGGGGCGAGGGGCAAAGCCGCGAAGGGCAGGGAAGGAAAGAGGGGAAGAGCGAGACAACCCCACGGCTGCCCGGCGACGGGGGCTGCGGTGGGCGGAGAGTACAGCGAGGGGGGAGGAGGGGGTGCCCCGCGGCAGCGCGGCCTCCGGCGCACCGCAATGACAGGTCAGGGAGGAAGGCGGGAGGAGGGATCGCGCAGCCGGGAGCTGCGAGGGCAGGCGGCCGCGGGGGCCCGACGGAGGGGCGGCGGCGGAGGCACGGCGGTGCGAGGGCGGTGTCGCCTACCGTGTACTCCCGCACTTGGCTGTGGAAGTTCTGCTCGCGGATCGTCACCTCGTCCGCTTCCATCCTTCATAGTCCCGCGGCCCCCGCGCGCAATGGCGGCCGCCGCCGCCGCGCCTGCTCCTGCCCGCCCGGCGGCAGGCGGGCCACCATGGCCAGCGGCAGCGCCGGCTGCTCCCCCGGAGCCTGGCGGCAGCTGAGGAGCTCCGGCGGCGGCGCTCGCGGCTGGCTCCACCGCTCTGTCACCGTCCGGCGGGGCGCGGAGGAGGAGGAGGAGGAGGAGGAGGAGGAGGAGGAGGAAGGGCGGGCAGCGCCGCCTCAACTCCTCCTGCTGCGTCACTGCGCAGCGTCCACACGCACACTACTGCCCCGCCCCCAACCGCCCGGGGAGAGGCGGGGCTAACGGATAGGAGGCGTGGCCAAACCACCCCGAGGCGGGGGAGGGGCATTGGGCGGAGCTTACCTTTAAGCGAAGGGCGGGCGAACCAACGTTCGGGGAGCGGCTACAGGGAAGGCGGGAGTTAGGCTGGGAAGGGGCGTGGCCGTGGCTGAGCCAGAGGAGTGGGCTGGCGTGAGAAAGGGGCGGGGCTTGAGGCGCGGGGTCGGAGGGTTGCCGGTTTTGCCTGAAAAGGGAAGGTTTGCGCCCGTTTGGGGACGGGCAGAGCCCAGGCGTGTGGTGGGGGCTGGGAGCAGAGGGGGAAGGAAGAGGAGGCACCTGCGCCGCCCTGAGGGGAGGGGACAGGAGGCTCCTGAGGCCCGAGCGGGGCGGGGGAGCAGGCAGAGGCGGGGATGGCGGAGAGCTTCCTGCGCAGGGCCCGGCGGGGAGCCCCCTTCCCCGTGAGGGACGTCACCGGGGCTGTCCTGATCCTGGGGTCGCCTGCGAGATGTACCCGGTCCTACCCACGAAGGCCCCTGAGGAGATGGGTGTGAACGGGGGTTACACTCCGCCCCCAGGGAGCAGCTACGGACCGTCACTGAAGTCGGGCAACGTGAGGGAGTCTGGGGGTGTTCTGGTCTCGTTGATCCCCCTTGAACTCAGCCCTCCCTGTAAATGCATCAGAATTTCTAGTGTGAAAGATTGTACTTAAAACTTACAACTTGCGTTCCGCTTGTCCAGAGCAGCTTTGTGTCTTTGAGTGATTTCTGTTGGCAAATTGCTGTGTTGGGTTTTGGCCGAGCGCGGTAGTACGAAGGCACAGTCTCCCAGTTATTCCTTATACACACAGGCAATTTTCTTTGTTCCTGAGTTTGCAAGTAGATCAATTGTCTAAATATACATCAAAAATATTAATCTAGGACATACTATAAATTATGGATGGTGATTTAGCAAATCAAACACTTACTTCTATCCAAATATGTAGCATTATTCCGAGGAAGTTTCAAAAACAAGAACCATCACTTTCTGCCTACTTAGATCTATTGATACATTATACATGATATCTATGCCAATTATAATTCAGGTCATATTTACTACCCTCTGGCCCATTTTCTTGGTTAAAAGCAGATGATGAAGTATTTATTAAATTTTAGAGTTAGCAAAAGTAATTTTCGACTGTCTAATGTATTTCTTGTCATTTGGAATGCAGAACTTCCTTCAGCTTCAGTATGGCCACGGTTTCACCCGTGTTCTTGTGATACTTGTGAAGATACAGATGAGGTATTTGCAGGCAGAATGGGTGTGAGGGGTCAGAAATGTCCCACTCTCCCTCCTCCCAAAGCCCACTGCTTGAGGAGGGAGACTTTCTAGGCTGTAGGAACCGGAGAGGACCATTAAAAGCAGACCTGAAGGAGCAGGGAGCACAGAGTCTTTGAGATGCTTCTTGGGAAAAGCTGTCCTACTTTACAGCTATTCCCTGCATAGCACTAGATTGTGTCTGATAGACAATATTATTACTCATTTGGGTTTTTTTCTTCAACCATTCCCACTTACCTTCAATCACCTTTTCTTCCTGGGATGCTGAAAGTGGTGAAAGCACCAGTAGCTGCCAAGAAGAACTTTACATGAAACTTTGGCTTGTGGGTAATGCTGTTCCCCTTTCTGGACTTGGTTCAGAGAGAACAGTGTAACTGAAGACAAGGTTTATAGGTAGAAGTAATATCTTTTATTATAACAACAAACACAACTGGAAAAAGTAGACAACTGTTTGGTATGCAAGAACCTGTCCCCAGAGAAATCAAATTCTCTCAGAGCTGCCTATAGAAATTACATCAGTGGACTCAAAGACAAACCCTGCTCTTACAAAGTGTCATGCTTAACGTTTGTACAGAACAGATAGGTTCCCAGCTTTCATCACTTTGTATAAAAGACCTACGCAATAAATTGCGATGGTATTATAACCAGGGTGTGAGAAACCCAGCATTTAGGCCTTCACTAGATTTGCGATGATGACAGAAGTGTTGTAGCCAGAACAAACCAGATCTAAGAACTGGGGAGACCAGAAGGTCCAGTCAAAGGGGAAAAACGGGGACAATCAGAGATTAGGCCAGCAAACAGCATGTTGAAATATACATACTAATACCAAGACAAAGGAGGAGCATGGTTGGAGTTCAGGCCCCAGTCAAGCAGCAAGCTTATCCAGGCAACAAGGATGACCCACAGGAAGCAGATGGAAGAGTGAAGCAGTTCGGGGAAGAAGAGACAGTGAAAGCCATAGTTACGAATCAAGAGAAGGAACTAAGCTTAGGGCAGGGGAATCTACAGGCTCTTGGGGACTCTCTGCCAGTAAATACCAATAGCTACAGTCAGTTAGGAATGTAGGCCTGAGGTGAGATTTAGTTCCTGAGCTACCTGGAAAATGATTCACCCACTGCTAAGGAATAGCTCACTGAATCTGAAACTAAGTTTATTTCATTAAGGAGGTCCGAGAGTTGTATCTAGGCACCAAGGATTTCATACATTTCTAACTTCAGGTGCAGACATAGTAAACACTGCTCTGAAATAGAAGGTTCCAAGGGAAATGGGCTGTACTTTTGTAGCTGTTATAGAAATAAAATTAAGTTTAAGGTGTAGCAGAATTGAACCTTCTGCTTCCACTTGGGCCGTATGTTTTCTTTTTAATATACTGAATCTAAAATATACCTGAAGAGGAGATACGTAATTTGTCTCCTACTATGGACTGGCAAGTTCTTTCTTCCATTTCTAGCAGACGAATCATCAGAAACATGATACACGTTCATATTTGCTAAGATGACAGGAAAAAAAGAAATAGCTTCAATCCTTTCTTGGGCAGAAGTTATTGCTCAGTTCCAAGGTGTCTACATCACAAACGAAGGTCATGGCAGCCAGAACAGCAAAGTCTATTTATATTGAAGGAAATGCAGTCTAGATTAGGCAGCTGTTGAGAACTGACGAGAAGGCTGACTGATGAACCCACTGATTTTTGATGGGAGTACAAAAGTAGTATTTTGAAGAATACCAAAAGAAAAACTCAGAAATTAAGCCTGACATACCTTGCACCAGACAGTGGTTAAAAGACCTCTAGATGTTTTTCCTCCATACTTCAAACATAACAAAGACAGTGCTAGAGGGACTGTCCTTAGCAATTCTTAGGACCTCCTCAGGAACCTTAAGGTGCTTGGTCTAGGTATAGTCTGGATATGATTTAGGTGTAAATAGAACATTTTATCAAGCTGCTAATGTACAGATACACACACACACAAGGAAAGTAATGAAAAACAGACTTCTATTAAGGTGACATTTAGTGGTGCCTAAGCCCTCAGCATAAAAGTTGAGAGGATTTAATAGATTTTGCTCAGTTCATTCCTTTTCAGCCTAGTTTTAAAAGAACAGCTTTTCAGCTTCAAGATAACGCAGTAAGTGTCTGGTATCCTGAATCCCCAAGGAGGGTTTTATGTGCACTGGGTTAACTCTGAGATTCTCCAGAAAAAATATTGGGATATTCAAGCTAATAAAATCAGTTGAATTGGCTAAAATTGAAGTTGCTAAACGTGGTGGGTTGACTCTGGCTGGACACCAGGTGCCCACCAAAGCTGCTCTATCACTTACCTTCCTCAGCTGGACAGGGGAGAGAAAATGTAATGAAAGGCTCATGGGTTGAGATAAAGACATAGGGAGATCACTCACCATTACTGTCACGGGCAAAACAGACTCAACTAGGGGAAATTAGTTTATTACCAATTCAAAACAGAGTAGGCTAATGAGAAATAAAACCAAATCTTAAAAACACCTTCCCGCCACCCCTCCCTTCTTCCCGGGCTCAACTTCACTCCCAATTTTCTCTACCTCCTCCCCCTGAGCGGTCCAGGGGGATGGGGAATGGGGGTTGCAGTCAGCTCATCACGCGTTGTTCCTGCCGCTCTTTCCTCCTCACACTCTTCCCGGGCTCCAGCGTGGGGTCCCTCCCATGGGAGACTGTTCTCCACGAACTTCTCCAACATGAGTCCTTCCCACAGGCTACAGTTCTTCACAAACTGCTCCAGCGTGGGTCCTTTCCACAGGGTGCATTCCTTCAGGAACAGACTGCTCCAGTGTGAGTCGCAAGTCCTGCCAGCAAAACTGTCCAGCGTGGGCTCCTCTCTCCACAGATCCTGCCAGGCGCCTGATCCAGCGCAGGCTTCCCACGGGGTCACAGCCTCCTTCAGGCATCCACCTGCTCCAGCCTGGGGTCCTCCATGGGCTGCAGGTGGGTATCTGCTCCACCGTGGACCTCTGTGGGCTGCACGAGGACAGCCTGCCTTACCATGGTCTTCACCATGGGCTGCCGGGGAACCTCTGCTCCGGCGCCTGGAGCACCTCCTCCCCCTCCTTCTTCACTGACCTGGGTGTCTGCAGAGTTGCTCCTCTCACTCCTCTCTTCTCCAGCTGCAGTTGCGCAGTTGTTTTTTTCCTTTTTTACGTATGTTATCCCAGAGGCACTACCACCATCGCTGATCGGCTTGGCCTTGGCCAGCAGCAGGTACATCTGGGATCCAGCTGGCATTGGCTCTGTCAGACATAGGGGAAGCTTCTAGCAGCTTCTCACAGAAGCCACCCCTATAGCCCCACCGCTACCAAAACCTTGCCACGCAAACCCAATACGCTAAAGTTGGAACTGTTTCACTAGGAAGGTTACCATAGAATTTGTCAATGGATTTTAGATCACCATCTTTAACTGTAAATGTGAAATTGACACCATGCCTTTAAATCTAAATTTATCTAGCAGCATTTGAATAGGTGATACCTCCTTTTCCAGTCATCATTCAGCCAAATGCAGCTTGGACTAAACAGAAAATAGGAAATTATTCTCTCAGTTAATATGCCTACTTATATGATTACATTCAAGATATTGCCTAAGAATTGGCCAGATGATTGAAGCCTGAAGCCCAATTTAGTATGTTGTTGAGAGTGACCTTTGATTTTAAAGAGAACTTCAGGTAAACACACACCACAGATGATACCCAGAACTTTACATACTCAAAAGCCAATTATGGAAGACAAAAAGAAAGATGGAAAAGTTAAAATAACTTGATCATGGTGTAAAAGAAATGTTACACTATCGTAATTATGTACATTAAGATTATTTATTGGGTGATCATTTCAATGTCTTATATTTTGTAAGCTAAAGCATAACAAGAATTGCATTATAACTTGAGAAAGCCAGATCATCAGTCTTGGATCTGGATTCAACTTGAAATATTGCTGATTGGCATTTTGTTTCTATTCATACCTTCTTTCTATTTTCCATTTGTTTGCTTTTTTAAAATAAAACATTATTTTTTTTGTTCCAAATACTTCCAGCTTGTATCTTCATTGTGTCAACCCAGTAACACTAACTCCCCAGCTAAATGCTACATTATGGCATAATATATGTATTTTTTGAAACAGCCAAGGGAAAGAAATTTAAATTGAGAATGTTGGCACAAAAATATGGATATAAGCTAGTTCAGTATAGACCCACATAGGTATGTGCAGGATTTTATATATATAGTCATCAATATATTGATGAATCTATACCCCCAAAAATAGAAGGAAAAAAATGCATCATCAAAGTTAATACAGTTTTGAACAAGCTTTTGAAATGAACATTTGAGTAAAATATCTCCACTACTTTTAACTTAGAGCTGGGTCCATTTATAATAATTTTAGTGAGATTGCTTTCAATAACCAAGGAACTGGATTCAGTGATGAATAAAACCCCTTCTGATCCTTAGGTTTGCTTCACTGATAGGAGCCTAGAGTCAGAAGACCTCTGCAGAGTTTATAGTCAGTGGCATAAACTCTGCAGAAGCTTGGTATTGTTAGGTAAAGGAACCGTAAGTCATGTCATGAAGCTAGAACAGTTTCTGTTCCATATCTAGGCAGCATGAAGTGACTGAAAGCTCATTTTGCTTCCATTCACCTTTACTGTGTCTTTCATTTCCCATTGTGAGGATTCAAAACAGTCCTCAAAACAAAACAAAAAACCCCAACAAAACAAAACAACAACAAAAAACTCACCACATCATTACAGCTTAAACTTGTTTAGAAATTAGATAAAAGGAAATACACCAGGATATGTGGCTGCACATAAATGTCAAAGTTCACCTGCTATACAGATATGAACAAGCCCAGGGACATCTGCTCCATGCTGTCAATCCATGGCTGATTTGGCTGATTCTTCAAGTAGACATTTATTGGCAGAACTCCTGAACTCCTGCCAAGGTCAATATTGTTACAGAGTTGAAGAATCAAAAAACAAAACAAACAAAAAAAACCAACAAAAAAAAGCCTCACCTTCACCAGTCCATGTCTGTTTTGAGCCCAGAAATTAGTGTTTGATTCAATCAGTCTCTGAAAGGTGTTCAGCTAAAGTGGATGGATTAAAAGAGTGAAAACTGACTACTTCTCTTGATGGTGTGTTCAATATTTAATTACCATCTGTATTAAAAACCATGTCTTATTTCTGATTTGAATTTTACTGCCTTCAGCTTCTAACTATGGTTCTTGTTCGGTCCTTCCCAGCTACAGCTAAGAACTTTAATACTAGATATTTCCTGCTAATCACAATTCACCTCAAAATCTCCTTTTCAGTCAGTTAAAAAGATTTACTCTAAGTAAATCTATTCTTCAAAGATTTTTCTCAACCATGAACTCATATTTTTTTCTCTTCCCTGAATTGTCTCCAAACTTCTAACATACTTACTAAAACACAGGCAAAAGAACTGAAAGCAGTATTCTCAGCTCGGTTGCAGCAATTCTATGAACAGATGTAAAATCACCTCCTTATTTTATGTTATCTATTACAGATCATTTTACAGAGGAAAACAGCACACAGCCTCAGAGGTTACTTCCCAGCAGCAAATGGGATGTGCTGTTGAAGAAACTTGGGTTTACTCCTGTCTTCCTGCTATCAGAGGTCTGGCTGTAGGTACAAGGCTTCCTTGTGGCAGACCTAAAGTAAGATTAATGGCTCTTTCCCCTTGTTTTGGGTGGCCATGTCCACTTACTTGCTTACATAGAGTAAAGCCAGTTTTAAGGACATTTTAATCCAAATACTATAGCAATCATTTCCTTCAGGTAGAAAATAGTGGCTACCTCTACCTTTGTTCATATCAACCAGCAGCAATCCATTCTGAATCATTGTTCTCCAGATACAGCCTCGGTTCTATAGATAGGACCTTGATTCCTTGTTCCTGGTGCATCCATGGACATTTGAATTCAAGCCTCTTTTGTTTTCTGCTTCCCAAACATTTCAGATTGCTCTGTATGATTAGCTCATCTTTGTACTTTACCACTCTGTTATTTCCAGTTTTTTGTGGATGACACTTTTTTGTGTCATCTGCCAGTAGTATAAGCAGTGATTTGTTGACCAGAATAAATACATGCTTTAAAAAAAAAAATCATTTCCACCCCTATTTTTTTATTCAAATCAATTTTTCTTATAATTTTTCTCATCTTTGGGAACTTCACAACTTACTAAATACACTGGTTGCAAGTGTTCTGTTTGCCCATATGGAATATGAGCTTGCCAATATCATGGGTTGGTTCCATGGCAACATCATAACGGGATCCAAAAGAATTATTTGAGAGTGAAGCCAATATTTTTTGTGTTAGCAAATAATCATTAGAAGCTTTAATGTTGTTTTACCACTAGTTGAACAATAGCACTAGCATATGTCTCTGAAACCAAAGTGTCACAAATAATTTTTCTGTTCTTACAGAACAGATGCTTTCTGCACTCCTGTGTTTTCTCTTCAGTCTACGTTTAGTTCCCATTCTTGAAGTGCTTCTATAGTACCATTTAAAATGACTCCAGCCCCTGCTCCACTTTGGTTTGTTACGTACGTAGCACTATAGCATTACATCTATACAACATGCTGCACAGGCTATAGAGCCTCACCCATCACTACGTCTGTGCTTTCCCTGCGAGTTTTGCTGATTGTTTACCTTTCATTGTTTCTCTGTCCTTTTTGAATATTCTCCTTTCATTTGTGGGCCACTCAACATCTTTCATTAGACATCTTAGTCTGCCAATTTACTATTGATTCTAAAACATGTGACCATGCATTAGCTGTATTATAAATGATGAAAATGCAAATATCCACCCATATTATCGGTTCCTGACTACTTAACATGGCTGTACTCACTGTCCTTTAAAAAAAAAAATGAAATCATTAATCTGCTGGACCATCTGTGCTCATTCTAAACTATCCTCAAGTTATTTTTTGGTAGTTACATAGTTTTGAGAAATTAAATTTTACAATTTTTGGAGAAGATGGGTTGCCCTGCCAAATCCTTAAACAATAAAACACATTTTTGGTATTAGTTAAATCATTTTATTTTTCTCTCTTAAATTCAGTATCTGACTCATCATGACTAAGATGACTGTACTGTTAAATACCACATGGAAGGCATTTCAAAAATCTAGCCAGTATTAAACTACAACCGTTTTTCAGTCTGTTTGACAGAATCACATTGTATAAATTTAGTCTTTGAAAGTAAGCCATGCACTTTTTATGAAGGACTTTTATCCAAAATGCTAGAAATTTTAAAGGAAATAAATCATCTTAATTTCTAAAATTAATAGGGGCAAGATTTATTCTTAAATCATGGATACTCCTTTCTAATTAAATTCAAATGTGTTTAATGCATCTCAGGAGTGTTAAGATAATAAGTAGTCCTTTTCTGGAACTTAACATCCTCGATCCCTGTCAATAATTATATTGGGTGACTAATAAAATATGATGCCAGGCATTTTTTAAATCTTTATCTTCCTCCTCTGTCTCATTAGCAAAATGAATAGGTTTGCTCCACAGGCACTACCTAATCTGGAGAATTCAATGTTGTTCAAGGACATTGCAAATAAATTTCAGCAGGTATTCCTTCACACAACAGTCATATATAAAATGCACTTTTACAATAGCTGCCAGTTGCCATTCTAAAATTTCTCTTTGCTGTATAAGCTTATTGTTAGCATCAAAGGGCCACTGCAACTGTCAAGTCTGATCTCCTGACCTGGAGAACTTCATGCAGTTATCCCATCAAAGACTACACTCTAAGTAGAGCTTCAATGATCAATATTTGATTCACAGAACATACAGCACTCATCCATTGCACCAGTGGTCTATCAGAAAATGCTGACATCATGAGAGCAGAATATTTTATAACGTAAGACAATATTAACTTATTTTCAGAAGCTGGACTATGATCTACCAGGCTTTTTAACAAAAATCATGCTAGTAATGTGAAATTAGGTAATTTGTTCTTGAGAGTTTAACTTCCTTTCTCAAGTAGATATTACATTAAGTAATTACACCGCCAAGTAACAAAAATATGGCAGGATCTTCAACCCCTGGGATGATACATAGTCCTCTGGCCCTCATATAAAAGCAAAAGCCATCTCTAGTGACTTTAAACATTTGGGTATATCTAAGTATTTGAATGGAGGACTCCAGATATTTCATACTGTCTTGAAGGTGGGAGGATAGAACAAGGAATAGGTTGTGATTCATCCAACTCTTGAAAATACTTTCATCTTCCCAATTTTAGGTGCTGTAAGCCATACATTAGATTCAAATTATACCCACCCTCCCAGTAGCTGCAACTGCAGAGATACCCTATGCTGAATGTCCCATATATGCCTATGCTACAAGGCACATATATGATATTTGACCATATTTTACACGTGTCACATAGTATCATAGAATGTCTCAAGTTGGAAGGGACCCATAAGGATCATCAAGTCTAACTCCCTGCTCCTCGCAGGACTACCTAAAACTAAGCCATATGACTAAGAGCGTCGTCCAGATGCTCCTTGAACTCTGACAGGCTTGGTGCCGTGACCACTTCCCTGGGGAGCCTGGTGCAGTGACCGACCACCCTCTTAGTGAAGAGCCTTTTCCTGATGTCCATTCTGAGCTTCCCCTGATGCAGCTTCATTCCATTCCATAGGGCACCCCTTTGAAAGTTACTATCACACTGCGCCTGCTTAGGTTTTTTTCGATTTTATTGAGCCGTAGCTCTTGGCCTGGGCAAGAGGAAAGGTCAATCTACACAACATACAAGAAAGCATGCAGCTGTTCTACAAACCCTCCAAATCCAAGGTTTGTCTAGAGACTACTGTCCACACACTTCTCATCTGTCATCCATTTTCTTCACTTCCACCTATTCTGACTTGCATAGAGAGGTTGTTGCCAAGGTCTGTGCCTTGAATTCCAGGCCACACTTAAAAAGAAGACTGAAAAAAACACAAGAGAAAATATCTCATAAAGGTCAGCCCTTCCTCCTGAAGCCAGCTCAAACTAGGCAGACACTTATCAGACACTGAAAGACATAGTTCTATCTTCCTGTGTTCCTTGGAACACCTGGAACCTCTCAAAGTACATTCAGACTAAGTACAAGCAGAGACTGTACTTAGCCTGTTCCCTGGGGCAGGCTGTCAGGGCCCTGAATGTCCCAACAGGGCCCTGACCAGTTCCACCAGGAATCTCGGTCTATGCTACATGTACTCACTGACCTCTGGGTAGGTGGCAGAGATTAGCCACATCCAACTGAAAAAAACCCTCACCCTGCCCCGTCCCCACTGAGGATGCTGGGGAACAGGAATTACTCTGGGTATGGGGGTGTTGCAGAAGCCTTCAGGGCTGCGATCTGCCTCTGTGGCTGGGCTTAGTATCCACCAGGATTTGGAAGTTAACCTGGAGCTGTGGGCAACCCTGTGGGAAAGTTCCTGTGCGTACATCTCTACAGGTACTGTAATTCTTAATGAGGGACCTACTGTTCCAGGCCTTCAGTTCTGATGATGCCAGTCTACATCCTCATTAAAGAAAGTCCAATATCACAGTTTAAGAGTAGTGGGGTATGGGCATCAGTCATGCTGCTATGATGCCGTGGCATATCCCTTTCCCCTGATCTCATAAAGCTGGGGATGCCACCAACTATGTTAGAAATGTTATAGATGCTCTCTCTGCCCCATCTTCTGCCTGGATTGTCTAGTCAAATAGCACTGATATCCGAAAGCCCCTTAACAGCCTGGTATCTGAGGCTGCTTCCTAGATTGGAGGATTCATGGAAGCATGTGAATCCATGACAGGTCAACTACAGAAGCAGACCCTGTCAACTCCCCCTGGTGATGTGTGTTTACCATATGCCACCATGGATATGCGATGCCACCATCTTACTCTGCCTCAGGTTTTCCCATGCTCCAAACAGGTGTGAAGGCAGGGTCAAAAGTTCTTCATGACAATGCCACTACTCCCTGGCCTGTCTGCCATTCCCTCAGTAAATTGCATCCATGGCCTGGATGATGTCATCCCAAACCCTCACTGTCAGCTGAATCCTACACATAGAAAAGGCATGTGTCTTCTGGTCTTTCGACAGAGGAGCAGCAGAGGGGAAGGTCTGCCTACATTACTGGCTTTCAAGTTGCATCTTGAACTTGTCGAACTGCATAAGATGTCTCCTTTGCCTGACCAGGTGTGCCCTGCTCTCCTACATGCTGCTAATGGCTGATATGAGAGGAGTGGGACAACTCCCAGCCTTATCCACATAAGGTTAAAAGTGTCAATATTCATCCTTTCATCTCCAGTGTATGATAATGGTCACTGACCCCATTTCTCATCAAAGATGTGGTCATGCATGGCTCAACCTGTACTAACTACTACCTTACACAGGAGTGCATCTTCTCCCTGGCCCAAGGAGATAATCATACTTTTGGCCTTGCTATAGGTGTCCTTCAGCTTTATTACCTCTAGCCAATTCCCTCTAGTTTCCACATGTTCCATGTTGATATGGCTGTTGCAGTCAGGCTTTCCCAAAATTCTGGTCCCACCTTACAGAGAAAGAAAAGCATAGAGCTTCATATGGCCCATCATGTGACAAGTTCAGAGCTGCCGATGAGCTTAGCTCACCCGAATATGCTGCCTCTGTATCACACATGGGAGGATAGAAGGCTGCAGAGCTTTTAGAGAAGCACAGAGACAAGGAGCTTCTTCAATGTAAAAATAGGTACACCATTTATTCATTCATTCTTCTTTGAAGAATATTCCCTACAAACTGGTCACTGATAAACTTGCAGAATCTAGTTTCTCTATTTTCAGTACTGATAAGGTTACAGAGATGTGATCTGTCTGAGACAGATGGTTGTTTGTTTCTAATTCATGTCATTCTGCGAGTAATCACTTATTTAAACTGTAGGGATAGTACAAAGTTAACAAGGTTTCATAGGATACGATCATATTGTTTTGCATCTTCTGTGTTGATACCTCAAAACTTATTTGCTTTCACAGAAACAATATTTTTTTGTATTGTTGGTTAATTTGCCAAAAGCTAAACATACGTTAAAAGCCTACACCAAAATTCACTATAAGGCACACTGGGAAACCTGGATACAAAGGGGTCACTTCATCCTGAACAGTAAAAACAACAAACCACAGGGAATAACTGCAGTTTGTAGTCACTGGTAAAATATTGCATAGGATGTCGTTTTCTTTGAAGTACTGGTAATGCTGCATAGCATATGACAGAATTTTACTATTTATGTAGTCACATCTGCGCTGAACGCTGTTTCTGTAGCCTGACAGCCACCTCCCCATACCGCACTCTGTCCTGTTATCATTGTGGGTATCCAAGTGCCATTACTCTGGGCATACGCTGTCCTGATATCATCGCCTTTTTTAAACCCTAGCCCACAGCATGCTTTGGTCCATTTAGAGTCACATGCTCCCAGAATTAGCATAATTAGGATATAATTTCAGACCTATTTGCTGTCTCATTGTGTGTTAACACATGGATATCATCAACAAAGTAAGAAAACAACCAACCTCTATCAGATGGGTCTTCTTCACGCTTCAGTTCTATTACCAAAGTGACATTTAGTCTTGAATGTATTCAGGCTGCCAGCAAATCTGTAAAGGAAATCATTATTGAACATTGCAGTTGTCTTACATAACACTATATGCTATGACATATGTTTGGATTTTCTGTTGTAGGGGTAGAGGTAGCACCTTACACAGCAGTGAGCTCGTAACCTTTCCAAGTTCTCTTCGCCCCATACACCGCAGTAAAACACCAGCAGCACCTTAAGTGAGATACAATTTTTCAATGGCTGAAATGCCAGCCATACTCCTTCCCTTCCTCTGTCTTACATCCCCACCGCTGACCACCATCTTCAACACCATCACTACGCAGCAGGATCTGCTGGTACATCCTTCTACCCTTCGTATTCTCTGGTCATACCTTGAGTCGTGACAAGTTTGTGGGAACATCAGCTCTCCTGTCAAATAGATCTGAAGGAAGCCTCAAATTCCTTCTCCATGGCCTGAAGAACCTTACAGAATAACTGAATCAAAAACTATTTTGTCTGTTCATGTAACAAAATTTATCACATAATCTGGCACTTGTGAAGTAATCCTGCAGCAGACACTGTACACCTCCAAGTTCCCTACATCTAATGGATTTTTATATTACTGCAGGCTAATAATCTCCATAGAGCTTCCGAAAAATCCAGGTGAGGATTTCATTTTAGCACTTCGTAAAAGTACCCGAGCAAGTACCTCTCAGGCTGTAGCGCTGATCCTGTCCAGCTTTGTTCTTGTTCAGTTTGTTCCCACTACACCTTCAGCAGTATTGACACAGCAATACATGGCCAGACAGACTTGGGGAAAATAACCTAGCAAAAATAAAAAACTGAATCACAATGAATTCTCTGAGCCAGTTCATTCTGTGTTCACACAGCAGAAGGAATGATTCCCTGAGCAGAGCCACCACTGTTACAGAGAGAAATGCTTGTGAGCTACGCTGTACACTCAAAGCAATCACAAATACGTTCTTCTGTCTGGCCCATGCCATTTTTAGCACTGAGAGCAATAGAAAATGTGAGAAGCTATATTGTCCTTTTGCTCTGCATACACACGATCCTCATAAAGGATTCATGAGTCAAGAAATAACTATAGACCATAATTTTCAGATAGTTTTTCCTGCCCTATGTTATGGAATAAGAAATACTCCTGCACAGTGTCAGCGGGACAAGTTTATTGCATTTTTTGGAAGAATTTGTTTAAAGAGTCATTCATGCAATGAATTTTAAAGTGTACATTTTAAAATCATTAAATCAATTTATGTTTTATATTGTATGTATACTTATACATAATGTGTGTCTTATACGTAATGTGTCTGTGTATTTATATATATATATTTTTATGTGTGTGTGCTTATTTTTATTTATATTTAAAGTTCTCTGAAATATAGTTACCTTGCAATACTATTAAAATAAGTTGCTGTGGAAGACAGCATTGCATAGCGTCCTCTATAGAATTTCTTTACAAGAGCCACATTATACTGATTTGTATGCTAAGTTAATTTGAAACCAGGTATTGGTATTTCCTTTTTTTGACAAAAATCACTGTCTATTGACTCTACTGGGTATGGTATTTCTGCCTTTCTAAAGAAGCAGCAGCTTATAGTATTCTTTCATATGAGTTTGTGTGAGTATGTATACAAAAGAAAGAAAAACGTAGTTTAATTACTGTTGGAGTGTCTCTTCAGTTTACCAATTTATAATGTGGTTTATATTTTATTTACGTAAGAATAGCATTGAAGCCTGTGCCCCAAATAAACTCTCTCTTTTAA
Organism: Gavia stellata; assembly: GCF_030936135.1. Taxonomy (NCBI): domain Eukaryota; kingdom Metazoa; phylum Chordata; class Aves; order Gaviiformes; family Gaviidae; genus Gavia; species Gavia stellata. Next base: position 10,211,132 of record NC_082599.1, read on the forward strand.
CATGGAGGAAATATTTAAATGGATGCTTGAATTAATTATAAGAACTGGTAACTAAGTAATACAAACTGAAAAAATATGCTTATATACAAATCTGAAATATACATAAACTGAAGCATTACCTTAGTTATCTTCCTCTGTTAGATGCATCGCTGCATGCACAAAGCCATGTACCCCAAATCAATGCCTTCACTGAAGCTACACACTGGAAAAAAAATGGGAGTTTTGACTACACAGAAATATAGTAAGAACTTCACAATGTGACCTATAGTTTTTACTGAAATAAATTAATGGATGGCATGCAGATGCCAAGATTAAACAGAGTAATAACAAAACATTAGTAAGCACTTTCAATGTAATTAAATTTTTGATGTATTACAATTTTTAGTGTGTAATTATTTTTGAAGGAACTGGAAAGTGATACTGGATCACACCCTTATTCAACCTAGTTACTAAAGAATAAAATGCAGCAATGTTTTTAAATTCTATTGCAGAATAATAGTGTATTGTCCATCACAGATAATGATGGCAAGATTTTTCTCATCTGATAATCATTCATAGTGATTACCTAATAAAAGGACAATCCTTGGTACTATAAGAACTTATGGTCAGTCCAGAATGTAAGCAAGCATTGAAATGTGCTATATAAAGCATCTCAGCTTGCAAGTGACCTTGAGTCTCTGTTTCCTTATTACTGGAGGTTGGGATTGTTCCATGGCTGCATTCCCAGTCTGCATCAAGGGCATGCTGGTAACATCGATCTTAAACACTGGTCTTTAAAACAATTTTTTATGTTGGCCTTGAACAGGTCTAATAATTTTGCTTAATCACCTCTGTTCCTACACAAAAACTGGAATCTAGGCTGATTTCTAATTTTTCATTCTTGTGAAATCCAGCCACAGGCTTTCTGTCTGCCATCAAATATCTGGAATCACTGTTAGATAAAATATGTCAGATGCCCTGTGACACCCAATCATCTTTATTGTATAGAAGTTCACTTTCAGTTTAGAGTAGAATAAATTCCATTTGACTCAGAGGTCAGTACTTGGGAAGAAAAATGAGAAGTGTGTTCATCTGCATATTCAAATATGCAAATGGGATGCATCCAATTTGCGTTATTTGCCTCCTAATGAGAATGACCTTTTCTGCTGATGGGAAAAAGCAATTGAACTTGGGCATGTGAAAGTTATGGAAGAATACAGAATTCCGAATCTCTAACAAAACAGGTCAACTGCTTGCTTCTGTGAATAAAAAAATAATCGAGGTCATATTGAACCCTAAATCCCAGTGTTCTTTCATCTTTAGGGACACCCCGGTTAGGTTCAGAATCTGAAATTTGCTGCTCAGATGTACCTCTAATAACACTTCTTGCCTAGCACCCTTCCTCTTCACCATCCTTTACAAAGAACATCTAAACGAGGAGCGGCTGAGGGAGCTGGGGTTGTTTAGCCTGGAGAAGAGGAGGCTGAGGGGAGACCTTATCACTCTTTGCAACTACCTGAAAGGAGGTTGCAGAGAGGTGGGTGTTGGTCTCTTCTCCCGAGTGACTAGTGACAGGACTAGAGGAAATGGCCTCAAGTTGCACCAGGGGAGGTTCAGGCTAGATATTAGGAAAAAGTTCTTTACTGAGAGAGTAGTGAAACATTGGAATAGGCTGCCCAGGGAGGTGGTAGAGTCACCCTCCCTGGAGTATTCAAGGAGCGTGTGGATGTGGCATTGTGGGATGTGGCTTGATGGGCATGGTGCTGTGTGGTGTTGGGTGGGTTGGTCTTTGGTGTGTTGTATTGTGTGTGTGTGGTTTTGGATTTTTTTTTTTTTTTTTTTAGGTTGGACTTGATGATCTTACAGGTCTTTTCCAACCTTAGTGATTCTGTGATTCTGTAAACAGTTCTCCCGCCACTAACGTGGCTCAGCTTAACACCATAACATCTTTATTGTTATTTTACATAACAAAATTCAAAGCTTCAAGATTCAAAGATTAAATGACTTGCCCAAGCCTACAAAGAGGCTGTTACTACATCAGGATTGGAATTCAGTTGCATCTGGTCTTTGGTCCTGTGTTCAAACACATTAGATCAAGTTTCTCTCAATACTGAAATTTAAATGGAAGGAAGCCACGATCAATTTACAAAGCAGCATTAGGATCACATAGCCTGTGTTGTTCTACTTCAGTGAATGCCACAGAAGGAAATGAGTCCTGCATATAGGCAGCTCATCTGTAGACAGGTAATATCATCATTATTGCCATGTATTACTATACATTTAATTATCCTCTCTACTGAAAAAAAAAAGACATATATATGTTAAAATTGCTGGCATGCTTTTCTTCCTTTCAAGCATACTCTTTCATCTGCAGACCTCAAAACCAGGCAGTAATATCACCACATATGTAATAGGTCTTAGAACGGGAACCACTCACATACAGGACTCAGGATTAATTAAAGAGCTAGGAATTCAAACAAATATCTTGGCATGGCTTATAAGCAAGGACAGTTACTGATTCTTCTTGTTGTTTCTTTTTCATTATGGTGCTGTAGGAGTTCCCCATCAGGGATCAGGGCCCCATATTGTGAGGATTTATTTAAACACTTAATGAAAATATGGCACCTGCAGTTAAGAATTTACAACTGCAATTACGAGATGAAGAATAAAACTGTCTCTTCAGTTGATTTCTGTAATCATAATATTCTAAACGATACTAACATGTCCCTCATTTTAAGGGTGTTTTCTCGTGTTTATATACAGGAATGGGCTGCAATAAGCTTAACACTACCACTCTGAAAGTACATCCAGATAAATGTGGGTTGTCCTAAAAATAGGTACCTTACCTTTGCCACCAGACAGCAAGGAGGAAATTTCCACTGAGAAAATGAAAATTCAAGCTGTACAGAACCAGCCAGCTCCCCAGATATACACATACATATCCAGTTGTGCAGTGCTTTATTCTTAACATTAGTTTACTTGCTAGGATGCTATTTTTGTAAAATTATTCAGGAGAGCAAAAAAGACAAACCTTTCATGATAAAAAATGTAATTACACAAAAAGCACTTTTGTAATTGTTCCTGTTTTCACCTGTGTTTCAAAACCTATTTCATATTGGGCACAGGTGCAAACACTTACAGACTGGGCAGCAGAAGGACCAGCTGTAGTTGTCAGAATAATGAATTATCCTTTAAAGCAGCATGGGAAGTAGTTGTCCTATCAGCAGGCTACTCTGACGCAGTAATTTTTGTAATCTGCTAATGGTTTTGTTTCATAACCAATTTAGGGTGATCTTAGTATATACTGCTATTGGAAGAAGCAGTTCTCTTCTCTTTCCCATTGCTAACTACCTCTTTCTGTAGCTGAATCAGAAAATTAATCCAGCCCAACTGAAAAGCTTATTAGTTTCATTAGGATCACATCTTGGATTTGGTGGATTATGCCACATGTCCTGGAAATGCATTACCGGGACAAGTACGTGGCAGATTGAGGTTGTCCTAAAGTAGCTACAAAACTGCAGTCTTGAAAGATGGTGATTGCTTGAAAGGGATGTCAGCAGGTGTAGGAGTAGATTACGGTGGTTTCTAGTGTCAGATATGTACCAGCCACAAACTGTGTAAACATGTGTAAACACATTCAAGCTCATGTGTGTATGGTTTTGTTTTGCTGCCTTGTCCTTTGCGTACCAGTCACCTAACTAGGTATCTACAATGCAGATGCCTGCATCTAAGCCGGCCGTGCAAGGCTCCCTTTTAATTCAGTGGAGGTCTAACCATCAGGTTAATGGAGTCTAAGGCACTCTCCATCTCATCCTGAAGTAGAAGTTTAAAATGGATTAGATGAGATTTTTCTCTAAAAGTGACTATTTCTCTCTATTTGACTATAAACAGAGCAGGGTGACTGGGTGTGCTGTAGATGTCTGTCTAAACTGAGGAAGAACTCTGTCTTGTCTGTCAGCGTTAAATCAGTGTTGCTATTTCAAAGTACATTGAGTGAACAGTCTTTAACCAGAGATGTGGTATGCACAGTCGACTGCTGCACTCTGGTTATGGGTAGGTAAGTAGAGTTCCTGAATAGGAACTGTATATTAAATTAATGGTATATTATAAACAATAACATAATGCATTATAGAAACTGAGATTAAGATGTAGAATGGCAATAAACACGTATAAACTTATATCATTGTTACAGTACAAGTTACCAGATCCAAAGTTTGCTGTCATCCTGGAAAGACCTCCAAGTACTTCACGGTATTTGGCTTAGATACATATCATATTTTGCATGTTTAACAAAGCCTCAGGAAAAATCCAGTAAGACTTTTCTTAATAGCTAGAAGCACCCCACTGAGCTAGAAAAAGCTGCTGGAAATTAATTGTCCCTGAAAACAATTACCTTACACCATGTATAAAAAAGATAGTGTTAGCAGTGGGATCAACAGTAACACTGCACACTACTATGGGTGCCACTGCTCCTGTGTCAGTGGCATGACGCTTATTCTTGCCAGCATTTTCACTTTTTGTAAATAAATAAACAGGTAAAAGGTGATTTTAACAAAGGAACAGTAACTGTTAATTTCAGGGGATTTGTTTGTTGAATGCAAGCATTCATGAGTATTTATTCCAGAGTATCGCTCCTACTTCCAAGTATTCTTTTTTTAAAGTAGCCTTGTCAGAATTAAAGAAATAGCTAATACAAATAAAGACTGATCTTCAGGGAATAGAATTACAATTGGTATGTTAAAGCCAAGCAATTAACAACAAAGGAGAAAGAACAGAGGGAAAAGGAAATGTCCCTTGTTAAATATTTACATTTTTTTGATGAAAACTGCCTTATAAATGACAACATAATACAAGTGTTCCTTACATAAGGTCAGTATTCAGCATAGAGTTAAGTCTCCCATAGAGAGTTACATTTCTTGGCACAGAAACTTTGATTATATAAATTTCATATAGGAAATGCAAAGTGCCATAATGTGGGACTTTGATCAATGATGCTATCCTGATTTATAATTATTTTTTTTTAACTGTGATGTGCACAAAGCACTAATTTAAAAGCTCATTTTAGTTGCAACCTACCTCTTCCTTTTAATAACAAGAAAGTCATCTGATCACATTTTTTCAGTCATCCTTGTGTCACGTATTAGATAATCTCCTTATAGTTTAAAACTAAAAATGCTAATGGATTGGGGAAATGGGTTTCTGCTTTCACCCAGCATATCTGTCTTTTTTATGCTTGTCTTTTGGATCATTTATCTCAATAATAACCTTTAGTACCCACTCCTTCCTTCCAATGAACTAAAAGTTATTAATGATTAAAGTCAGTGAATACACATCTTCTCCCTACTCTAGTTTTGCCAGCTGAGGTTACCGCTTTCAGCTGCTTCTTTTTTTGGGGGAGGGGGGGAGCTACATACATCCCCTTGCAGAGCTACTCATATGGTTACTTCCTAATTTGTCTCAATCAAAACAGCCTAAATTAGCTTAAACTAACTGTAGATCTCTTTTAATGAGTATCACCAGTCAGCACTGACTGCAAGGACATTGATCTCAGTGACTAAAAGAAAGCAATTATATGAAAAACGCAGCAAACATCTTTCAGTCAGCAAATGTGTTGGGGCAGCCCCAGAAAAGAGGTAGTAAAAAGCCCTCTCAAGGGAAGGTGCTGTGAGTGGTAACTTCTTCAGCAGGCAAACCTGGAGATACAGGAGGATATATTTGCATGGCCTTAGTCTCAGAATGATGGAAGATAACTCATTTTGCACAAAAGCAGCATGGAGAAGATAAATGACCAGCCCAAGGTCAGGTACAAAGATTGTGGAAATTGTGGGAGTAAGTGCCAGGACAGAGATTTTTCTAGAGTATTTGTGTAGTTCAGTTTTCACCATGCCTGACTTAAGCTGTATAAGGACTGAGCTTTCAGAAATTGCTTAGCACATACCCTCTGGAGAAAAAAAAAACAACAGGGATGTATCTTTAAAACACCTCCCAATACCTTCTGAAATAGAGGGAACTGAAGCACATTTGAAGACCCAACAGCCTTGTAGTGCCTTGAGACTTTGAGAAACATTTTCTGGAGGAAAAGTATCCTTCCACGGACAATCTCTCCCAGCAGACCAAATTTCAGTTCTGCTGATCCCAGTGGTGACAGTATGACATAGGGGGAAACAATACCTCAAGTAGATGGATGCCGTGCTAGAGACTCACAGCAGAGTCTTCAAGTAACTTGCACTGTTCTGAGGCTCTCACTGCTTAGAATACATTCATTCTGGCACAAAGCTTTCAGTCCGCAGAGTCAAAAAAGGCTTTGGGTGTAAAACGATATTCTTACATGAATCAGGCTGTTTTCTCCATTGATAAGAACAAAGAATGACCTTATGAGCTCAATCTAAAAGTCTTTCTGGTGCTGCTTTGATATTTCCTGTGGTGATAAATAGCACAATATTCTCAATAGTTGCAAATTACAAAAGAGCCAGAATCTACCTTTGTGTATTATGTAGCCACTAAATCACATTTTCATGGCATGTGGGAGGTGACCAGGAGACAATAGCAGACAGACAGCTAAAGGAAGTGTATTCTGCTCGTTCTGCTGAGGGAAAAAAAAAATCCATGAATATAATTTAAGCAGAAAGGAAATCTGTTAACAAAGATTATCTCAGTAGGAAGCAAAAATTTACTGAAGCAACAATTCTATATGAACTTTCATTTCCAGTGAATCGTGCCATTATGTTCAATTTCATTCTCAATGCGAAACCTGCCCTTGCAGCCTCTTGTCTGCTGCAGGATCACTGTCAAAACAAAGAACAATTACAAAATGTTCCCTTAATTCAAAATTCCTATTTGGTAAGTGATGCCCATATGATGCAGAGATCTAAATATGAAAATCGTAAAATGAAAACTGGTTTTCTCCCCTTTTCTAGTATTTAGTCAACACAGGAAAGTTGGAAGAGTAGTTGACAGGAGTTTCTAATTATTCACATTTTAGGTTTAAAGATGACTGTATTTACCAGGTACTTGAAGCCAAATTGGTAAATGTAAAATAATAAACCACAGTATTCTAGGATAGTATCTGAAATATTTGTTGTAATGTATTTATTTAGATAATGGCATTGCTGGATTTGAATGCTGAATTAGTCTATTAAGCAGATTGATATTTCTTTCAATCCTAGATTTTCTTGATGATTATATTTATATTTTGTCTGAAATACTGCTTTAATTCTTAGAAAGTATTTTTACTTCACAAACAGGTGATAATAATTCTATTCGTATATTTTTTGCAAAAGTAACATGCCCATTTTCACACAAATTTGAGATTATGGAGTTCAGCAAATACATGCTTTCCACATTTTCTTTTATGACATGAAGTACTGAGGAAGGCAAATATTGACATTTTCTTTCTTTGATGATACATGAAATTTCCCATTATTGGAAAGCTCTGTTGCCCTGAATGACAAATTACACCATGAGACAGAAGGAAGATGCAAATCTTGGAGTTTTAAAAGCATCTAATATTTTCTCAAATTATATTCAGCTGTATTTATCTAGCATTCTGGCATGCCACTGGATTACTGTTATCAATAAATCTATAAATAGGATGCAAAATGCATGTGAGCTGTCTGTGCATGAATAAAGACCGGCCCAGCAATAAATTATAGCATAATATATAGTTCAAAATGTAGCAAAAGGAATGCCTTGACAAATCAATGCAACGTATTTTGTCACTGAGGGTGAAAGATTCATTACACATCAGCCTTGAGAAAGCTGGATTTCTGAAGCATGGGTCATCTAGGACATATGATGTAATGAGAGAATATGGAAACATGCATAGAAAGATAAAAATAATCTTCTCAATAATAAGGCCATATTAAATTTTCAGGTAAAATGTAAGGCCTGTGCTGTGCTTTGTTGTTCAAGAGGTCAGAACTGCAACGCCCAAGAATAAAATAATGAAGCCTGACTTCCTACGGATTTGGTCCCCACAGGAGATTCAAGACTGACCCTTTTTCTGAAACTGGGTCATGTGCGCTGGCTTTCATTTGTGTTTTCTGGTGTCTGCTAAGGTCTAAGCTCATTTTGTAGCACTTTGTTCAGCTGAGAAATTCTTTCCTCTACCCAGCCACCTGTTTTGATGAAACTTGGGGAAATTCAGTGTTTCAGGGAACTCCAGGCATCTGCCAGAAACGACTGAAACTGGCACTAGATTTCGAAGTTGGTGAGGGGAGAGGATGCAGACACAGACACAGGACCAGACACACAAACCCAGCAGGTTGCATAAGCCTAGAGTACAGCAAAGAGACTAAAAATAAGACCAACCAATTGGTTTTCCTGCTGACAGCAGCAAGCTGCGATGGGACATTTAATTCCCTCTGATCACGTAAATGACAGACAAGTTGTCACCTGCTGTGTGTGCCGGGCCAGGCAGAGCGGTGAGGATCCCATCCGTCCCTATGGCAGCGGACACCGGTCCCAGCAGCTGCATCACCTTGTCCCACACGCTGCTGTGGAAGGGAACACCCCAAGAGAAGTTAGCACAGGGCAGAGGCTGTAGATGTGAACATTGTCTCTGGCATGCTCAGGAATAGACACCTTAGCTTGGCAGGGTTGGAAGGGGCTTAAAATGGGGGACTGGGCAGGTGGAGGAGAGGCCAGGGTCCCTGATGCCCCTCAGCTCCTGCGGCTTCGCGAGGCGTTAGCGAGAGCCTCGTGCGTTAGGGCCTTGTGACCGCAGCCAGGGCTATGAGGGACGAATTGTTCCGGTCCCTTCTGTAAGAAGAGGAACAAGCCTTACATTTTCTTAAACATACTTAAAAAAAAGGAGGTATCTCTATAGATTTAGCAGCCTTGGGACGGGTTTCAAGCGAGCTCCATGCCGCCAGGGACCCTCTCGTCAAAGCCGGGCCCGGCTGAGGGGCCGCCCCGCCGCCAGGCGACCAACGCCCAGCAGGGGGCGCTGCTGCCAGAGATGGCGGCGGCGCGGCGGAAGAGGAAAGTCGGCTCTTCCCCAAGATGGCGGCGCCCAGGCGCAGCATGGCCGGGGGGAAGACGAAGCGGCAGGCGGCCGCTCGCACTCGCCGCGGCGGGAAGCTGGACAGGCTGCGGCAGTCGGTGCAGCAGTTCGTGCAAGCAGCCGGCGACCAGCCGCCGCTGTCCCTGCTGAAAGACTCGGAGAGGCAGAACCGCAGGAGCCGCCGGGAGGCGAGGAAGGAGAAACGCAGGCTCAAGCGGAGCCGCCGCCGCCGCCTCCAACGCGGGGAGCCGGTGGAGACCCCCGCCGCCCCGGCCAAGCCGGCTTCTGCCGCCCGACCCAGAGCCTCGGCCTCGCCCGCAGCCACCATCGGAAAGCAGCGGCCGGGGCCGCCGCGGCCGCAGGAGCCGGCGCAGCCGCCTGTGCCGGCACCGACACCGCGCGGGGCGCCGCCCGCCGCCGCAGCCGCCTCGGCGCGGAAGCGGGCCCTGCTGGAGGCCAACGAGGAGGAGGAGAAGGAGATCCGGCGCCTGGAGCGGCGGCTGGGGCTCGGCAAGCGCCGCAAGAAGCAGGCGGGGGCCGCGGCAGAGAAGCTGCCGCAGAGCTTCCTGCGGGACGGGCTGGGCTACGTGCTGGGCGCCCTGGGCTCCCGGGCCGGCCTTAGCAAGCTCTGCGAGAGCAGCGACGAGGAGGAGGCCCCGGGGCCGCGGGAGGGCCAGCCGGGGCCGCGGGAGGGCCAGCCGGGGCCGCGGGAGGGCCAGCCGGGGCCGCGGGAGGGCCAGCCGGGGCCGCGGGAGGGCCAGCCGGGGCCGCGGGAGGGCCAGCCGGAGGAGGACGACGAGGACGACGACAAGGAGGATCCGGAGGACGACGAGGAGGATCCAGTGGACGCCTCAGACCCCTCCGAGGGGGATGATGTGGAGGGACAGTGGGAGAGCGAGAGCTTGTCCTCGTCCCCCGAGGACGGTGGGGTGCCTGAGGCCAGCAAGCCCCCGGGCGAGGAGGAGGAGGAGGAGGAGGAGGTAGGGTGTTCGCCTCAGATAATGCAAACCTGCTTCTCAAAGTACGTGCCACAACCTGAACGTAAAGCAGAGTTTACATGACCTTTGTAAAGCACAGGTGTCTGCTGTCTAGTCAGGCCGTGCAGAGTGGTGTCGTGGCTCAGAACAGCACTGGGCCCAGCAACAGTGTTGACTTCGGAGGCCTGCCAAGGCCTGCGGACAACTGTTGGGTGTGGAGGGTAGAGCTCCCCCAGGTCAGGATGCTGGCAGATAATACCCTAAAGCACAAGGCCACTGGCCTTGTCTTATGTATGAATTAGCAAATAAAAGGAACAAAGCAGTGGCACTACCCAGGCTTTAGAGTTTAAGAACATGATGAAGCACTTCTGCTAAGAGCAAAGAGAGCTTATGTTAAAATTAGTATCTGTTGCAAACTGAACTGTTACTTCTGGATGATCCCAGAGGTTCTGCCTGCTTTAGGTCTTGTAGCAGGGATGGAAGAGAGGAGGCCAAACAGGTCATTTAGCCCGCATGGCACTAACTTAAACTGTTAGTACATCTGCGGCTGATAAAACCTGGATAAAACCAAGAGCTAAGATGTCAGGTTTTAATAACCATAACTCAAAGAAAATCCCATTTAAAGGGAAGAGGTTTTTTGCTACTGTCAAGTTGGTCGTAAGCAGTAACTTGTTGCATGCTTCTTTTCTGTATGAAGTTGTTCCTTTGACATTAGTTATTAGATGGTAAAATATATACTTAACTAAAATTTTGGTATATTAATCTTAAATAGAAATATATATTTGTGCTGAAATATTTAAAATACTAGTTTCATTTCGTATCTTATTTTATTGTTTTTCTGGCAAGAGTTGTAATCACAGTGCTACGAAGTATGTTCCCCCTCAAGTAAGGAAAGCTCAGGAGACACTAGATGACAAGAAAAGAGAAGAATTGGGAAGACTGAAGAAAATGGTGAATGGTCTCATTAATAGGTAATGTAATAAGGAAAGTCATTAATCTTTCTGGTTCGATGTGACAGTGCTCATCGTTCAAAAAAAAGTGGCAAGGATGTGACTTTTCTCTTCACAAACTGATTTTAAGTTGGCAATCATGTCTGCTATCCTTAATAATAATTATCTTTGTTGATATAAATTCTTCAAAGTTGGTCATTATAGAAGTTGAAAAATCTAGAAAATAAATTTAAAATTGGGCTGAATTCCACACAGCAGGTGCCTGCAAGTGCTAGGTATAATTCACGAAGTGTCAGTTGGAGTATGCCTCTAAAAAAACCTCATAGTGTGAGTTATAACACCCCACAAAAAAGCATGATTTTCTTTTTTTAATTAAATAAGTTTAAAATTCTCCAACACTACAACTGAAGTGGAGCAACACTTTGTAGCTTAAAGTACTGAAGAACAGAAAATGTAATTAGCAGTTCACACATTTTGATTTTAGAGTACTTTTGAAATAAGAAATCTGTTGGCATTTTCTTTCATCCATGTTACCTGTAAAATGCAGACCACAGGATGCAGTTTGTTCAGTCATTTAGAATTTTATATACCTTATATGTTAGAAAAGTATGAAGTATTTTCATACTTAATTTCTCCAAAGATTTTGATGTGCCTTAGTTACAACTGCTAAGAACAATGTCCGTTTTCTTAATAAGTTTGTTCAGTGTGACAGTAAGTGCATTGACAGTGCTTTGTAAATACTGCTGCTAATCTGTTTTTATATGTAAATATTTTTTAAAAAACACTAGAATTAAACTTTTTTTTTTTTTTTTTAGTGAACACAGCAAAATACAAAAGGTCCCTTCCAGTCATCTTTTCAATCTTTCTTCTTAAGCCAAGCTAGTTTCTCTAAAAAGAATAGGTTGCTTATTGGGTAAACTGGTAATTGTGGAACCATGTAAAGAGAAGAAAAAGTGAACACTGGATTTTGTTTCTCAATAGGTTGAGTGAACCAAATTTGTCCTCCATTAGCGGACAGATGGAAGAGCTCTACATGGCCAACAGCAGAAAGGACATGAATGAAACTCTGACAGATATTCTCATGAATGCTTGTGTTACTGCAGTTGCCATGCCTGCAAGATTGATGATGGAGCATGTCCTTTTGGTCAGCATTCTTCATCATAATGTAGGAATTGAGGTAATTCTTGTGGTTGGGACTAATTTTGTTTAATAATGCATATTGTAGAGTGTTTTCCTTGGTATTTTGTTTGAATTACCTTTTAACTTTTTTGCCTCACTAAAAAGCATCTGTAGTTGAATTTCATCAGTATTTGTAGCTTATTTGCTGTATGTCCACAAGTGAAGGGGACCAAGTCTGTTGTTTTATCTGATTAATTTATTTCCTTCATGAGTTACCACTGGTCAGTTACAAAAACATCAGTATTTTCATCAAAAATCTTTTGGCATCCATAAAACTGACTTTTTTAAGCTTCAAGTTTTCTCCTCTTCAATTACACTAATTCATTTCTGTTCTCTTGGGTATATCAGGGTATTGTTCTTGAACAACGTGTATCCAGATAAGGAGAGCGCTGCAGTTACAGAAATCCTTTCACATCAGTGGAAAAAGTCCTTTTTTAAGCCCAATCATGCAAATTATCAGTGGAATTAACTAGGTATATCAATGACTCCAGAATATCAAAAACTTCAAAAAGCATGGCAAATTTTTTGGAGAGGTTTTTTGTGTTTCGAATGACTGAGATAAATACCTCTCCTACTGTTAAGAAGCTGAAACTACTGATGTCAAAGGCAAGATTTTAGCTAAGTTCAGTGAAATGTCTCTCAGGAAACTGAAGTGTTTCAGCACCATGTTCCTATCAAGTTACATTTTCTTTCTACATCTCGATGCAAAAGATGTATGCAAGTTCTTCAGTTTGTCATATAGTGACCTGAATGGTGTCTCTGAAACCGTATTAAATATCGGATGGATGCACTTACAGCAGTTTTCTCCATGCAGCCTTGCCATAGAACTTGGTTTTGTTCCTCTTTGCTGCTTGAAAAGCAGTTCTGACTGCAAATACAACGTAATATTACAATGCTGTTTTAAGAAGAGAAACACAATTTTTTTAGAAGTTGAAACTTTGCAAAATACCTAGTAATAGGTTTTAGATACAGATATACTAATAGGTATTAGAAATCGATAGATGGTATCTAGACTCTATTCTGTACTACTGACTCTTACATAGCATCTTTGAATCTAAGACTGTATTATTTAAGGATATCGTAAAGCCCCATTATTATTTTTTCTTTAAAATAAATGTAGAATATGCATTACAGGAAAGTGATAGCACAGCTGCATTTAAGATTAGTTTGAGCAATGCATAAGTTGGGATTCCAATTGCTGTGTTTATACATTTGTGCAGTATCATCATTGCATAGTTAAGGCTGGTCAAGGCTTGTAGTGCAAATCAGTACTGCTACTGGGACTTCTGGTTTTCATAAGAACAATCAGCAAACATTAGCACTGTAATAAGGGGCGGGGGGGGTGTCTCATTTAGCAGTAACGTGTTTATTACCTACCTATATTTTGGTATGATTTCTAATTCCAGTCTTTAGCATCAGTTCTCTCTTCACTAATATAGAGATTCCAAAATTCCTTTTCTCAACTGTACCACTGACAAATGGCTAAGATTTATCCCCACTTCAAAATAAACCTAAGCTCATGCTCAGCAACTGTGAAACCTTGGTGTGTTGGGAGTTGTTCTACAATATTATTTTTTACTTTCCTCTTAAGTATTTTGTTCTGGAATGCTGAACTCTGGGATGCATTCAGTTTTTGACATGCAGCTTTTCCTGAATGAATGACTAGCAGTAGCAGCATGCTAGCCTGACAGCTGGGAAGATGCTAATACATGTCCATGAAAATTGTGTAAACAAATAAATTCTGATGTATGTATAGTGTAAGTTCATAACATTTGCTTTTTTTGCACAGACTTTAAAAGGCAACTGGATGGCTTATGTGAGGTGTAAATAATATATACTTTAAGAAAATGTCGCACCACTCTAGATATTCATATATGTAAATGTAGAACATCCATATTGGTTGAGAGGAGCAACAATATTTCTTTAAAATTAATGGTGGCAATGCCCCAAAAATGAATGTTTTATAGATGTCTGTAAAATCTATTTATGGTTAACTGCTGGATTTTTTTTTTTTTTTTCTCCCCTCCCCTTAATGGAACTATTGCCAGGTTGGTGCTCACTTTCTGGAAGCCGTGGTGAAGAAATTTGATGAACTCTGCAAAGGTGATGCTGAAGGGAAAGAATGTGAAAATCTGCTTGCCTTGATTGCTCATCTGTATAACTTCCATGTGGTTCATTCCTTGCTGATCTTTGATATTCTGAAAAAGCTTGTTAGCACTTTTGCTGAAAAAGAGATTGAGTTGATTTTGTTTCTTCTGAAAAACGTGGGCTTTTCCTTAAGAAAAGATGATGCGTTGGCTTTGAAGGAACTGATCACTGAAGCCCAGAGGAAAGCAAACACAGCAGAGAAGAAACTCCAGGATCAGACTAGGGTATGTGTGTATGTTTTAAAGATTTTCTGTTCTGAATAGACTTTAATAAGCACTTGGATACATGTGTTAATTTACCAAAATGTTTTCTGCTACACTCTATTTAGATTCTAAGTTAACATTAGTTTTCAGTTGTCATATTCAGTTATTTGCATTCTTCTTGTCTGGTTTTCTCCATTAGTTCTTAGCACACAGACACAAAAATGTTTGTAATGGTTGAGACTAGGATTGTTTTGTGTTTTATGCAGTGGACAGTGCTTCCATTTTGTGGTACTTCATACACTTCAAAAAATGGTCACTGAGGCAAGGTATTTAGCAGATTAAGCTTTGAACTGAAGCTTGAACACAAGTGAATATAATAGGAGTTAAACATTCCTCTCTGTATTTGTATTCATGTAATCTAAATTTTGATTTGTATTTTCAGCTGAGCTGCTTATTCTCCCAGGATAGTAATTACTTTAGTAAAGAGTGTACTTTGAAAAGAAACTCACAGCACATAACAATAGAAATAATTCTTTTCCCAATAGGTTCGTTTTATGCTAGAGACTATGTTGGCATTAAGGAATAATGATATGCGTAAGATTCCTGGTTATGATCCTGAACCAGTTGAAAAACTCCGCAAATTGCAAAGAACACTGGTGAGAAATTTCATGACATATGTACTTCAGCTGTTCTTAAATCAGCCGTAATTCTTTGTATTGTGCATTGGCTTGATGGGCTATAGTATTTTTTATTTTGTTTAACAGTCTGAAACGCTCGTGGACAAAAACCACTTCTTAGATCGTTAAGTATTATCCTCTATGTCCCAGTTTAGTCAGCAGTCAACCAGCCTTCTGCAGAACAGTTTGAGAAAGAACATAATGCTTAGCCAAAGACTTTGCTTCAGAGTCCTATACTTGAAAAAAAGATTGTGGGATGTTTAATGATTGTGTAGAAGAAATGAGTCATTATGACAAGTTCTTTTTTTCCATAGATTTTGGATGCAGGCACCCGTTCCTAACTTCACCAGAATTATTTTGGAAGTCTAACACTTCTGAAAACCTAGATATTTTTTCTTTCTTGTTTTTTTTGGCGGACAGAGGGCAGTTTGTCTAGAACAACCCAGTATAAAATGCAGGAAAGTAATTGTCTTTTTGGATTGAGGACTAATTTATTTTCACAGGACTTGAATCTGGTTTTAGAGTCCCTGTATCTCCAACCTGAAAATTACACTACTTGTCTACAACACCTAGAGCATCTTATTTTTCAGGAATTTGTAAGTGCAGAATGTGCACATCAGTGATAATAGGCCAGGCAAAAATAAGCTAGGTAACCTAGTTCTGTGGAATTTCCTCTCTTAAATTTTTACAGTCCTCGATTAGTATGCTTCTGGCCTCTTTTGTTGAAATTTCTTATTTTGTTCGAAGAGTTTTAGCTTTTTGTTGTTTGAATTGTACAAAACTTAAGGCAGTTTGTCATGTCACATTATTTGATAACGAGCGTTCTAAAGGAAAATCGTGACCAGATTTTAAGATGCTGCAACTGATTTTCAATGTCAGCATTAAGTCTGAATTCTAGTCAAGTTTTATGATTGGAAGATGGCTACTTTTTAATTTATTATCTCTTTTTTTAAAATAAAAAAAAAATCAAGAGCTTCTAAATACAGATTTCAGCAACTTCTTATATTTGAGAAATTACAGCATATGGGGAACTTATAAATTCCTTTCAGGTTGCTGACTGAAACTAGGGGTTTTGGGAGGGAAACGTGTGATGACCTTTATCGAGATTAAGCTATTTGTTTTAAAGTGATTTTAAGTAATTAAAGTATTTGTGGGGTTTTGGGTTTGTGTTTTCTTGTGGTTTTGGTTTGGGTTTTTTTGGTTTGGTTTTTTTTTTTTTTTAAACAAGGCTTAAAATAAAAGCTTGTGGGTTTTTTGTATTTTGTTATTCAAGGTTCACAGCAGTGGTTCTGGAAAAGAAACTCAGCTCCGTGTTTCCCTGGAATCTCTCCTCAGTGCTGATCAGGTTGGTCGCTGGTGGATCGTAGGGTCGTCCTGGAGTGGAGCACCAATGATCAATGATACAAACAGCAAGACTCAGCAAAAACTGCATATAGGAAAGGTAAATCCAAGCAGTGCTAGCTGTAAGTCTTAAGTATTTGTGATCTTTTGAGTATTCCTCATACAGGTGAATAAGTTTCAGAGCCCACCAATAAAACCTTCACAGACTTTTGTAAGACTAACCTGTAAATTCTGCTCTTACATTTTCCAAAATGTGGTACTCATGTCCTTCATAAGAACTGTTACTACAAATATTATGGTATAGCTTGTTTTGCAATTCCACAGGATAAGAAAAAGGTAACTTGTTACTTACGTGGAAGAAAAGATTTGACCTAAAGTGGGTTTGCTAATATGAATTCTGACAGGTAGTGTTGTCTGTCCATGGATGGCATATATCTAAGCTGATTCTAAAAGTAGTGTGGTGAGATGGTCGTGGTGACTTGCATTAGAGAAGCACGTCTTAAAAATAATTGGCACAATTAAAATACATTAAAATATATTTCCCTAGTTGAAAAAGCTCTTGATGATGCCTTTGCCTCTGGACGAAAGCTCAGGACCTTTGGACTGATGCTTCATAGTTTACTGGAGATCTTCATTAGTGGTCTTATTAGAGGCTGCACAGAAATAGTTTTATTAAAGCAAGCATAAATAAAATAGCTTTTTTTTTTCCTCAGGTGAGTTCAAAGATAATGGAGCTTGCTCGTAAGCAGAGAATGAACACCGATATCAGGAGGAGTATTTTTTGTGTCTTGATGACAAGTGAAGACTTCCTGGATGCCTTTGAAAAGCTTCTCAAGTAAGTACAGGCTAGCACAGAATACAGCGCAGAACTAAAAATAACACTAGCTGGATTGGAAAAATAACATTGCAGGTCTGGGCTTAAGAGTGTTTAGTTGCTAATACAATTAAAGAAGTGCATAGCTAAGGATCTGCGTAGGGTAAAAGGGTAGGAGGGGGACCAAAACCCTGGTGTAAGGAATAGTAGGGGGCAGGCAGAACTGACTGGCAGTCAGAGGAAAGGACCCTTGTTATTGTCACACATGTCTATAACTGTGATTTATACCATCTTTTGACTTAAGAAGCCTGTATCTTTTTGCATTGAAGATGTACGTCCTGGTCTAGTCTAGTGGATGGTAGTCTGTTGCAGGCTTGCTTCTTTACAGAGGCAGAACAGAAGCCCCTTTAGAACATCTCTTGGTTTTGTTGCTGAATTTCCATACTACTGCCACTTCCTTTACTTTTTGCCACCTTGTTAAGCCATCTTGTAGGACTCTGTCCATACTTGCATGACCTGGTAGTGTTCTAGCACCTCCACTTCCCTTGTGCAGAATTTATTAGCTTTGGATTTGCTCCAGGCTCACATTTCATGTTAAGACCAGTTTCCTTACCACTTGGCAAACAGCTCTTTAGAAGATGATGTGATCAGGGAAAAGCTTAAACTAAGCTATTCTTTGTGTTTGTCAGAATATTAATTGTAAGTCTATAGTAACTGGGAGGGGAGAAATCAGGTCTGAACTTTTCTATTGCAGCCTTGTAATTCAAGGGAATTGTCTTACCAGGATGGCATGCAATTATTTAATTTGCTAACCAAACCAAAGCAGACTTTGTAATAAAGTCAACTAATATTTGATTAAATGCCACTTCTGCAAAACACAGCTTGGATTTAAGACTGTGATGGAGTCATTCCAATATCTTAATATGGCCTGTTCAATTAAAAGAAATTAGCTGCTGCTGCTGCAGTTCTTGCCAAGACCTGGTAGTTCAATTTGCAGATTGATCCTTGACTCTCATCCATGCTATTTAAACTAGTATACAAATCTGTATACATACAGGCATGGCCGAAGAACTCTGTCTGCAGATTGCCTGGGTGTGTTGGTACTGATTTTTATACAGCAGACTCAAAGAGAGGGGAATTCTCATATCTGCCCACATCTGGCAGAGTATAATGGAAAGTACACAGACTTTTCAGTGAAGGAATTAACTTTAATGTGAACATGCGTTCCAGAGTGTATGGGAATTTATATTCATATGTTCGATGTCGGTCTCATGAGGAAGAGCCTGAGAAATACATAAAGAAATATTTTAACTGTGCTTGTTGATTCATCTGCTGCTAGATCTCTGGCAGAGTTGAGGTGTGGTTAAATGGTAATTTAAACCATTTTAAATCCATGCTGCTATAGTTCTGCTTGTCTTTCTCCTCCTTACATCAAAAGAAAGTAATTAGTTTGAAGCCAGAACAGCTCCCTGAAGTAGCTCAGCTTGTGATTGCAGAAGTGTCAATGTAAAGGGAGGACTGGGAACATCACTGGAGACACAGAAGAGAGTGAGGCTTGATCTGTTCCATTAGCTGAAAGGCTGCACCTCCTTCGCAAACCACAGATTCACACATGAGGGGGAATGAATGCTTCTTAAGTTTGATGAAGAGGCAATTTTCTAAGCTGTTTCATAGAGATGAAGAATTTGAGAAACTTTTACATCTCACAAAAAAATGAAACTTGTAAAAGTCTTAGATATCCTATTGTAGTCTGGTGTGTAATTCAGGATAGTGAGTATGTGACTTTAGCTACTAAAATAATTTGAACTGACTTTTAAAAGGTGGGTTTGAGTATTGCTATTTTTGATCTAAAGGCAATGATAATCTTGGGCTTCAGCTGATGATAACTAGCCTACTTAGAGGCAGGCTTCTCCTGGTGATAATCTGCATCAGAGGCAATTATCTCATATACAGGAGGAAATTCTTAAAGTGATCGAGATGTACAAGTCCACGCGAATATTCTAACTCATGAATGATTTAATAGGTGAGGTGGTTGCATATTCTTTATCTAAGATTATCATGATTATGAAATCTGCACAGGTTTATGGTGAAGCTCAGCAGTGAAAGACAATCCTGACTCTTAAGATGTTTAGGAATGCTAGGTCTGAAAAGAGAAAATACCACTAGGTTTGCAAAGAAGTGAAGGTAAGAACAAAATTGAACATCAAAGTGCTGATTTACTTGGTTACAACCATCTGGCAACATGAATATTTCATAAAAAAGCAGGTCATGATAGAAGTGATGATGAACAAGGAAAAGGAGAGTGTGCCACATTAGTGATTGCAGTGTAACTTCACAAGTCATCTATTAAATGCATGTCCGGTGGCTGAAAACCTGTGTATTTTTGAAAAAAACCTTTTTGTTGCTCTGTAATAAAATCAGATGGAACTTGGCTGATGGGAGAGCAAGCAAATTATATCACAGACACGGCACTTGCAGTGCTGGTCTCTTCTGGAGAAGCAGACTTCTAAGTTTTCACCGTTCATTAACGATCAGCCTAGAAATCGTCCCAGATCTTCATATTGTAAAACCTGAAATTCTGGGGGGCTTTGGCTGAAAGGCAGTATTTTCTCTGTTAATCTGGTATGTGTCTGTGATCAAATGCAATGGCAGATGTCTGGAGGTGTATGCAAAGGAGGGATATTAGACTCAAGCAATGACAAACTCTACCCTACAGACTGTAGAGCAAGTTCCAGTGGAGTCAAACTTAGTTAGAAAATACACTTGAGTTATACTAATGCCATATGAAACTTGAGCTTGAAGCAATGAAAAGAATTTTGTTTGACATTTTTCAGATTATAATACGAAGCATTTTTCATTTTAATTGGTTTTAATGCTGCCAAGCATTTGACAGTCCTGGAAGCTAAATCATATTATTCACAGAACAGGTGCATTGTGAGTTAGTTACCATTCCCTGCCAAAGTGTCTCAGCCCTCTTTTAGACTGGTCAGCTGTTCAAGTGGGAAGGCTGTTCAGTCCTTGGCCTTTATGCTGAGGCAGGCAACATAAGTACTCATTGATACTGACTGTTTTCTTCAGGCTTTTTTTTATATTTTTAAGGTGGTTTGAAATCACCGACTGCATCCTTTTCGGCTACTGTCAAACAATAATGAATTTCAAGTATTACGTAGCATGGAGTTGACCTAGAGATTAAAAGATTCATATCACCAAGTAGGAAAAACATCTTAAAATACTTTCTTATCCCTAGTAAGTAGCACAGAAGTGAAAAGCCCTGGACGTGTTTCTCTAAATAGGCTTATACTGATCCAAAGGCTGTTTTTCCTCCTATGACCATAGGTACAAGTGTGAGATAACCACAACAGGGTCCTGCAGTTCTTGTTTCACTATTTAACCTTTGTATTGGTACACCATGCAGCAGTGCTTGCTGCAGTACTACTGCTGCATTCAAAGGCACAAGACTCCCTGATGACAGGGCCCTGTCCTCTGTTTTTCTTCATGGAGAGCTACAGACATGGAGTGGGCTGCCTTTCCTTCCCCAGGGGTAATTGTACTTGTATCATTCCACTTCTGTCTGTTGAGATCTTGCTTTTGCAGCCACTACTTTAACACTGATAATACTGTAGCATTTCCATATTGCCATACCAGGATACTGATTTAGCCTGCAGTCTTATGGTTTGAGTCCATTCAGTGTTTTAAAGACTTTGTAGGAACTTTCTAACAAGTAAAATTTAATGTGGTGGTTGGAGGGGTTTTTTTAAGTATTACTCTCGGATGTTGACTGTAGCTCTTACTTTGTGGCAGTAATTTTTTCCTTACTAAACGATTCTCATTCTCTTGCTAAATTTTAGGCTTGGACTGAAAGATCAGCAGGAGAGAGAAATCGTTCATGTTGTTCTTTACTGCTGCTTACAAGAGAAGACATATAATGCCTTCTATGCATTTTTGGCTAACAAGTTTTGTGAATATGAAAGACGATTCCAGGTGAAGAAAAATCTGTTTCTGTTTTGGTTTAGTGTCATTATTGTGGTTAGGAAGACAGTTATTAAATACCCAAGAACGGATGCATGCCTGTTAAGATCTTAATCCTGAGGAAAAATTCTGCTGGTATAGCTATGCATTCAGTAAGACATACTCATGGTCAGATTTGAATAGGCAATAACTATTGCAGAAGGTTTGCTTTCCTCTGTTTTATGCATTTTAAAAGAATTGAGCAGTCTGATCAAGCATCTCTTAATTAACAGAGGGCTCATAAAGAGTAGAAGATCAAAACGTTTTGTTATGTTTTTACTCATTTAAACAGTCACTTGATTTGCAGGGTTTTTTTTTTTCCTTTGGCACCTAGGTGACATTTCAGTTTAGTATTTGGGACAAAATCAGAGACTTAGAAAACCTGTCAGCCACTGCCATCTCCAACTTGGTTTCACTGTTGGCTCACTTACTAAGGACAAAATCATTGCCACTTTCAGTTCTCAAGGTTCGTGTGTTTTCTTTTCAAAATACTTCTGTGTTTTCCTTGCATTTGCTAGTTCTATGGAAAATGTATTTTCTGTTACCTGACTGATACTTTAGCTCTTTATGGTCATAAGCTAAGACAAAACTTGTTCTAAAATTACCAAATTAATCCCATTGATTATGGTAATGCTGTCATTTGGGGAAAAGGGAACCTGTGGTGACCCAGGCATACAGAAAGTCTATGATTCTATATCTAGAGCAGTTCTAAGATTATTTTCTTTAGAGTATCCAGAGTTGGGACTGAGGCCCCTTGATTAAGAGGCTTTGTCAGTGGATTTTATGCTATGCTTTTTAGCTGATGCTGATTTTTATTAGACCAGAAAGAAATCTACCGAGCAGTTGGATATCAGAATGGGGAGTCCATAGAATTTTACTAGAAGAATAATTGAAATGTGTTAAACAGACTATTATATGGATTGTCCTAGGTACTTCTGAAGTATTTATCTAATTAAGAAATTATATATTATATATTCTGGTACCAGTAGACAGGTTATTCCTTAGAAACTTCTCTGCTTTCCTTATTGATTGCCTTTTGGAGGCAGTGTTCTCAGCTAATTCTTCTGTACCAAACTGAAGACTCAGTATATGTAGGAGGCCAGTTGGTGTGCTAAAAGCTGTTAGTTTAAAAGAGAATTCAGCTGTTTGAAATACGTAAATTAAATTAATTCTCCCTCTCTCTCTACCAGGTAATTGAATTCAGCGAACTAGATAAACCCAAAGTCCGTTTCTTGCGACAAGTATTAAGCATGCTGTTAATCAAAACAGATGATGAAGAACTTAGTGACATTTTTGTGAGGTAAGTGATCAGGGAGATCTCCAGGGAACCCTTGGTGAGTAACGATAAGTAGTTTGCTTATTTTGTTTGGAATTATACGGTGCCTTTTTCAAAGATTAGCCATCCATCCCTTAAAAAGTAAGCTCTCCTGGATGAGTGGGGGGAAGTGTATCATTTGTGTGTTAGCACAAGTTCTGATACAGATACAACTGTGAGAAGTGTTACAGAAAATAAGGCTTTCAGATATTCAATGTATCATTTTGGTCATAGGATTTTCATGAACAGAGCTCTGTAATTATGTGCTTTCCTTATTGCTTTACCATCTGTGTGCAGTGGGATTTACTCTACTAGAAGTCTTTGCTAGAAGGTATCTTTACTGTAAGGAGAAAAAAAAGAAATACTAATGAAGGAAATGTTTGGGGGATTTTTTTTTTTTTTTTTTAAATCAACATTATGTGGTAATTTGAAAGCCTCTTCAGAAAAGCTCCCTTTATAGGTTGGATTTTTTTCTATGTCTCTATTTGAAGAAGATAAAGAAAAAAAATAAGAAACTTCTGAAACAGTAGAAGACTAAATACTATTTTTGATCTGTATCTTTACAGGATATCTGACAATCCCAAACTGGGAATGCTACGGGAAGGCTTGAAACTCTTCCTTACCCACTTCTTACTGAAAAATGTACAAGCCCAAAAAAGTGCTGAAGAAGCTACCTTACTAAAAGAAAGAGTTGAGCTAGCAACCAAGGCTTTGGAAGCAAAAGAATCCAAACTGAAGCTATAGTTCTGTTTTTCTAATAAAGCATATGGAAAAACTAGGTCTGCATGAAGATGCACAGCTTTGTTAGTCTTTCAGACTCAAATAATTGAGAATTAGGAGATCCGTGTTACTCTAAAGGATCCATCTTTTTGATGTAAACAGTTACTTTGCTCTACACACTAGTTACAGGTTTAATTGAAGGTGATGCAAGGCCTTTCTGAAGAAAGGGAAAATGTTTTTGTAATGTCCCTTTTTAGTACAGGTGATTTGTGTTGATGGTTAGTATCTGCAGAAGATGTTGAATTTCTCTTCTATGATACTCCCAGTCAGCAGCAGCAGCATTCTTGCATTGCATATTCTAACATTTCATTTAAAATAATAGCATAATACTGACCACGGTATGTTAAAGAAGCAGCCTTAACCGAAGGCTTTTAACAATTCCTCAGTGTACTTGCCTGAAGAAACAGGCCACCAGATGGCATAAGTACTGGGGAGTCCGGTTTGGAAGAAAACTTTTTTCTTAAAGTGTTGAAGTTACCTGCTAATTCTGTGAATTGTTTACCTGGCTGTGGGTCAGGAAAAGATCTTCAGTTGGATTCAAAGCTGTAGTAAAACAACTTGAAGATCTGACTTTGCCCAATTATATTGGGTCTAGAGCTTACGACATAGTTTTATTGCTTTCTTAGCCTGTTTTTCACAGCTTTAAAATTGGAGTTGTCTAATCACTTGTGTTAATCAGATTTTTATAGCCATAAAGAGTAATATCAGTATAAGTCTTTTAATAAGAGAATACCTTCCTTAAGAATTTGCTTGCATTTTCCATTCAGATGTTTTAAAAAAAAAAAAAATGTACCTTTCTTTCTGTAACACTCAGTGTTAATGGTTTGTTTCTTTTGTCACCTTACCACTACATATTAAACCACAATTTTTCTAAAGGCTTTGCTGTTTGTATTAGCTTTACTCTAGCTGACTTGCCAGGAAAGGAATGAACTTCAATGAAGAGGACAGGGGGAAGCACTTTCTCATCTGCAGTATATGCTGCATCTGCATAATCTACCTGTGCCAGAGCTGCCAGCCCTGTTTCTATAAGCAGGCTTGCCCTCTGGTGTTCAATAGTCCACTCACTTATGGTGCCTCCAGATGGCATTTGATACCAAGTGATCTATTCAGCTGCTTTGGATCTGTCCCTGTTGGGAAAATTTGCTCCCAGTAGGCATCCTCCAGAAAATTTTCAGTTCAGCAGTAAGAGAGCTGGGCAAGAACTTTTTGATTTTTTTTTTTTATTATTTTTTTAATCAATGAGTTGAATGTAGAATACGCTGCTTGCTCAGTTGTATGAGTAATCTTTTCAGGAAGAGGAGTGCTTCCCCCACAGCCAGGGAGCTGTTTTTCTTACCTTTCCTCTGTTGGAGAGGGCAAGTTGTAGGGAACAAGGTGTCCTGGGAGCAGAGAGACCCAGTTTCAAAATCCCAGGTTACACTAGCACAGTAACAACTAACACAGAAGAGGTTTCTATCAAAAGAACAAAGCAAGGTGCTTTCTTCAGCCTGTTTTGTACCATTGGCAGCTTTTAAGCATATAAAACTGGCCATTTCCCCGCAGTTGCATCTTACATGCAATGGGCAGAAGAGGAAAAAAATTAATTAAAATATTTCTAAAATTCTTGCCAATTAACAAAAGTATGGACAGCAGAAGAATTGACACTATTTTGATGGATACAAAAGTCAGAACTTCAGAGAGTGCATGTAAACAGCTTTCTTGCAAACAACGACGCCAAACCTCGTATTTTAGTTTTGGAGGCTGGGCTCAGGAGAAAATCTGTGCAAGCCCCTAGAAACTGCCTGCTGTGGAATGCATGGGACCTCGGTGAGTAAAAATTGCTCCCCCTAGACTGCAGCAGCCACCTAATCAATTACCTTTTTTGCAGGAGGTTAGGTAGATCCAGCATTTCAAGGTGTTTGTGGTTTAATAATGCATAAATGGAAACACATTGCTCTAGCTGGGAGGTTGTGGCAACTTTGCCTCTCGAGATAAATCTTGAAACATCTTCCTTAAATTAAATATGACAGGCTGCTGGTTCCTTGTTTGAATGCTTTGCTTGGTGATCGGAATTGACCATCGTTTGCTGCCCGTGGAAAGATTGCCTAGTGTTTTATGGGTCTGAGTCTATTCACTTGCTGCAGCTGCCTGAGGCAGTGATGCAGGTGTTGCTATGCAATTAGAGGAGATGGTTTTAAAATTACAATTGCTATTTTTTTTAAACCAAGACTTGCATTAGTTATTGTTTATCCCAAACAGGTAGTATGTTTTGTTCAAACTTTGTTATTAGAGCTATTGCTTTGTTTCTGAAGAAAATGGATTTTACCTACCTACAGCTTTTACATTTGTCACATTTATGTATAAACATAAACTTTTTGAAAAAGTGAATTTTCAATGAAAGCAGCCAAAATAAACCGCCAGTCCCCAGTGCCGTTGTCACAGTACAAGGACAGTTGCTGCGGGTGATTCTACGTAAATCCCGTCCTCTCGCTGTGATTCAGTGAGAGAATAACTGTTAAACACAAATTTGACAATTTTAAAATAAATGTGAATTCCTGAGTCTTGGATCTTGCCATGTTTAACAATTTTTTCCGTGGTCCTCCTGGCCAAACTGCCACAGCCTGATGGAGGTGGAAGGCCTGTCAGAGTGTGCTATTGATGTACGCACGCATCTGCAAGCTGTCGCTTCTGGAGTCCAGTCACATCCCAAAGATATGAGGCATGTGTAAAAAGGAAATCTGAGATTATTTTGTATTTTTTATATATTTATATTAAACTATATATTGTATATTTATACATAATATATTTTATGATTATTATATATGTACAAATGTATGTGTAAATATATTATATATTTTATATGTATATATAATCTTTTTAACCCTGGAGAGAAAACTTGTCACCAGCAAAGCTAGCTCTGCCAAAGTGTCTCCTCCTTATAGCAGGGCTGTCAGCGCTATAAGGTCTCTCTGTAACAGCAGCAAGTCTGAATGCTGGCAAGCAGCTTCCTGCAAAACTGCAGACTGAGCACGGACTGCCAGCAGAGGCTGCTGGAGAAATTACACCACACTTGGACACGTTTTGCTTTGTCTGCCGCACAATAAATGTTCAATAACACACATACACAAAATACAGCATGTTGAGGTTTCTTCCTATTGAGTATTAGTCTGTTAGCCAACATCAAACCTCCCTGAGAAGCATTCCCTGATTGTTCCAGTAAGAGAGATGCCACTTAAAATGTCCAACATTCTTCCATAAAGGAGGTTTGGGGGAGTTACTACTTCATGAGCAGAAAAGGGCTTTGAATTAGTAAAAATACTCTACACTGGAAAACCAAGCAGCTACGGTTGCAACACTAATCTTTACTCCCCACAAGCCAGTGGAAAATAGGGCGTGATTTGCTTTAAATGCATTTAACTAAAAGCTGGTTGTTTGATATTTTTCTAGCTATATAGCAGAAGCCTTCAGTTCCCCCTTTAAACGGCACTATCCACTCATAGCTATTATCACAGTTTCAATTTTTGTTTTAAGCTGGACAGCGATGTTTTAAACTCTCTCTGTTTTCTGTATCAAAATTAACAGGGCAGTAAAGTCTGGTTTTTAGCTTTGGCCAGAGTGTTACGCTGATAAATCACACGCAAGTCCTTTTAGCAGGATTTTAGCACCGCACCTGAATGGGCCAAGTATCTGCAGGGCTTTTTTAACTTGACATTTTTCCATTGTCCTGCGCACCGGGGATGACGGCTTGATATCAGTCGTGCTCCGAAAGCGCAGACGCAAGCAGGTCTGCCCTGCCTCGTGCTAGCGAAGGTGTGCAACCCAATACTGTACTTAAAGCACATCTGGGATCGTTTGATTCACATTGTTCTACGGGTGAACTTTGCACATGAAAAGTTACAGCCCGGGAGCAGCGCGGTGCCAAATGAGTGTGACAGCGCTTTCAGCTTAATAAATACGCAAGTGGCAGCTCTAATACTCAAATTTTTGTTGCATTGAGTCTAATAGCGGCTTAGTGCCCAGCTACGTCCCATGCGTGCGAGAATCAATACATGATTTTTCCCTGCAGTAGATGAAGCACTTTTGTTTTCAGGAGACAATTTGATCCGTAGGGTCGCTTTTCCAAAGGCGGGGTGTAAGTTTTACCCAAGGCTTTTTGGGCTGGACTGATTTCAGGAATTGTAGGTAGAGATACGACTCTTTTACCATATGCCACTTTTCGTGATTTCATCTCCTGGGGGAACCTGCCTTCGCCCACCAGTAAAGCTTAGTTTACCATGAGGCCTGCAGACATGGACATCACAGCTGCCCGTATAAACCAGCTGTGCTATCCTCAAATTCTGGTGCGACCTGCAGCCTTGCTTTAAAACTAATTACAGTAGCCTTCCGCTAATTTAGATGCATGCACAATTCAGAATCGGATATCATGTGGTTTCCCTAATAACACTTCAAGGAAATGAAATGAGCATCTATCAAGAATAAGCTTAGGAAGAGCCAGCTGGCACCAAAAATTCCTTAAAACTTGTGTCCTAGGACAAAACAGTTCACACACCAAAACTGGCTCACTTTGTGCGAATGGAGGACTTCAAAGTGCATATATTAAAAAATGACTAAGTAATGTAATGAGAATGAGAGGTACGTAGTAAGGTTACAAATGGAGACCTTCTTTGAACAGTTCCTTTAAAGTCTTCTGTCAGTAACAGTGAAATGGTGGTTTCATTTTCAAATGTGAAAGATTTCCAAGCATGACACATTTTTCATTAAAAACTCCATTATGGACCTTTTACTGTTCAGACGGTAAGAGTACCCTCAAATCTCTCCTGGGTGTGCCGGCACACACGGCCCTGGTGTGAAATAACAGGGAATACTGTGAGGAGGCAGTGAAGCCCACTGCGGGAACAGCCTTCACTTACAGCCAGGGGATGGAGCAATGCATTTTTCTGGTATAGAGACAATAAGTCAAGGTATGCTCAGTGTCACCTTGGGGAAAAAAAAAAGTCATCTTGATTGCATTTTCTAGGCTTGCATCTTCTTCACAAAATCACCTCTTCTCCTCAGCCCAAGCTGTAGATTCTGGAAGGATTTTTTTTTTTTTTCTTTTCCTTACTCTGTAGTTCAATTCACTCTTAAAACATTGACTAGCTGGTGTTAACTTTCCAAATTCCCTAACTAAATGGTTCGTATAAAGATGAAACTAAGCCTGTTGGTCTCTTGAAAATTTTTGTTATGCCAAGGATTATGCAGGTGCTGTGCAGCAGCGGTTAGGAAGCAGTGCAGAAAGGCAGGGACAGCAATTGCAAATCATAAGCGTTTCCTACGATGATAAAAGCCGTCGAGGGAGGCTCTAGGGAGCTCCTCAACATGGCTTCAGAGCTTGAGCAGCCAGCAATAGGTCCTCTTGAAAGCTGCTGCTGGTTTTGAATCGGTTTGGTTTTCTTCTTTGTGGTCTGAAAGCAACATGAGAATTGGATCTGGAGAGATACCAGACCCATTGATGTTTCTTGGGCTGCCCTTCTCTTATGAAACCTTATACCAGGTTTGTGCGTTTAAGGGAGCTTTCGGACTGCTAAGGAGTAGAAATCTTTATTCCTGGCCAGGTTTTTGACACTCTCACGGATGCTGAGTAACACTTTCCCTGAAATGGCCTCCTCCAGGGAGGAGCCAGGGCTACCCAAGGCTGATGTGGAGCTGTCGGAGCCACAGGATTAACAGGTTTTGCAGAAGAGGACATTAAGTTTTTTCAGCATTACCACACACTCCTCTGCTGCTAAAATCCACCCTCAAATGTAACCTCTAGATGTATTTATCAGTCCTAAAGATGAAGATCTGGAAGAATAAAGGAGTGGAGGTTTCAGATATCTTGCCATCCTCAGCTGATGAAAGGAGCTTTCTTCCTCCCATCCCCAAAGCAAAGAGCACCCATGAGGATCCGTAGTAACGAGAGAGGTCTCCTCCCTGGGCAGCTTCAGGGTCAACAGAACAGGAGAACTTTTTCATGGTGCAAGTACCAGCTACCTGCACGCTGCTGGGAGCTCCTGCTCCCCGGGGGTGATCCAGCTTTAGACACCTAGGCTGACCTTCCCATCGCAATGCCACTACGTAGTCCCTGCGGGTGAACAGGTCGTACACCCATCTCCTCGCTGTCCTACAGCCAGGGAACCAGCACGCAGGCCCTTCGACGTATTGACCCAGGAAATCTGCAGGAGAAGCATGAGATGAACTCGCACCCCGACCCACCCACCCACAGGTTTCAGTGGCACAGCCGGGGTCTCTCTCCTCCACTGAAACCTCCATCATCACCCGAAACCTGCGTTACACTGAACAGGGTCTGATCACGGGCTGGAGAGTGAGAAACGTGGATACAATTTGTAAGTTTTATTACAACAAACCATATACTTACACAGCTGTTATGCCAGCTCCTCCATAGTCATTAATACTGACCATGATCCTTTCATCAGAGGTTTCCAAGGCACACGAAAAGGCAAAAAAGGCAAGAAGACCAGCTGTTTCATGAGGTGGAGGCCAAAGAAAGGTGAAGTAACTTGCACAAATTGCCTAAGCAAATTACTTGCAGAATGGAGCTGAGTGCCATGATGCTCTGGGCAGGACCACGGAGGCAGCAGATCACTGCCTCACATCACCCAAATCTGCTTCTCCTGGTACCCTCAGCTCACCCTCCCAAGACCATGTGAAATGCTCATTCATGGCTTACAAATCCTCAGGCCACAGTTAATCAGGCCCCTCAGAAAAGTTGGGGGGCTAAGAGCATGGAGGGGTGAAGGGAGTCAAGAAGATCCCCAAAGGAGGGTGAGAGCCGTGGCAGGAGCTGGGAGGGGAAGAAGGAGACAGCAGAGACAGCAGGAACCACTGGCTGACGCTGCTGAAGTGTCATCTTAATTATCCCTGGCAAAAGAACAGTGATTAACATCAATGACTGTGGACAACCTTTATGTAATTACTCATTAACATTTCTAAAATTGCACCTAGCTGCTGCAGCAATACATGCTTTATAGATTCATCATGTTGAAGTCCAGAAAGAATCATTAGATAGCCTATGCAGACCTCTGCGCATCACCAGCTGCTGTTACACTGCAGAAATTAGCACCGGAGGCGGCTCGGCGGCTTGTGCTTGGCTTTCACGTACTTTCCAGAAAGGGCATCCTTGGCTTTCACGTACTTTCCAGAAAGGGCATCCGGGGATAGCAAGCGATGGCCAATCTGCCCCATCCTTGAGATGTTGTTCTAAATTGGGATCTCTCCCCTGCCCCATCCCCAGTTTAAAATCCATGCTGGCTGCCTTTCGTTTGTATTTATGGAAATGGTACGCACAGCCCAGCAGGGCTGGATGGAGACGGGAATTCTCCATCCCCGTCTCCTCTGTGCAGGAAGAGAGGAGGCAGCCAAATTAGAGGCTTCTGCATTGTCCATCCGTGCTCCCTCTTCAGACATGGGTCCCACCTGCCAAAAGCTGCCATCAGCCAAGAACATTAACAGAAGTCCTGTGAATAATAATTTCAAATAATGGATTAATTAGAGGAAATTGTGATCTGCTTGCAAATGTCCTACAAGCAGTAAAATGGAGCTAAGCCTTCCAGCTACACAACCCATTGCAAGCCACTGGCTCTGCTGGGTTTTACAAGAGGAAAAGGGCATCATTCTTCTCATTTACCGATTTTAGAGACCAGTCCCAGTTAGATTTAACCAAGCAAAACCTGTTTCTTTTCCAAAAAGAAGCTGAAAGCCAAATTTTGATAGTAGCTTGTGATCAGAGAAAGACCACTAGATGACCACTCTGAGCTCCTACGTGTCGCGGATGATCCCATTTCCATGCAGGCACTTCCATTTCCACACAAGGAGAGCCCCAGGACTTCCGTTAAATCAAAGCTCTTCAGCCCTCAAGGTAGGGAGTGTAAGACAGTAAATACCACCCGGAGCCACTGCCCTTGCAGAGAACTCTTTGGAGGAGACATTGCACAACACCTCACTCCTCAAGGCAAGAAAATAAAGTCCCAGAAAAGTCAAAATCACCTAATCAATTACTCAAGGACAACCCCAACTCACCGTAGGTGTGATCTTGATTGCATGAGCCTTAGTGCAAAGTAAGAAATCAAACCAGTGTATCACAGTTGTTGATTACCTCCCAGAGTAATGTGCAGTTGGTATTTAACTCTGACCAGAACTGAACCAGCATTTTGGGGGCAGAAGGACTGTAATTTAGTCACTACACACAATGCCTAAGAGACACTAAGATGCTCTGGGAGCTTCATCCCTCCCACTGTTTGTCCTGTGTTGCCGCTCATGGGATTCAAACAGCCAACCGAGAAGCACCCTGCACATCACAGGGATGGTGTATGGCTCAGGAATTAAAAAATAATGCTTCTGCTTTCACAGCAGAGGCACTGTGCGGTTTTCCAGGCACCCACAGCACACAAGGGGAAAGCTGGGAAAGAAAGAAGGGGATCTATGCTGAGATTCACCACCCTGAGGGATCTCTGGTGCCCGAGGTGGCACCTGGGGAACGAACTCTTAGTGTAGGCCCCGGCGGGGAAATCAGAGCCGGGAACAGAAATCAGAGCCGCTCGCAATCACACGGGGAGCGGCGAGCACGCAACCCTCCCACTCGTGGCCCTGCAGGCGTAAAGGGAAGGGGTACACTCTTACTAAGAACTAGAGAAAAAGCTGGTATTAATCCCTTTGTTTTGGATTAGCATAACAGTTTGGACTTCAGAAATAATCAATGGTCTTTCTGCTAGTGAAGTATTTCATTCCCAGCAGTTTCAGGGAGAGTTTGAGGAGGATTATATATTTATGGTTTCCCATTTGAAAGACTTTTAGCAGGTTTACCCCAAGCATATGGATCCTATTTTGGTTCTTTTGTTTTAGCACTTAATGCTTATGAAATTGCCAGTTAATGACATCCATGCCTAAACCATGTTGCTTTTTAAAGTAAAATGTCCACCAAAGGTCCATGTTCATACTTACCACTTCTCAAGTACAGCAATGAAAGTTTTAAGAGGCTTGTTACCTACTGTGTCTGGGGGAGGGAACCGATTGAATAATGAAATTACAAACAGGGGGTTAGATTAAAGCCTTGCTAGCCCTGCCTGCGCTGGGTCCCAAGGCAAAGTGACCCCACCAACACCAACGGGGCACCCCAGGGCTGGGTGGGGGGGCCCCTTGGGGATGCGTGCGGGGGGGGGGGGGGCACACCGGGTGCGGGGAAGCTGGGGTGGGAGGCAGGCTGGGAGCATGAGGACCCTGGGGCAGGGGAAGGGGTACCGCCGTCGGGTGCAGGGGGGTGAGGCTGGGTGTGGGGCCCCCCGGGGCTGAGTGTGGGGGCGACCCCAGGGCGATGCTTGGCCGGAGAGCGCGTCCCCTCCATCCCCAGCCCGGCCTCTGGCTGACCTGGGGCTGCGGGAGATAACGGGACCCCTTTGATGCTGCCCGGCTGAGCAAACCCCGCGGCACCCACCGCCCGGGGCCGGGCCGGGCCGCCCCGGCAGCGGGAGCGGGAGCGGAGCCTCCGCGGGGTGGGGCGCAGAGCGTGTCGCGCACGTCACCGGGCTCCGCTAATCACCCCGAGCCTTTGATTGCGCGGCACGTGGGGACGAGCCTCCACTTCAAAAGAGCGTGGGAAATCCTGATTAAAAGGCTTTTCTCCCCCGTTGGGATCGACACCTTCTTTGAAGCCCTTCCAAGCGACAGTGCAAGCGCACCCACCGCCCAAGGACCGTATCTATATTTTAAGCGACTTTAATTTCTCTTTCCCCGCCTCGTGCTCTCTTCCCCTCCTCCTCTCCTTTCAGTTTTGGAAACACCTGGTAAGTTGTAAAATGATTTACGAAGTGAAAGTGTTAAATGAGGCCACCAGCTGTAAGACTGACAGAGCTTTATGAGTTTTATTAGGTGCCCTATTATGGAAAATAAACTTTAATCCGTCCATAAAAACAGAATCTGAAAAACATATTTGCCCTTGTAGTCTGGAACACTGAAGGTATTCTTGTGAGACGCTGGGCTTTAAAGAGATTAATTTTATTGAGACAGACACAATACACCGGTAGGACTTTGATACAGAGTCCGTGAATGGTTGCCTGTACCCCGCAAGGCTGTTTTTCACAGGGCTGAGACACGTTTGGACACACACCTCTTAGGCATACAGTAAATTTCTGGCCCGGTGGCGCACGTCTGCCAGTTTAATTAGCGGGTATTTAATTGAAAATTAATGGCTGAGGGAGGATCTTTTTTTTTTTTTGGGGGGGGGTGATCTCAGGTAGCTTTTTCTTTTTTTTTTTTTTAATTGTTAATTTTTTTTAAGACAACGATGTGTCCTCCAGGCTGATGCGGTTTGGCTATTTCAAGGTGTAAGCAAGAGGTAAATCCTGCTGGAAGTGAGTAACTCGGACGCACCGCCGGGTTTGGGGCGGAGGAGCCGCCGCGGCCCCGCGCGGGCGCTCATCCACGAAGGGGCAGCCGCAGCCGGCGGCGTGGAAAATGGCAGGGCAACTAATGCCTTTATTTTTCTATCACCTTAAATTCTCTACAACCTGTGGCCGAAAAGAAATCATTTACAAATTCAAATTAGCGCCTCAGACGTGATTGTTTCCGTGCAAGGGGGGAGGTATCGATCAAGCCCAAATCAAGTTTATCCCCATCAAGCTTTCTGACATATGGGATCCATCTAGATTTATGATTTACCCCGTGAACGTGTGTGATTTACGGCGTATCCCCCCGGCGCGCTGGGTGTGCCGGGCCGGTAAACTAATCACTGCCGGCATTGTCTCTAAATGCCGCCTCCAGCCGGTACCACCCGAAGCTCTCCGTGACGGACAACTCTTTTCCTTCGTGTAATCCCATGCCATAATCTCATGTATCCGCCAGACTGTGTTGTACGGGACGGGTCGTTATAGAAGCCGTTTAGAGGGGCCATGCTGCTCTCATGTGAAAGGTTAACGCGGGTTTGTAAAAAAATCCCCCTTTTTTTTTTTTTTAAGGCATACGGGAGGGGAAACACTCCGTATTTCGGCGCTTTTCATCCTCCGGGGCTCTACGGGGCAGCGGCGGCATCCGGGATGCGGGGGGATGCGGGGGGATGCGGGGGGATGCGGGGGGCCGGGGACCGCGCCCGGCGGCGGGGACCCTCAGGCTGCGGCGGGTCCCTGCGCAGCCCTACGCGGGAGCCGAGCCGCGCCGTAATTCATTAGCGGGGATGAATTGCCAGACGTGGCCCCGAGCTGGTATGGATGAGCCAGTGATTATATTTAAATTCGCTATAATTGATTTTGGGAAGAGCTGCGGTGACAAGGATGAATTGATCTGCAAATTTATTGGCGAGATAAATCCCGCAGTTATCGAAGCGCCCGCGCTTCGCTGCCGTGGCGGCCGTCGGGGAGTGGGGGGGTCCCCTCCTCGGTACCGGGGAGGGCGCGGGAGCCCCTCGCCCCCTTCCACCCGCCGGAGCTCCTCGCTTGTTTGCGAGCCGGGCCGTCCCTGGAAACCAGCGCTGCTCCCTCATTTCTTACGCTCTGGCTCCGGGTTTGCAGCCCCGAGGCGGGAGAGGGACCCGGTTCCGCCCCGGTTCCCCCCATCCCAGCCCCAGGCTCCCGAAAGCATCGCTCCCCCGGTACCCGAGTGGGACACGCAGCTCTGCTGCCGGGGGGGAGCCTGGAAAGCAGCAAAACACAACCCGGGGGCGGGGAGGAGCCGTCTTGATTCCTCCCCTGTGCCGAGGCACTCCTCTCGGAAAGGCCCACTCCGATGTCGCATGTCGCACGACGGCTGCGGCGCCGAATTAAACTCGGGTTAGAAACCTGTTCTCCGCTCCTTCCCGGGCGCTTCAGCACCGCCCAGAGCAGGGGGACCCCCCGGCACCCCCCGCCCGGGAGAGCCAAGCAACCCCCCCGCACAGAGCGCTCATACATCTCAAGTACAAAACGCCGTTTATTTTCCACCCCATCGGCAGGTGGAAGGGCCTGGGGAATAATTTAGCATGCATAAGTAGAGGTAATTTTTTTTTTTTTATAAATACGATATACAAAAATAAAGACAGTATTGAGATTTCCAGCAGTTTTAACGTTCATGACATAAACAGTTTTCCCGATATATAGTAAGAACAAAACATTTCCCATACTCAGCGAAAGGAACGCGCTTCCAGGGGGCAGGGATAGGGGGGGGGGGGCTCAAGTTTTGTCTGATTTTCAGTCAATAATAACACTGTATTCACCGTAAATCCTCTTCCCGCCCGGCATGCGGAGGATCCTCTTCTCCATCCCCCTCCAAGCAGGGAGAAATCAGAACAAGGGCGGGAGGGGGGCAGGGGAGCGGGGCCGGTGCCGACCGGGAGCGGCGGGGCTCCCCCCGCCCCGGGCGGACGGGCAGAGCCCGTGGCTGGAGGGAACGGGGCGTGCGGGGGGGCTCACTGGGGCTGCGCCGGGGCTCCGTGCCGGCCCCGGGGCTGCGTGTCCTCCTCGTCCGCCTCGGAGCAGTCGGAGGAGTGGTAGGGGCAGCACCGCCCGGCCGCCGCCTCTTCCTCTTCCTCCTCCTCCTCATCGTCCTCGGGTTCGCTGTCGGGCAGCTCCCGCATCCTCCTCCCGCCGCTCTTCTCCGGGGCGGGCAGCAGCAGGTCCTCATCCCCCTTGTCCTCCCCGCCGCCCCCCTTCTGCTTCTCGGCCTCCTGCGCCGCCTGCTCCTTCGCCTTCTTGCTGCGCTTCCACTTCATGCGCCGGTTCTGGAACCAGATCTTCACCTGGGGGAGACGTGGGGGGAACCACACAGACACCGCCTCATCCACCGCCCCCCCCACGGCAGCATCCCCCGTCCACCCTTCGCCCCCGGGGCCGGGGGCACTCACCTGCGTCTCGGTGAGCATCAGCGACGTGGCCACCTCGAAGCGCTTGGGCCGGGAGAGGTACTTGTTGAGCTTGAACTGGTGCTCCAGCTCCAGCAGCTGCTGGCTGGTGAAGGCCGTGCGGGGCCGGCGGCACTTCCCCAGCAGGTTGGACTGCGCCTGGGCTGGGAAAGGAGAGGAGCGGAGGTGAGCGCGGAGCCGCCCGGCCGTGGCCGGGCACCCCCCGGGGCGGGGGTGGGCAGGGAAGACGGTGGAGGGGAGGTTGGGCAGGACGGAGAGTTATCCACCGGAGCACGGACCGAGGGAGGGATCTCCTGCGGCCGCCAGACCCTCCGGCTCCGGGGTTTCTCGCCTCGCACGGTGTCAGGGGATCCCCTCCAGAGACCCCCCCCAAAAAATTAAATTCAATCTTTTAAATAAAGAAAAATGTCTCTTGATTTCCCAAGAGTCTAGCAAGTGCGAGACAATAAAACGGAGCCCGGGATCGCAGCGAAAGGGTACCGGGCTCTCCGGGGAGCAGCAATTTGCTCCATTTAATGCTTTAGTTAAACCTGCCGCACTCCCAGCCTGCCCATACTCCTTTAATTAACGGGATTGCAGGCGGGCACCCCCCCCCCCCCGCCGGCTGGGACCGCCGGGCACCGGCCGCCCGCCGGAGCGTAAAACAGCAGCGAGGGCTGGAAAACTGTGTTTGAACGAAAAAAAAAAAAAAAAACCGACGTTTTCCGTGTTCAGAAATAATAATTAAAATCGGGGATTGCACAAGAAAAAAAAAAAAAAAGGCCCGGCGATGGGCAAGGGGGAGGGCACCGGTGGGGACTGAGCCCCTTCGCGGAGCGCGGACACCCCCGGGGATGCGCCCGGCCGCGCTACCGCCCATTGCTCAGTGCATTTCGGCACTTTGGCTTATTTGGTTTAGAAAAATCGGAAAACTACGACGGGGCGGCTCTCGCTCCCCGGTGGCGTTTGGAGCCGGCTCGCTAAAGCGGGCAGAGAGAAAAGGACAGTGTCCGCTCCCGGACCGCAGCGCCGAGGAGGTTTTCTCACTGCGGTGCGATTTTCCGAGGCTCCATTCTTGTTTCTCTCCGGTTATTTATTCCCCCCCTGCACCTTGTTTGAGAGGCAGGACTCTGACAGCTCTCCTAATTATTTTTTTCTTCCTGAACGTTCCAGTCTAAACAACCCCAATTCGAGAGAAAACAATGGACTTTTTTGTCTGCGAATGTGTGTGCAGAGTATGAGAAGGAAAAAAAAAAATTCGCAATTCTTTTCCTGGCATGATTTTCGTAAAACTACACCTCCGGTACTGTTAAACCGGCCATTCCCACAGAGAGCTCACACCTCCGAAAATGATCTTTGCCTGAAACAGATGCGCGCAAGGTCCCCATCGCCGTGAGGCCTAGTGCTCAGCACCGCGCCTTTGCTGGGACTTCGGGACTGTCTGGTTTAACGCAGCATTTTCAGCCTTCCCTGGTTCCAAACCTAAACCCTTCCGACTATATTTATTTCATATCTAGTCATTATCCCCAGGGAACGCGGAACCCCACGTTTTTGGCTAACCCCAGATCCTCCGTATGCCCGTTTGCCTAGAGGAGCCTGCCATAATTATTATAAACCCAGAGAAATAAAATTAAGAACGCTGGCTGGGTGATGGGACTTGCCGCCCCGTATTTTTGGGGGATACATCGAGACCGGGTTTTTGGGGGAGACCGTGGGGGCTCCTGTCCCTGCCCACTCCCCACCGCCTCCTCTCTCCCTTCCCCGGCTGCTTCAGCACCCCGTGAACGGCGGGAAAGGGCGTTCGCAACGGCAGGAAGCGGTTTGCCACCTTCTTATTTAACCTGCCGTGAAACACCCAGCTGTTAGGGGCTCCTCAGGGGCCGGGAATGGCGAGGCGACCCACACATCCCCGCTTCCCATTGCGGATCCCTCTTTCCTCCTTCTAATAAAAGAAAAAAAATTAAAAAAATTCAAAGTCACGGCCTGTTTAAATCTGCAGCTCATTTAGGCTGGGGCAGGGAGGGTGTTTCCTCCCTCCAGGAAGGAGACAGCTCCCGGTAGGCCCCTGCGCCGGGACGGGGGACGGAGGGGCTGGCGGCGGAGGGAGGCGAATACTCACAGTTGAAGTCGGGCATTTTGGGCAGGATCATGCCGGCGGTGGAGGCCCGCAGCCACTGGTCCAGCTGGAAGGTGCCGGCGCTGAGCTTGATGGGGTCGGCGGCGGGGTGGGATGGGTGCGCTCCCTGCACTTGCGAGTAGGAGTAGGAGAGGGCCGGGTGCTGCCCGCCCAGCGCCGAGTAGCCGTACACGGGATGCCCGTAGAGGGCCGCCTGCGCCGGCATGCCCGGCCCGCCGGGCGCCGCGGGGTGCAGTCCCAGGGCCATGCCGGCCGCCGAGGCGTGGTGATGCGGGTGGGCGCCGGCGCCGGAACCGGGCAAGAAGCCGGGTTTGGGGACCAGGGCGCAGTGGGCGGCCAGGAGGCGCGGCGGAGAGGGGCTGTCGG
Source organism: Gavia stellata (assembly GCF_030936135.1). Taxonomy (NCBI): domain Eukaryota; kingdom Metazoa; phylum Chordata; class Aves; order Gaviiformes; family Gaviidae; genus Gavia; species Gavia stellata. The sequence continues at coordinate 10,249,830 of NC_082599.1, forward strand.
TGCGCAGGCAGTCGGCGGGGCCGCCGGCGGGGTGCTCGGAGGAGGACGAGGAGGAGGAGGAGGACGGGGGGCTGCCGCTCCCGCTGCTGCTACTGCCGCTGCCGCCCAGCGAGGTGACCAGGGCCAGCGGCGCGCTCTGCCCCGCCGCCGCCGCCTTGGGGGGGTCGACAGCCAGCAGCGCGTCGATGCGGAAATTTTTGGATTTTTCCATGGGAGCGCCGGCGGGCTGGGGCGGCAGGGGGCGGACCGCGGCGCGTCGGGCGGCCCCGGGCCGGCCGCGTCTCCCGGCGGCGGCGGGCGGCAGTGCGGCCGCGCTCCGCGGCGCGCCCCTTCAAGGGCCGCAGGCGGCTCCCATTGGGCCGGCGGCGCTGCGGCCTCGCCCGCCATTGGCCCCGCCGCCCACCTGTCACGGCCGAGCGGGGACGGACCGCCCCCTTCCACCACCCCGCTCCCACCCCCGGGGACTCCGGCAGAGGCGGGCGCGGCGGGCCGGGGGTTAACGGGAGGGGAAAGTCCGGTGTACGGACGGCGAACCGGCTCCTCTCCGCGGGGAGAGCCCTGCCAGCCGCGGGACTTCCCTGGCTTCGCCGGCCGAGGTGGCTCCCGCCGTGTATTCAGTGACAGTTTTCCACCACTCCCGCACACGGCAAATATTTGCCGTAAACGCGCCGCCGACCGCTTTTTAACGAGTCGGAAAGAATAAACACCTGTGGGTCAGGGAGTCAAGCCTGCCACGAAACCCCGGGTCTGTCAATAGTGTTATTAGACCTGCTTATCTAACGCAAACAGGCCCGAACAGAAAAGGGAAAGAGCGGGGCGAGGGATCGCTCCCCCGCCAGGGTCCCATTTCCCCGGGGGGGGCGGCGGGGACTCCCCAGGGGCGGTGTGAGCGGAGGGTCAGGCTGCGGCACGAAGCGCTGCCAGGGTAAACACGCTCTCCCTTCAAAAAGCCTTTGCCAGACCCGGGGAGAAGGCGCTCGGCTGCTGGAAATGTCCCTGTCGTGGCCCCGCCGCCGTGGCCCCCCCCATCCCCGCTCCCGGGAGCGGCCGCTTCGCACCCGGGGGGGCGGCGGGGCTGAGCCCCCGGGGCTGCCGGTGCCACCGCGACAAAGGTGCTCTGCCCCCCCCCCCCCCCCCCCGGC